>NC_072384.2:34858222-35161253 GCF_028885625.2 Pongo pygmaeus | reverse complement strand
GTTAACCCAGGATGGTCTCGATCTCCTGACTTCATGATCCGCCTGCCTCGGCCTCCCAAAGTGCTGGGATTACAGGCGTGAGCCACTGCACCCGGCCTGTGTGTTTTTTTTTTTTAAAGGAAACTAAATAAGTCCATGATAGGCTTAACAGAGGGTAGTAGGCAATTTCAGTTACCTGGGCAAGAGGTGATAGATGGCAGTAGTAAGAATGAAGGGGACCCTCAGATTTCAGCAGGACTTAATTTTATGGGACATACAAAAAGGAAAGAAAAGTTGAAGCAGCTCAAGTATGGAATAATTATTATCAGATGAATTTAATATTATTTATATTGCTCTGATAATCATTCTCCTTATTTAGCTTTGTTACATTAACCTGGTAGCTTATAAGATGCACGTATTCTACCAACAGCTTTGGGTAGGAGATGCCTTATCTTACAAAGTGTGAGTCTAGATTGGGTCTTAGTTTGGGGGGGAAAACACAACTGTATAAAGGACAATCTTGACAAGACATTTGAAGACAGACTAGATAATAGAATATATGTAATTTTATGAAATTAAATATTGTTTAATTATCTTGGTTGTGATAATGGTATTGTAACAGAAGATTGTCTTTATTCTTAGAGATGAATGCTAAAATATTTAGGTGTGAAGTTTCTTGATGTTTACAACTGTGTTCAAATATATAGTAAAAAAGAAAAAACGTATCTATAAATAATAGCAGTTGTGTTGAAGTGGAGGGTATAAAAGGTGTATTTGAAATTTTCTGTAAAATTAAAGCTTAGGAGAAGATGGAACATAGAACAGATATTTGGAGTCATTTTGAACAAAGAAAAAAATTATTTTTTAATGAGAGTAAAAGTGAAGTTTTATTTTCTCTGCTGCTTGAATCAGCATGAAGTTTTTAAATAGATGTAATCTCTTGCCAAATTGAACTATTTGACTAAAAGGAGTTCTAGAGTAGATAATTTTTAGGATAAATGTTGGTACATGTGAAAAGTCTGCTAATGGGTCAGATAGTCTAGAATATGTCAGTATTTGTGGTATTTAATTTAGATTGTATGGCATCTGAAAGGGATCGCTTCTCATTCTTGGTTGGTTGGTTGTCTGTATTACAGGTTCGTATTCAAGAGACCCAAGCTGAGCTTCCTCGAGGGAGTATCCCCCGCAGTTTAGAAGTAATTTTGAGGGCTGAAGCTGTGGAATCAGCTCAAGCTGGTGACAAGTGTGACTTTACAGGGACACTGATTGTTGTGCCTGATGTCTCCAAGCTTAGCACACCAGGTCAGTAATCTGTGGCTCAAATTTAACAAGTTCTAAGTTACCTAAACTGCAAAGTATCTAGCTTCCCACATCTTCATTGTCTTCTTTTTGGCTACCAATCAGAAGCTGAGCAAGGAAGTGTGATGAGAATAAAAACAAATTGGTTTTGCCACAAATGGTGCTATTCTGAAAGTGTTCAAGGCTTAAGTGAAGTCTTTGGATTTATAGCTTTCATTTATTTGAGCAATTTTGATGTTCAGCACCTTTAATATTTAAGTTGTGAAACAACCTATCATTCTGTTTCAGGAGCACGTGCAGAAACTAATTCCCGTGTCAGTGGTGTTGATGGATATGAGACAGAAGGCATTCGAGGACTCCGAGCCCTTGGTGTTAGGGACCTTTCTTACAGGCTGGTCTTTCTTGCCTGCTGTGTTGCGCCAACCAACCCAAGGGTCAGTCGTTTTGGGGGTTTTTGTTTGTTTTTGAAACAGTCTCTCTCTGTCACCTAGGCTGGAGTGCAATGGCAAAGTCATGGCTCACGGTAGCCTCCACTTTCTGGGCTCAAGTGATCCTACCGTCTCAACCTCCTGAGTAGCTGGGATTATAGGTGTGATTCACTGCACCCAGCTAATTTAAAAAATTTTTTTAGAGATGAGGTCTTGCTCTGTTGGCCAGGCAGGCCAACAGTGAGTCTTAGTAGAGTGACAGCTTAAGAAACACCTACCCTGAGGCTGCCACAAAGTGATAGGATTCTGAAACATCTGGGCTGTCTCATCAATGTTAAGAGCACGGGATGGGGTTAAGATTTGATGAGTTTTAAAACCAGATCTTTTGATATTTGTCTTTCTGATCTTGAAAAAAAGTCTTATTTGATGTCTTACATAAAATCTCAATGCTTTTAAGTGCGGTGGTACAAATTATCCACGCTGTTTTTTGTTTTAAAGTTTCACAGTTCCTCTGTTATTCTTCTGGAGGAAATATAAATAAAAAGATTAGTAATCTGGGAAGTAAACTTCTGAGAATGATGAACCCCTGGCAGTATTGTTCAGTTAACTTGATTCTGTGTCATAAATGGGAGTTTGGAAAATAGTTCAGTATTGGAAAAGGGGAGTGAACATAATATTCTTTTATTTTATTTGCATCTTTATATCAGTGATTAACATTCTGCTATGGCTTATCTCTTGAGCATTCAGGTAGCTTTTTTTCTATTTAACTCACTGGACGAATGACATACCCTTAAGTGTCTTTGTTAACTGAGGGCTTACTGGTTTGGGGAATTGTTTTGTTTCTTTTTTTTTTTTAAACCTTTACAGTCAATAAATTGTGAGGTTGACTTCCCACGCTATGTTGTGTTCGTAATGAAGTTTCTTCTCCTTTATGCTCTTTTGACTGCTTCTATACTAATGATTCTTCCTCTGTTCTCTACCGTTAGTTTGGGGGGAAAGAGCTCAGAGATGAGGAACAGACAGCTGAGAGCATTAAGAACCAAATGACTGTGAAAGAATGGGAGAAAGTGTTTGAGATGAGTCAAGATAAAAATCTATACCACAATCTTTGTACCAGCCTGTTCCCTACTATACATGGTAAGAATTCCATCCATTTGTACCATAAACTTGAAATGAAAATAACGATTATAAACAGCCACAAGTGATTTCTGAAAGCACATAAATCAGACTGTGAAAGTTTTTAGTGGGTCTAAAAGAGGTCATTTACAAAAGGACAGGTACATGATTTCACTTATACGAGGTACCTGTAACGTGCAAATTCATAGAGACACGGTAGGATAGAGGTTATCAGTGGCTGGGGGAATGGGAGAAATGAGTTATTTAATGGATAAAGTTGCTATTTGGGATGATGACAAAGTTCTGGAAAGGGATAGTGGTGACAGTTATACAACATAATGTACTTAACTGCCACTGAAGTATACACTGAAAAATGGTTAAAATGATACGTTTTATTATGTATTTTTATCACAATTTTTCTTTTTTAAGGAAAAGTTATTTTGTCATCTTATTTCCTGGCCTTATGACAGAACTGCACTTAAGTGTGTTTCTATATGCTAGACTAGTCTCCTGGCCTTGTTGTGGTTGTAGTCTCCTGGCCTTGTTGTGGTTGGGGGGGGTGTGTGTGTGTGTGTGTGTTTTAGAGACAGGGTTTTGCTATGTTTAGGCTGAAGCACTCCCTCCTGGGCTAAAGCAACCCTACCTCCAGCCTCCCCAGTAGCTGGGATTACAGGTGTAGGTCACCACACTTGGCTCTTGTTTGTCTTTTTATTTACCGAAATGGAGTGTTTATGATTGGTTACTTGTTCTGTCTATACCTTTGGCAGTTTCTTTCACATTTTCCTGACTCTTGGTTGCTAGCTGTGTTTTGAAGGCTATGACTAAAATTTTAGGCCTGATGCTTTATCTTGGAACTCTTCCATCCTTGTCTTCCATACTCAATTGGGATTATGGTAAGAACTCAACCTTTTTAAATCTTTTTTTATTCTATTTTATTTTGAGACAGAGTCTTGCTCTGTCGCCCAGGCTGGAGTGCAGTGGTATGATCTCAGCTCACTGCAACCTCTGCCTCCCGGGTTCAAGCGATTCTCCTGCCTCAGCCTCACGAGTAGCTGGGATTGCAGGATTGCCCCACAACACTCGGCTAATTTTTGTATTTTTAGTAGAGATGGGGTTTCGCCATGTTGGCCGGGCTGGTCTTGAACCCCTGACCTCAAGTGATCCGTCCACCTTGGCCTCCCAAAGTGCTGGGATTACAGGCATGAGCCACTGCGTCCGGCCCTTTTTTTCTATGTAAATATAAGTCAAAGAAGTTTTGTTTGTGGAATGGATTTTTAGTTTTCTACCTGTTTTGCTTTTGTTTTGTTTTGTTTTGTTAGGGTCTCACTCTTGGCCAGGCTGGAGTGCAGTGACAGCAAACATGGCCTACTACAGCCGCAACCTCCTGGGCTTAAACGATTCCCCACCACAGCCCCGAAATTAGCTGGGACTACAGGTGCCTGCCACCATGCCCAGCTAATTAAAAAAAATTTTTTTTTTTTAGAGATGGGGTTTCACCATGTTGACTGGGCTGGTCTCAAACCTCTGGGCTCAAGCAGTCCTCCCTCCTTGGCCTTCCAAAGTGCTCGGATTGCAGGCGTAAGCCACCACACCCAGCCTAATTTTCTGCTTTAAGTAATGCCTTGTGTAAATTTGCATAGCACTTTGTTGATGGAGTTCAGAGAGTCGATAATTCCACAGAAAAATGTTTCTTTTAATAGCAGTGTTCTTTTTTAAGAAAATTGTTTTTCCTGGCCGGGCGCAGTGGCTCACGCCTGTAATCCCAGCACTTTGGGAGGCTGAGGCGGGTGAATCACGAGGTCAGGAGTTCAAGAACAGCCTGGACAACATGGTGAAACCCCATCTCTACTAAAAATATAAAAATTAGCTGGGCGTAGTGGTGCTCGCCTGTAATCCCAGCTGATCAGGAGGCTTAGGCAGGAGAATTGCTTGAACCCGGGAGGCGGAGGTTGCAGTGAGCCGAGATCGCGCCACTGCACTCCAGCCTGGGCAACAGAGCGAGACTCCGTCTCAAAAAAAAAAAAAAAAAAAAATTTTTCCTTCTTATTGGATTTATGAACTAAGCAGCTGTAAATTGCATTCAGCATTTTATTTAATCCACATGAATTCAGTTAACATATATTTATTCAGTGCTGGTCACTGTAGGTGATAGAAAAGTGTTATGAACCATTTCCTCAAACTCTTGACAGAACTATAAGAACTGGCATTAAAAAGGACTAGCAAATGTGGTAGGCCTTGGTGGACATAGTTCATTTATCAGGAGAGATCTTTGAGGGCTAAGGCACTGGGTAAGGTTTTGTGTAGGAAGTAGGACTCATGGACACATAAAGGCTCTTAGGATGGTGAGCACTGGCACGGTGACATCTGTGGTGTAGGAGAAAACACTGGAACAGTGGTTTAGGTGACTGAGTCCACAGAACAAGAACCAAGATCGGAAGCCAGGTGTTATTACTCCAGTTTTATGCTTTGCTTTAGCTGACTCTGCCTTTTGGTTGGTAAACATGCCTTTACTGTTTCCTCTGAAAGTGTTTAACTTCATGTTGAAAAATTAGTTTTTCATCTGTAGCTTCTTTTCATTTCAGGCAATGATGAAGTAAAACGGGGTGTCCTGCTGATGCTCTTTGGTGGTGTTCCAAAGACAACAGGAGAAGGGACCTCTCTTCGAGGGGACATAAATGTTTGCATTGTTGGTGACCCAAGTACAGCTAAGAGCCAATTTCTCAAGTAAGCATTTGCCTGATACAGTGTAGCAGGGAAAAGTGTACATAGTTCCCAGACTGGCTGTGCTACCAAGAATGCAGTCAGTATGGCCTTACTAGGAGTGTAAATTATGACTATGTTGAATATATAATTCTCATAGATTAAAGATATGGCAACATTGTACAATTTTTTAGACTAGGGAAAAATTGCCTGTAATACCAATCTCACATTGAACTCTTTAGTCTTTGTATAATATCTTTGTATAAAAGTATTTGAATATATGAATTACGTATTTTCATTATTGTAAATCATATTATACATACTTGTAATTTCAATTTTCCGTAAACATTTTTTCCATGTTTCTTTTCGCATGGAAAAATCTCATGAGTTTGTCATTTTCACAATTGTCTTTTTTTGTTGGTATACTATAACTTACAAAATCATTTTCTTAGCCCTGTTAAATTTAACAGGATAGTTTATTATAATAATTACCAATATAGATGCAGTGAACATCATAATGTTATATACATTTTTTGTTTGTTTCCTCTGGGTAAATTGCTAGATACAGAATTGTTGAGACTAAGAATACAAACATTTGTAAGGTTTTAAAATAAGATGTACTGGCCGGGCGCCATGGCTCATGCCTGTAATCCCAGCACTTTGGGAGGCCGAGGCGGGCGGATCACGAGGTCAGGAGATCGAGACCATCCTGGCTAACACGGTGAAACCCTGTCTCTACTAAAAATACAAAAAATTAGCTGGGCGTGGTGGCGGGCACCTGTAGTCCCAGCTACTCGAGAGGCTGAGGCAGGAGAATGGCGTGAACCCGGGAGGCGGAGCATGCGGTGAGCCGAGATTGTGCCACTGCACTCCAGCCTGGGCAACAGAGCGAGACTCCGTCTCAAAAAAATAAAAATAAAAATAAAATAGGATGTACTTTCCAAAGGGAATGCTATGACATATTTTATGTTAACTTTGTCAGTGTGAACACCATTTTTGACTGTTCTTAGAAGCTATAATAAATATTGGTTACTTTCAAACTTTTAAGAAACTTAGGGCCCAAAATAAAAGCAACAAGTTTCTGAGCACCTACCATGTTCTCGGTGCTGTATATGTGTTATGTCTTACTCTAGCAGCACCCAGACAGGCATGTGTATTATTCCCTTTTTTTCAGGGAGTCAAAACGTCTCCAAGCCTGCAAGAAATTTGCCCACTTTCTTGTAGGTGAAAGGTGACACTGAGCCATGAATATTAAAATTCAGATACGGTTGCCTGCAAAACATGTACTTCATACTACATCAAGCTGCCTTTTCTTTGTTTTGGAAATTTGTAACATAGTACCATTTTAGAATATTGAACATTTTTAGTTGGTTTGGAGTTTTATGATTAAATATTTCTTTTGAACGTATCACAAACAGTTTTAGATTTTAAGATGGTAGTCCTGTGTTACAAAGGATTCTTTTTTTTTTTTTTCTTGTCATTCTCTGTCCCCTCCAAAAAAAGATGTACTACAATGTTGCCTCTGGTAACGGTATCATGTGGTATGTGACAGTCTTAGTGAATTCCATAGCATTTTCTATGTATAAAATCTGTATATAATGATAGTCGGAGTATCCAATCTGGCTGCCTTTTTTTCTTGCCTAATTGCCCTTGATTAGAGCCATCAGTATAATGTTGAATAGAAGTGGCAAGAGCAGACATCCATGTCTTATTCCTGATCTTAGGGGCAAAACATTCAGCCTTTCACCTTTAAGTTTGATGTTTTCTGTGGGTTTTCATAGATGCCCTTTGTCAGGTTAAAGAAAAAACCCTTTATTAGACTTAGGAAAACCTCCTCTATTCCTAGTTTGTTTGGTTTTTGTAATGAAAAGGTGTTGGATTTTGTCAAATGCTTTTTCTACATCTATTTAGGTGGTCATGTAGTTCTTTTATTAATTTAGCATATTGATTGATTTTCAGATGTTAAACCAATCTTGCATTTCTGGAATAACCCCCATATCTAGTTTTGTTTCGTTTTATTTTTAATTGCAAGGCCTTCTGATAGATGATTGTTGCTATTTATTACTATTAAAGACTTCTTTTAAAATTGATGTTTTAGCCAGGCGCAGTGGCTCATGCCTGTAATCCCAGCACTTTGGGAAGCCGAGGTGGGTGGATCACGAGGTCAGGAGATCGAGACCGTCCTGGCTAACACAGTGAAACCCCATCTCTACTAAAAATACAAAAAAAATTGGCCGGGTGTGGTGGCGAGCGCCTGTAGCCCCAGCTACTCGGGAAGCTGAGGCAGGAGAATGGCATGAACCCGGGAGGCGGAGCTTGGAGTGAGCCGAGATCAAGCCACTGCACTCCAGCCTGGGCGACAGAGCAAGACTTTGTCTAAATAAATAAATAAAATTTAAAAATAAATAAATAAAATTGATGTTTTAGGCTAGGTGTGGTGGCTCACACCTATAATCCCAGCACTTTGGGAGGCCAAAGTAGGCCGATCACCTGAGGTCAGGAGTACGAGATCACCTGAGGTCAGGAGTTCGAGACCGCCTGGCCAACATGGTGAAACCCCATCTCTACTAAAAATACAAAAATTAGCCAGGCACAGTGGCGCACACCTGTAATCCCAGCTACTCGGGAGGCTGAGGCAGGAGAATTATTTGAACCCAGGTGTCAAAGGTTGCCGTGAGCTGAAATCACACCACTGCACTCCAGCCTGGGCGATACAGTAAGACTCTGTCTCAATTTTTTAAAAAATTGATATTTTTATCAGGTATTAACTCTGAAAATACAAAAATTAGCCAGGCATGATGGCGCACGCCTGTAATCCTAGCTACTCGGGAGGCTGAGGCATGAGAATCGCCTGAACCTAGGAGGTGGAGGTTGCAGTGAGCTGAGATTGTGACAGTGCACTCCAGTCTGGTGACAGAGCGAGACTCCATCTCAAAAAAAAAAAAAAGAAAACAAAAGCCGAGGGAGATAAACCTTCCCATTTAGTCTGTGGCATGTGTCTTTATGAATTGCTTAAGCTTAAGCTCTCAAATGTTCTTTCAGTAATTTAAACTCTTCTGCTGGTTTTCCTGGGAAGGGTGCTGTACAGTCACATATTAATGAGTCTTTATATGATAACCTTGAACAGGCACGTGGAGGAGTTCAGCCCCAGAGCTGTCTACACCAGTGGCAAAGCGTCCAGTGCTGCTGGCTTAACAGCAGCTGTTGTGAGAGATGAAGAATCTCATGAGTTTGTCATTGAGGCTGGAGCTTTGATGTTGGCTGATAATGTAAGAACATTTTACGCTCTTCAGTGTAAAGAAGTCAGAATACCCCTACTCTATCAGTAAAGGCCTATAAGTTACCATTAAAAAAATGTCCTTAAAAACAGCATTCTCAGCTGGGTGCAGTGGCTCACACCTTTGTCCCAGTACTTTGGGAGGCCGAGGTGGGTGGATCACCTGAGGTCAGGAGTTCGAGACCAGCCTGGCCAACATGGCGAAACCCCATCTTCTCTACTAAAAATACAAAAATTAGCCGGGCGTGGTGGCGGGTGCCTGTGGTCCCTGCTACTCAAGAGGCTGAGGTGGGAGGATCACTGAGCCCAGGAGGTGGAGGCTGCAGTGAGCCGAGATTGCACCACTACACTCCAGCCTGGGCGACAGAGCGAGACTCTGTCTCAAAAAAAACCAAAACAAACCCAGCATTCTTTAGTAAATAATTCATAGTTTTCTTCATTTAGAATTTAAAATTGTGATAGTTGATCAGCATGTCCTGAGCACGTGTGTTTGCTGTGACTAGTTTAGATCGGTAGATGTGTATATAAGTTGTAAGTATAAAATCAATCCTGAGTTGACACAAGGTTTTGATGTTGAGTACAAGTACAGTAAGTGTATATTTTTAGTTGTGCAATTAGTTTTAAGTCAATTGTATGGTTCTTTCTAGCTTTAGGATCTGTTGAATTATCTTCCTTAGAAAAGGGAGTTAAGAATCTTCACTTACCTATCTTCTACTTGTTTGGAGAATAGAAGAGTCCCTGTGGTAGCAGACTTTGTGAGTTTACTTGTAATGTTCCCTCTGAAAGACTGTTGTTCTTGTTTTTTGCGATGAAGTCTTGCTCTGTCGCCCAGGCTGGAGCGCAATGGTGCAATCTTGGCTCACTACAACCTCTGCCTCCCAGGTTCAAGCAATTTTCCTGCCTCAGCCTCCCGAGTAGCTGGGATTACAGGTGCACGCCACCACACCTGGCTAATTTTTGTATTTTCAGTAGAGGCGGGGTTTCACCATGTTGGCCAGGCTGGTCTCGTACTCCTGACCTCATGATCAGCCCACCTCAGCCTTCCAAGGTGCTGGGATTACAGGTGTGAGCCCCCACACCCGGCCGTTGTTGTTTTTTAAGAGACAGGGTCTCACTCTGTCACCCAACCTGGAGTACAGTGGCAATCATAGCTCACTGTAACCTCAAATGCCTGGCCTTAATGAAGCATTCTTCCTGCCTTGGCCTCCCAAAGTGCTGGGATTACAGGTGTGAGCCATGCATCCAGCTTGAAAGACAGCTTCTTAGGCTTGATTTGTTTGGTTATAGGGTGTGTGTTGTATTGATGAATTTGATAAAATGGACGTGCGGGATCAAGTTGCTATTCATGAAGCTATGGAACAGCAGACCATATCCATCACTAAAGCAGGAGTGAAGGTATGTATTATCTACTTCTGTTCTGCTGCATCGTCCATAGCCTTGTTGATTAATGTAGTACTAGAGAAGTTCACCTGGATAAAATTCATTACTTCAATGTGTAATGCTGTTCATTAAAATGGAAAATACAGCCCTGAGAATTATTTATTCAAACTATAAATGTTGTTTAGAGTACTGTGTAAATGTATTGCTGTGATAATAGAGGAAAATGTCCATGAACAAATCTTCTATTTTCTTTGATAAAGCGTGCTCCAATTGTAACAAAAATAACCAAAGATCAACAGATTGATTATATATGTATATATTTATTTATATTAACAGATTATTTAAATGAAAATAAGTATGACAGTATAACCAACACTAGGGAGAATCTAAACTTTAAAAGCTACAGATTCAAGTAGCTTTTAAGCAGTACACAATTGTAAATTGAAAAGAATTCTTTCCCTGCAACTCCCAGCAACAGTAGATACTTAGAGGTATCTAATGGATAAAAAGGAATTTTAGGAGGAAGAAAAAAAGGCATCTGTTGAGTTTGTGCCCCTTTTAGGAATATTTTGTACATAAATAAGCATAATATCGACAGTTTCATTCCTGCTGGTTTAACTTCATAATTTTATTTTGGCAATCTTTTACCAGCACATATTAGATCAACTTTGGTTTTTTATTACTTTCCCGTATTCGATTGTGTATACCACAGCTTGATTCTTTAGACTCCTGTTGAGTGACATTTGGTTCATTTTCAGTGTTTTGTATTACAAACAAAATTGTAGTAAGCATCCTTGAATGCAACATCCTCTTATATTTGGCTATAAGAGAAATTTCTAACAAATTGATGTCTTCAACGGTGTGCACGTCATACCACCAAAATCACATAGGAGTTCCTGTTTATGTGAAAAAGGTTATGTCATTATTTTGGTTTGCGTTTAGTTAATTATGGGTGAGATTGAACATGTTGTTATATATTTATTGGCTGGTGTCTGTTTAAACCTGTTAAGATTCTTTTCTTTTGTGGTCAGGCTACTCTGAACGCCCGGACATCCATTTTGGCAGCAGCAAACCCAATCAGTGGACACTATGACAGATCAAAATCATTGAAACAGAATATAAATTTGTCAGCTCCCATCATGTCTCGATTCGATCTCTTCTTTATCCTTGTGGATGAATGTAATGAGGTAACCCCATGAGCTTCCTTTTTTATTTCCAGTTTGAGTAATCGAGTGAGACAAGGCTGGAAGATACACTGCTCAACAGCTGGTGCATGTATGTGCACCAGCCTTTGATTTCCCTCAGGGTGGCACAGGATCGGGCAAAGGGTTTAGTAAGCAACTCAAAATAAAGTCATTTGAATTGCCGCTTCCACTTAATTGTGTTAAAGAATATTAAGTTTTCGGGTTTTGTTACTATTTATTTCTCAAAAGGAAACAAGTTACAGTTAACTTCCAACCACACTTTTTATTTTTTTAAACAGCCTCTCACTGGAGACTGGGCTGGAGTGCAGTGGCACAGTCTTGGCCTACTGCACCCTCCACCTCCCAGGTTCAAGCAGTTCTTGAGTCTGAGCCTCCCAAGTAGCTGGGAATACAGGCATGTAACACCACGCCTGGCTAATTTTTATATTTTTAGTACAGACAGGGTCTCACCATGTTGGTCAGGCTGGTCTTGAACTCCTGGCCTCCAGTGATGCACACCCACCTCAGCCTCCCAAAATGTTGGGACTATAGGTGTGAGCCACTGTACCTGGCCCCAACCACACTCTTAAGATTTTTATACGATTTTTTGTTTTGTTGATTGGGCTTTTATTTTATTTTTCAGTCACCTTGAAAAAAACTGGGATGCCAAAGAAATCTCTTTTCTTTTTTTTAATCACGAGTCATTTATCTTCGTATTTTTTCCTATCAGGTTGCTGAACGTATTTTACCTTTTTTTCCTCACTTTTAAGATTGAGTGAAAAAATGTAGATTTACTTGGATTCTGATACGTTAGTTTAATTATTAGAGTTATTTGTACTTAAATATTTAACAATGCATCTCATGCCCACAGAACTATAAAATGACAGTTTGTAGGAACTAATATTTTAGGCTGTACTTTTTAAATCATTCAGCATTGAGGTTCTACATTTTATTGGGCACAATGCACAACTCTTTATTACAGTGGAACTTTAAATGTTATCTAAATAAAAGTAGCCTTCCATTTTGAGTGGTTGGAGGGCTTGGTCCCCTATTTTTTAACGACAGAGTCTTACTCTGTCACCCAGGCAATGCCACAATCATAGCTCACTGCAGCCTCAATCTCCTGGGTTCCAGTGATCCTCCTGCCTCAGCCTCCCAAGTAGCTGAGACTACAGCTGTGTACCACCATGCCTGGTTAATTTTTTCATCCTTTTGTAGCAACAAGTTCAAGACTTGTGTTGGTCTTGAACTCTTGGCCTCAAACCACCTTACTACCTCAGCCTTCTGAGTAGCCAAGATTATAGGCCTGCACCATCACACCTGGTTTGGTTTGGTTTGGTTTGGTTCACTTTTTTTCCCTTCACAAGAGAGACATATTTAATCACCAGATAATTGAGTTGTCTGATTTTCATACATTTATGTTTGTTCATGATTCATTAAAGTAGCTTTAGTAGCCGATCAAGTTATAAACCTTTGAAATATCAATTTATAAACCTTTAAAACATTCAGGATTTTTTAAAAACTGTTTTGTTTAGTTTTGTTTTGTGACGGAGTCTCGCTCTGTTGCCCAGACTGGAGTGCAGTGGCACGATCTTGGCTCACTGCAACCTCCGCCTCCTAGGTTCAAGTGATTCTTCCGCCTCAGCCTCCTGAGTAGCTGGGATTATAGACGTGTGCCACCATGCCCGGCTAATTTTGTGTATTTTTACTAGAGACGGGGTTTCACGATGTTGGCCAGGCTGGTCTCGAACACCGGACCTCAGGTGATCCACCCACCTCAGCCTCCCAAAGTGTTGGGATTACAGGTGTGAGCCACCGTACCTGGCTTGTTTTGTTTTTGAGACGGTCCCACTCTTTCCTGCAGTGGCGTGATCATGGCTCACTGCAGCCTCAGCCTCCTGGGCTAATGCAATCCTCCCACCTCAGCCTCTCGAGTAGCTGGGACCACACATGTGCACCATTGTGTCTGGCTGACTTTTGAGTTTTTTTGTAGAAACAGGATTTTGCCATGTTGCCCAGGCTGGCTGCAAACTCGAGCTCAACCAATCTGCCCACCTCAGCTTCCCAAAGTGTTGGGATTATAGGCATGTGCCACCGTACCTGGCCAAAAAGCCTTTTCTTTTTCTCTTTCTTTTTTTTTTTTTGAGATTGAGTCTCACTCTGTTACCCAGGCTGGAGTGCAGTGGTGCCGTCTCACCTCACTGCAACCTCCGCCTCTCAGGTTCAAGTAATTCTCCTGCCTCAGCCTCTTGAGTAGCTGGGATCACAGGCATGTGCCATCATGCCCGGCTAATTTTTGTATTTTTAGTAGAGACGGGGTTTCACTGTATTGGCCAGGCTGGTCTCAAACTCCTGACCTCAGGTGATCCCCCTGTCTCGGCCTCCCAAAGTGCTGAGATTACAGGCGTGAGCCACTGCGCCCAGCCTGTTTTATTTTAGTTAGTTATTTTGAGACAGGGTCTGGCTGTATTGCCCAGGCTGGATTGCAGTGGCATGATCTCAGTTCACTGCAACCTCTGCCTCCTGGGCTCAAGCGAGCCTCCCACCTAAGCCTCCTGAGCAGCTGGAACTACAGATGCAGGCCACCATGCCCAGCTAACTTTTGTATTTTTTGTAGAGACAGTTTTGCCATGTTGCCCGGGCTGGTCTTAAACTCCTGAGCTCAAGCTATCCACCAGCCTTGGCCTCTCAAAGTGCTAGGATTACAGGCATGAGCCACTGTGTTCCGCCCAACTTCTTAATTAGAAATAATTTCAAGCTTACAGAAAAGTTGCAAGAAATGGAATAGTGCATAGAACACCCATATACCCTTTACGTGATTCACATAATAACATTTTACCCTGTTTGCTTTATTGCTTACTGTCTCTATATATCTGCACACTTTTTTCCTGAACCATTTGAGAGCAAGTTGCAAATTTTGGGGTCTTTTTTTTTTTTTTTTTCCCCCAGTATTCTGGGATGAATATCTTCAAAATTTAGTGGCTAAGAGCACAGTCTCTGAAGCTAGACTGTTCAAATCCTGGCTCCACTACTTAACTGTGACCTTGGATAAATTACTTAACCTTCCTAGGCCTCAATTTGCCCATGTATAAAATGGGGATAATATCATTTACCTAATAAAATTTTTGTGAGGATTGCATAAGTTAATTCTTCTAAGACCTGCCTAAGACAACAGTGTCCCATACACAGAGGGCCCTGTAAATGTTAGTTCTGCTATTTTTGTTGTTTTGTTTTTGAGACAAGGCTTGCTCTGTTGCCCAGGCTGGAGTGCAGTGGTGCAATCATGGCTTCACTGTCCTTTCAACCTCCTGGGCTCAAGTGATCCTCCTGCCTCGGCTGCCTGAGTAGCTGGGATTACACATGTGCACCACCATGCCCAGCTAATTTTTTTGTAGAGACAGGGAGGGTCTCACTTTGTCGCCCTGACTGGTCTCAAGCTCTTGACCTTAAGCTCTCCTCTCACATCAGTTTCCCAAAGTGTTGGGATTACAAGTGTGAGCCACTGCACTTTACCCTGCTGTTGTTTTTAAAGCCAATTAATTCCTTCAGGTATAGTTTTAGAGTGGGGCAATGGTATACATTTAAAAGTTTGATTTTAAATCCACCTGTTCCCAAACTTTCATTAGAAACTTGGTACCCATTAATACTTCTTTAAGTGGCATATTAGAGCTTGTTTTTGGCTATAAATCATTTCTTATTGCCTGGGATAGTCTGGAGAAGATATTGCTGTGACTATCAAAGTGATTTTCTTGTTTTGAATTAGGTTACAGATTATGCCATTGCCAGGCGCATAGTAGATTTGCATTCAAGAATTGAGGAATCAATTGATCGTGTCTATTCCCTCGATGATATCAGAAGATATCTTCTCTTTGCAAGACAGTTTAAACCCAAGGTAACCTACCCTTTTGTACTGGGATAAGGTATAATGGGTATATTAAAGTGGAATTTAAGTAAGTGTGTTATATGGAAATTAACTGAACCTGTCATCTACCTTAGTTCCTAAATTTTACAACTTTTTTTTTTTTTTTTTCTGGAGCAGCAATTTGTTTTTTCAGAGAGGGCTGAGAAAGGGAACTTTAAAAAAAATTCTGAATAATTCCATTATTTGTTCGGTGGTAATAAAAAGATTTGTATAGGAGAAGAGTTTTGGATAACTGGATAATCTAGAACATTCTTTTATTTCAAACATTACTAAGAACGTTAAAATTGTCTATCTGCCTAAATCAATAGTTGAATCTTTCTTTGAAGGAAACATTGGATTCATCTAGGCCATTATGATAAATATAAATTACTGTTTTACAGTGATTGATGCATTGTATTGGACTGCCTCTGTCCTGGACCCAGGATTCTTACCTGGACATAAACCCCCAAATGCTTGGCATTTTCCCAAAATAGGGTATGAAAAGGAAAAAAAATACTCATTCTGGTTGAGATTTTCACACTGTTGGCTAACTTGACTTCTGGAAGGTGTTACTAGGTATTGATCATTTATCATCTTCACTTGATTATTCTTGAGATTCCAGTTGGCTTTCACTGTCCCAAAAGAAATTTAATCATTTAAAACTAAGGATTATGGGTGATTCTTGTGTAAAAAAGAGCATCTGGTCTCCATTACTGCATACTGATATACTGATCCCTCTGTAACCTTGGCATGCTTCCTTAATATGCTGAATTCCTTGCTCTGAAAAGCTGAGGATCCTTTAGATATAAAGTTTATTGAAACAGCTTTTTTCCCCCCAAAGAGTGTGAGTTAATTAATTGAGCCTCAAATACTGAGCATTAATTTATTTAATGAGCATTGACATCCTGAGGTGTAAAAGACATTACATCTTGTTCCATTGCTTCAGCTTGTTAAGCAGCTTTTAGAAATAGTCATTTGCTTAAATACTAAGCCTTTTTTCAGGTTCATAAAATTAGTAACATGGAATTCACAAGCCTCCTTAATATTAGTTTCTTTTGAAAGACATTACAATAGTAATTTATTGTCACTGGCTTCTCAAAGTTTCAACCCTCTTGGGTCCCTAAATGTTTCCACCTGGAAGGCTCTTAAACTTAGGTTTACCGTAGCTCTCATCAAATAGAAATGTTTCTCTAACTTGAGTGATGATCTGAAACAGATTTCCAAAGAGTCAGAGGACTTCATTGTGGAACAATATAAACATCTCCGCCAGAGAGATGGTTCTGGAGTGACCAAGTCTTCGTGGAGGATTACAGTGCGACAGCTTGAGAGCATGATTCGTCTCTCTGAAGCTATGGCTCGGATGCACTGCTGTGATGAGGTATCAGAGTCACTTTGATATGATGAGAGCAGAGATAAACAGATTTGTTGCATGTTTTTAATCTTTGGTATGGGACATACTAGAATTCACCGCAAATATATTTTTATGTAACTGTTGAGTGCTCATAGGACCATGGAATTCTTCCCTTTAAAAAGCTTGTTAAGCATTTGAGTGTAGTTGTTAGACGGAGATGATCACGTCATAGGTTATAGAGTGCATAAAGACGTAAGTTACCATTTAATATCTTTCATTCAGGAAAAATGTACTTAGACCCCACAATATACTAGTAGGCCTCTGCGCTGGCAATACAGATAAGATAATGTAGCCCCTGGCCTCAAAGGAACTTTCGTCCTTAGGTTGCATTTGTATAATGTTTGATTTTTAGATTGTTCTTTGAGCCCTGCATTCCACGAGGATAGGTCAGTGGGTATTAACGGGGTAAAAGGGGAGTAGTACGAAAGGGCATTCAAGCGTCCCATCTTCGCTTCAACCAAAGCAGCCCTGCTTTTTCCTAGTTTTATTAATAGGTTTGATGTGAGGTTTTCTTTGAAAAGGGGATTTGGCTTTTTTTTACAGTATGACTGAGGTATAATTTATAAAAAGGGAAATGTATGGCATGGTGAGTTTTTTCACATACATCCTTGTGAATACCCAGCTCAAGATCCAAAACATTTCCATAATTTCAGAAAGTTCCAAACCCCTGCCTTTTTTCAGTCTTAGCCCTCTTCCCCTGAAGTAACCACTGTTCTGACTTCAATCACTACTTTTATCCCACAGGTTAATTTTTTGGCTTTTTTCCCCTAAATTTTCAAATTCTTTGATATGGTACTTACTGTTGATGAAGTACTTTCACACTAAGTTATTTAATATTCTTTGATTCACCTAATATTTAGGGAACACCTGTAGGGAACAAAAAAGGAATGAGAGCCCCTGCCTTCCATTGCTGCTAATCTGGTGGGAACAAGACATGTATTTAATTAAGCATGTAAAAAATGAGAGAGCGTGGGTGATGAAATAATCTATATACCAATCCCCATGACACACAGTTTACCTATGTAATAAACCTGCATATGTACCCCCGAACCTAAAATATAAGTTGGAAAGAAAAAAAAACCAATGAGAGGGAGAATAGAGCATCACAAGCAGAGTGCTGAGATGAATTACTTTATTACTAAAGAAGGAGGAGGACTCAGGGAGGTGCCGACATTTAAACCCAATCACTGAAGGGTGTGCAGAATTTGGATAGGCAAGATACCCTGGGACAAGGTCATTCTAAAACTATGCTAACATTTGTACTTTTTTTTCATTGTGATAGTTCCTGAAATGAGTTGCATAAAACTGATATGTGTCTTAGGGCAGTCTCTAATTGATTTTTATTTTGTTCTATTTTTAAAAATTAGTCTTCAAATAGATAGCAAATTCACATGGATATTAAAATATATGCACATAAATTATATACACAAATATATTTTCTGAATGAAATTTAGTATATTTGCATATATTTAAGAGCTATTTCTGTCTCATATGTTCATAATCGTCATCCATTAACAAAACTTTTGTTAGAAAGGCCTTTCTCTAAGATTAAAAAAAATTCTCCCATTATTTACCTAGCTAGTTTTCTAGTTGTTCCAACACCATTTATTGAACAATCCATCTTTTTGACACTGGTTTGGCATGCCTTAATTATATATTTTTGTGTGTGTTAGGATCTCCTTTTGGACTTTCCATTCTGTTTCATTGAGTCTTATCAGCTCCTCTTACATTGGTACCATGATGTTTTAATCTATGGGGCTTTCTAGTTTAAATGTAGGGCTAGTTCCAGCGCATTGTTCTCTTTCAGCCGTTAGGAACTTAGAAATCAGCTTGCTCTGTTTTAAAGAAAAACCTGGTATTTTTTATCAGTATAACATTCAGTTTATATTAACTTGAAGAATTGAAAACATCTTTATGATTTTTCCTATTCAGTAACATAGCACTTAGAATAGGTTAGGTTGTACTACTATAAAATCTCAGCTGCATAAAACAATTTTTTTTTTGCTTGTGCTACACATCCATTAGGTCACCAAGGGACTCACCTTGTCAAGTTACTCAGAGATTCAGGCTGATATAAAGGTTTGATCTTGACATACGCTTTCATGGTAACAGAAAGCAGGGAAGAGAAGGTGGTGAGCCACGTGCTTTCTCCACCTTCTATCCAGAAATGACACATACTCACATTTCATTCGCTGGAGAAATTAACATGGCCACCCCTAAGTTCAAGTGAATAGAGAAATGCCTTCCTACCTGGTGCCCAGAATTAGAAGAGCAAACATTTGTGAACAGTTCTGAGTACCATAAATACCGTTATCTTTCCACTTAAGTATTTTGTTTCACTGAGTAGTGCTTTAAACTTTTCTTCATATGTTTTTCAGTGTTTCTTGTTGAATTTCTTGATATTTTATCATATTTGTTGGTACTGGAAGTAGCCTTTTTTTCCATTTCATTTTCTGGCTGGTTTCATTGCTGGTTTTTGTTTTGTTTTGTTTTGTTTTTGAGATGGAGTCTCACTCTGTCACCCAGGCTAGAGTGCAATGGCACAATTTCAGCTCATTGCAACCTCTGCCTCCCAGGTTCAAGCGATTCTTCTGTCTCAGCCTCCCGAGTAGCTGGGATTACAGGCATGTGCCACCATGCCTAGCTAATTTTTTGTATTTTTAGTAGAGATGGGGTTTCTCCATATTGGTCAGGCTGGTCTCAAACTCCCAACCTCAGGTGATCCGCCTGCCTCTGCCTTCCAAAGTGCTGGGATTATAGACATGAGCCACTGTGCCTGGCCTAGTTCTTATGGGATGTATATGTCTTTGGGTTCATATGATATGTATATATGTTTATATTTCTACAAGTACATACTTAGGAGTGGAATTGTTGGGTCATAGATTAATGCATGTTTTTCTGCCAAACAGTTGTGTCAATTTCTGTTTTCACCACTGTGAATGAGAGTTGTTCTACCTTCTTGCCAACACCTGATATTGTCAGTCATTTTAGCCATTCTGGTGAATTTATAGTGCTATCTCTGTGTGTGTAAGAGAGAGAATGAGAGAGGGTGTTTGTGAGAAAACCAAAGCAACACTGTAAGAGTGTGTGTGTTTGTGAGAAAACCAAAATATATACTACTGTGATTTCATTGGGAGAAAATCTGTTTGGTATATCAAAAAAAGTAACTTAATTGCTTCATCATTATTGGTTTAGGTCCAACCTAAACATGTGAAGGAAGCTTTCCGGTTACTGAATAAATCAATCATCCGTGTGGAAACACCTGATGTCAATCTAGATCAAGAGGAAGAGATCCAGATGGAGGTAGATGAGGGTGCTGGTGGCATCAATGGTGAGATACTTGTTCATGTGACTGTTTTGGAGTTAGGGACCAGAACATTTTCTGAGATGTCATGTGGTAGAAATACACCTGCTGATGGTTAATAAAGTCTATGGTAGCAAAAAGGAAAAAGCAGGTACTGAATTCTATTAACTGTTTACAAGTTAAAATGAAATTAGTTGATATAAAATATATATACTTGGCTGGGCACGGTGGCTCTCGCCTATAATCCCAGCACTTTGGGAGGCTGAGACGTGTGGATCACAAGGTCAGGAGTTTGAGACCACCCTGGCTAATGTGGTGAAACCCCTTCTCTACTAAAAATGCAAAAATTAGCCAGGCGTGGTGGTGGCCGCCTGTAGTCCCAGCTACTCGGGAGGCTGAGGCAGGAGAATCGCTTGAACCCGGGAGGTGGAGGTTGCAGTGAGCCGAGATTGTGCCACTGCACTACAGCCTGGGTGACAGCGTGGGACTCTGTCTCAAAAAATATATATATTTGAAAGACTAAAAGAAAAGGCACCAAAATGGTGATAATAGACATAAATCCCTGGGTTTTACCCTTATTTGTGGTGTTGTTTTGCTTCTGAATTAAAAACATTTTTTCAAGCATATTAGAACAGAAAAATACTAGAAATTTTATTTATTTTGAGATGGGGTCTCATTCTGTCACCCAGGCTTGAATACCTTGGTACACTCATGGCACTGCAGCCTTAACTTCCTGGGCTCAAGCAGTCCTTCTCCCTCAGCCTCTCTAATAGCTGGGACATATGCCCATGCCACCACTCCTGGCTAATTTTTTGAGAATTTTTTCTAGAGACAGGATCTCGTCATATTGCGCAGACTGGTAGAATTTTTTAGTTTGTATATAATACTGCAAGTGGACTTTCAGATTGTGAAATCTTTATATCTCTGATCCCTCGCATTCCTCCCAAGTTAGTTTTTGTCTTTACTAGTAGAGTTTTTATATTTGCTTGTAATTTATTTGAAAATTATTATATACTATGTGTAACTGTATGCTTGTTTTTTGTTTTTTGTTTATTTATTTTTGAGATGGAGTTTTGCTTTTGTTGCTCAGGCTGGAGTACAATGGTGCAATCTCATCTCACTGCAACCTTTGCCTCCTGGGTTCAAGCAATTCTCCTGCCTCAGCCTTCCGAGTAGCTGGGATTACAGGCACCCACCACCACGCCCAGCTAATTTTTGTATTTTTGGTATAGACAGGATTTCACCATGTTGGCCAGGCTGGTCTCAAACTCCTGACCTCGGATGATGTGCCCACCTTGGCCTCGCAAAGTGCTGGGATTACAGGCGTGAGCCACTGCACCTAGCCGGTTTATTTTGTTTTTCATTTTTATTTTTTGGCAGAGGAGATCATGTGGGAATGTATGCTTGTTTTAAAATTAGTATTAAGGCTGGATGTGGTGGCCCACACCTGTAATCCCAGCACTTGGGAGACCAAGGCAGGAGGATCAGTTGAGTCCAGTAGTTTGAGACCAGCCTGGGCAACATAGCAAGACCCTGTCTCTAAAACAAATAATAATAATTTTTAAAAGTGAAAAAATCAGTATTAAATATAAGTAGTGTATTTGTAAATGCTTGACAAGGGGATGTTAAGGGCACAAAAATAAGATTCAGGTGGTCAATTTTTCACTTAGGTCATGCTGACAGCCCTGCTCCTGTGAATGGGATCAATGGCTACAGCGAAGACATAAATCAAGAGTCTGCTCCCAAAGCTTCCTTAAGGCTGGGCTTCTCTGAGTACTGCCGAATCTCTAACCTTATTGTGCTTCACCTCAGAAAGGTGGAAGAAGGTGAGGCTTACCTGGTACTGCTTACATGCTCGGTCACCTCTGTAAGCTCTGTTCACATAGGCCACTTGTGATTGCCAAACTTCGTGTTGTTCTGTCGGAAGAGAGGATAAGTTGTTAGATAAACTCACTTTAGCAAAGTAAATTTGTGGAGTATCAGCATACCTGCCAGCCTGAACATTTCTTCACAAGCTTATTGTCAGGCAAAGATTTGTAGGTCCATCATTTTAACATTCTGGGCCTATTTTAATAATTTTGGGACCTGATAACATATGAAGCAGCACATACAAATTTTTTACAAATGCAAAGTTACTATTCCCTTTCAATGGTCCTGTTTAAAACAGCTGGACCCCTAGGGTATATTTTAACAGTAATATTTTAACAGTAATTAACTGAGCCTAGAAATCTATACTATCAAAAGGTCATTGCAGACTAGAAATGGAGTAAAATCCTCATCTAGTTATTGGTAAAGTGTGGCATCTGGACACTGGTACGCTTCCTACCCTTAACTGCTTTACCATGCTATTCAAAGTTTTATCATCCAGCCTTAACTACAAAGCAGAAGGAAAAATGATGAATTCAAGATGTTGAACCTAAACTTCTACTTGATAGTTAAGCATCAGATAATTCTTGATTAAAAGCCTCAAGGATGGCTTGTGCTGGCTTCCTGGAATATTTTGTCATCACAGTATTTGCTCTGCTATGAAATAAGAGAACAAGAGATTGTAGTTTCTGCCCTTGTTCCCCTGGGAACTTTAGACTAGTAGGAGAGAAGGCAACAAAGTGGCCACTAGGACGCCTCAGCTTTTGTCCTCATTCCCGTCTCACACAAAATGATTTGGGAACTCAAGGTGTTCTTGATTCATGTTGTATATCATTATTCTCTTTCTCCCTCATACAACTAAGTTTTAAACATAGCAGAAGTTGAGTTTTATGGTAGTTATGTTATCCAGGTCCAAACATTTCCTATGTGTTGAGGGTTCTACCAGGACTTTCTAAAAGTCTGGTAGACCTTGGACTTGTTAAAAGCAGCAGGCAGTTCACGTAGTAAGATGAACCTTGCTAAAACAAACAGGTAATTTTTTATTTTGAGTGAATACTCATGAGTTTTACTTCTTACTAAACTCCAGTTCCATAAAGGCTTCCCCTTTCTACAGAGGAAAAGTTGTTATATTTCAGAATTTTTGCTTGCTGTTGCTTCATTCCTAATTTATGCTTTTAGTTTCTGTTGGCAAACATTCTCAGAGGTGGTGAAGCATAAGAAGATGAAGAAAAGACCTTCATACTTTGAAATCTTAATAGCTTTAAGAAACGTATTTCTTATAATCTATTTTATTAGGTTTCTCTCCTTATGGATAAAATAAGGCATGCTTTAATACAAGTGATACGACTTGTTATTTCAGGCTTATGCTAGAACATTGCGGACCTTATGTCACCAGATGTACTTTCGGACGGCTTGACATTTATCTAATCTGTACATTATCTTGTTGTATATGTGGCAGAGATTTAACCAAGGACTGACAGTACGAGTTGCTAGGATAATTTGAATGTGTTTTTTTGTTGCAGAAGAGGACGAGTCAGCATTAAAGAGGAGCGAGCTTGTTAACTGGTACTTGAAGGAAATCGAATCAGAGATAGACTCTGAAGAAGAACTTATAAATAAAAAAAGAATCATAGAGAAAGTTATTCATCGACTCACACACTATGTAGGTGCAGAAGTGCGCGTGCTCTGGTATCAGGGAGGGAGGGAGTTCATGCCCTATATCTGCAGGTTCACTAGTGAAAATTTTTTTGACCTTTGTTTGTTTTGAATCATTGGAGTGTAGTCAGAAGTATGAGTTGTAAAATAAGAGAGAATTAACAGCAGGTAAATGACTTATTTCCTCTGCTGAAACAAGCAGAATTTAGGTTAAATCTCAGAAGGTGGGATTGAAGTCTTACTAGTTAGGTGTTTTAAGCTTCTGTTTCCCACCCTTATATTCACCCTTGGTCGTACTGCTGTCACCTACTTTCTATGTTTCATTTTCCTCACATCCTTAGTTCCCACCTTACCCAACCCAATAATCAATCTTTTGTCTTACTTGCTTGGCGAAACCCCAGACTTGGTTAAATATAACTTTTTTTTTTTTGTATCCTTATCTAAGCAGCTGAAAGTATCTGGAGAAAAGCATACAATTATGAGCCCAGTCTTATTTAAATCGATGACCAGAAATTTCAAGTGGACAGTTCTTACTGTCTCATCAACCTCATGACAGCACTGCCCAGTGCAATTCATTTTCCCGGGTCAGTTCTTTGCCTCACTCTCTCACAGGCCCATCGCATACCTTCTCTCCACTCCTGTCAGCTGGCCATTCTCAGTACTCAGCCTGTCCACAGCTTTGTCACAGTCGATCACTCCTACAAATACTGTCTTCCTCACTTGGTTCTGAGTCACTGTATCCTCCTGGGGCTTCTTTCTCACTGGTTATTCCCTCTTAGTCTCTTTCCCTGAATGGTGTTTTTTTGTTTGTTTGTTTTGTTTTGTTTTGTTTTGAGACAAGAGTTTCGCTCTTGTTGCCCATGCTGGAGTGCAGTGGCACAGCACACTGCAGCTTCCGCCTCCTGGGTTCAAGGGATTCTCCTGTCTCAGCCTCCCAAGTAGGATTACAGGTGCCTGCCACCATGCCCAGCTAATTTTTTAATTTTTTTTTTTTTTTTAGTAGAGACGGGGTTTTGCCATGTTGGCCAGGCTGATCTAGAACTCCTAACCTCAGGCAATACGCCCACTTTGGCCTCCCAAACTGCTGGGATTACAGGCGTGAGCTGCCGTGCCTGGCCTGAGTCTTTTCTTACTTTACTCTCAGATAGTTTACATTCATTACCTAAGTGATCTCATTTGGTTTTATGAACTTATCCATCTACTGATGACTTCCACATTTATGTCACCAGCTCTCACCACTCCTGTAAACTCCAGATGTATAGAGCTGGTTGCCTACTGATGAGCGTTTAACAGGCATCTCGTGCTTAATGTGTTCAAAAACAGAGTTGTTCTTCCCTGTTTGCAGTTGAGTTGTTCTTACTCAATTGCTATAGGCCAAACGCCTTGGAATTGTCTTTGACTCCTTGATTCCACTCTCCCCTCACAACTCCTCTTCAGCAGCAAATCCTCTGACCCCCAGCTTCAGTGTGTGTATATTTTCTGTTCTCTTTTTACCGCCTTCACCAGCCCACCCAAGCCACCAGGCATGGACTGTTGCAGAAGCCTCATAATTGTCCTTTTTTTTGTATTGGCTTCTTGCTCAGCAGCCAGATAAGTCTTTTTAAAATATAAATCAGATTATTTTACTACCCTCCCTTCCAGTGCTTCTCTCACAGTAGAAGGAAATTCAGCCTCCTTGTCATGGCCTGCAGAACTATTATACAGTGTAACCCCTGTCCCCTCATTCACCTAATTTCACAGCAGTCTTGTGCGTACCCATTTCACCCCAGTGACACTGGCCTTGTTACCTAGACACACCAAATATGAGGGCCTTTGCACTCACCCTTTGTCCGTTTCCCTAGATATCCTCCTCCTCTCCAATGTCTGCTCAAATGTTACCTCTTCAAAGAAAGCTTTCTTGCTAGCCTGCCAAAATAGTAGCCTTCTGCTCTTGCTGTCACCCTGCCTTGTATTTCTTCATAATGTTTAACATGGCCCAGCAGTATATTCTTTATTTAAGTGGTTAGTTTGTCTGTTATGGAATATAAGCTCTGTGAGGGTAGAGACTTTGCCCCAGGAGCTACAGTGGTACCTGGCACATAGCAGGATCAAATATATGTTGAATGGTTACATTTTCCTATTATGTGGCAGAGATTTAACTGTCGTGCCAATTCACAGGGCTCACTATATAAATATTACAGAGGTCATGTATTAGAGTTGTGTCTTCTCAAAAACCGTTTTCCTGTGAAGGTAGATCAGTGTGTGATTATTGGGGGGTAGGGAGGTGTAAGAACAGCTACTCAGATCAGGGTCCAGAGTTGCTTTTCTAGTGGTGGGACATGTCTATGTGCTCCTTGGGATCAACGTAAAGTAAAACGACCCAGGCAAGGAATCTGCTTCAGGACTTTGGAACACACTGTGAAGCTAACTGATCTAAACTTGAATTACCTATTTATTTATTTATTTATTTATTTATTTATTTATCTTTTGAGACAGAGTCTTGCTCTGTTGCCCAGACTGGAGTGCAGTAGCGTGATCTCAGCTCGCCGCAACTTCCGCCTTCTGGGTTTAAATGATTCTCTGATCTCAGCCTCCAGAGTAGCTGGGATTACAGGTGCCCGCCACCACACCCAGCTAATTTTTGTATTTTTAGTAGAGATGGTGTTTCACCATGTTGGCCAGGCTGGTCTCAAGCTCCTGACCTCAGGTGATCCACCCGCCTCAGCCTCCCAAAGTGCTGGGATTACAGGCATGAGCTACTGCGCTCAGCCTGGATTACCTTTTAAAATTTGGCTTACCACCTGAACTAATTTGCTACAGAAAACTAGAGAGCTTATACTGTGCTGATGAGATACGATGCTTCCTATGAAGGTATGTTAACACATAGAGTGAGTGCTTGAAAGTGTCCAATCTAACTTCAGGGGTAGATTTGAAAGGGCAATTTTTTTAAAAAGTGTCCAGTCCCCCTTAGTGGCTTCAGTGTTTATACTGTGGAGCCTTGCCAAACTTCTTAGGATCAAATCACAGTTTCCTGAGTTCCTTTCTATGGGCTTGGCTAGGAGTTCTTCTCATTTGTGGACATTTTTGACTAACCTATAATTATATTGTGGGCTTAAAATCTGTCATCAAGATTTTAAGCCAGATGGCATGTTCTACCTTTTTTTTTATTAGCTCAGAGTGAAAAATTTTTCAGATGAATTTTCATAGATTCTTCTCCTAACTCTGAAATGGTGGTATATGAAAAAGTTCAGTGGTCAGTAATTAAAAATTGCTGAATGATATTAGGTATGAAACAGACTTCCAGTTAATTAGAAGATTTTGCAGAGTTGTTTAACCTTAAAATTCAAGCATTACTTCCTTTTTTGAAGTTGTATTTACAAGCATTTGATGTAATATATTTAAGTATTTCTTAATTTTCCACAAGGGGTTTATGGTATGAAAAGGTCAGCATCCTACTAGGAACAGGGTTTAGCAGAGCACTGATAGTGATTTTTAAAGTGTGGTCCTTTTCCTAGGAGTTTCTAGTTGGGAAATGAAAGAAAGTGTTGATAGCAAACACTCGGAAGAAGGGTCAAGTCTTGTATATCTGGACATTGGTGTAATACTGCTTGAAACCTGAGGACAAATATTTGTGTTTTCACAGGATCATGTTCTAATTGAGCTCACCCAGGCTGGATTGAAAGGCTCCACAGAGGGAAGTGAGAGCTATGAAGAAGATCCCTACTTGGTGGTTAACCCTAACTACTTGCTTGAAGATTGAGATAGTGAAAGTAACTGACCAGAGCTGAGGAACTGTGGCACAGCACCTCGTGGCCTGGAGCCTGTCTGGAGCTCTGCTAGGGACAGAAATGTTTCTGGAAGTGATGCTTCCAAGATTTGTTTTCAGAAACAAGAATTGAGTTGGTGGTCCTGTGTGTCACATTCATCACAGGTTTCATACCAACACAGGCTTCAGCACTTCCTTTGGTGTGTTTCCTGTCCCAGTGAAGTTGGAACCAAATAATGTGTAGTCTCTATAACCAATGCCTTTGTTTTCAGGTGTAAGAAAAGGCCCATTACTTTTAAGGTATGTGCTGTCTTACTGAGCAAATAACTTTTTTTCAATTGCCAGCTACTGCTTTTATTCATCAAAATAAAATAACTTGTTCTGAAGTTGTCTATTGGATTTCTTTCTACTGTACCCTGATTATTGCTTCCATCTACTTGTGAATGTGAGACTTTCGCTTTTTGCTTAACCTGGAGTGAAGGGGTAGAACTGTGGTATTATGGATTAGGTTTCTATGAGAAGGAGTCATTAGAGAATTCATATGAAAGCTAGAGGCCTTGGAGATGACTTTCCAAGGTTAATTCCAGTTTTTTTTTTTTAAGTTTATAAAAGTTTATTATACTTTTTAAAAATTGCTCTTTAATAATTTATTTTACTTCTGTGTCCTAAGGGTAATTTCTCAGGATTGTTTTCAAATTGCTTTTTTAGGGGAAATAGGTCATTTGCTATATTACAAGCTATCTCCAAATTTTATGGTCTTCCAGGAAAAATTATTACCGTTTATGATGCTAACAGTTCCTGAGACTTAGCTATGATCAGCATGTTCATGAGGTGGAGCAGTTCCTGTGTTGCAGCTTTTAACAACAGATGGCATTCATTAAATCACAAAGTATGTTAAAGGTCACAAAAGCAAAATAACTGTCTGAGGCTAAGGCCCACGTGGGACAGTCTAATACCCATGAGTACTCAACTTGCCTTGATGTCTGAGCTTTCCAGTGCAATGTGAATTTGAGCAGCCACAAATCTATTAGTAGAAAGCAAGACAGATTAATATAGGTTAAAACAATGATTTAAACACGTTTCTCCCAATAATTATCTCTTTCCGTGGAATCAACTTGTATGAAACCTTGTCAAAATGTACTCCGCAAGTATGTACAATTAAGTATTTTAAAAATAAATGACAAACATTAAAAACAAGAATGAATACTCAAGTAGATTTGTCATGGGATTTTTATAAGAAGACTGGTATCATGTATCTTTAGGCTGCCCTGCCGACGTAGTAACCATTTTTTATTCCTTTACTTTCCTAATAGGCTTGCTTTCACTTAAGAAAGAAAAAGGCTAGGCACGGTGGCTCATGCCTGTAATCCCAGCACTTTGGGAGGCTGAGGTGAGTAGATCACCTGAGGTCAGGAGTTCGAGACAAGCCTGGCCAACGTGGAGAAAACCTGTCTCTACTAAAAATACAAAAATTAGCCAGGCATGGTGGTGGACACCTGTAATCCCAGCTACTCGGGAGGTTGAGGCAGGAGAATTGCTTGAACCCAAGAGGTGGAAGTTGCAGTGAGCTGAGATCATGCCACTGCCCTCCAGCTTGGGTGGCAACAACAACAACAAAAAAAGATTCCCAGGCTTCACCCTCTACAGTCTATGGAAAGTCATGGGAATCTATTTTAAAAAAGAAAACTATAAACCAAATTAAAAGATGGGAAAATTTTTCTATCACGTTTTAGTATGTGATATCCAAACTCCCATTAAGAATTCCTATATCAGTAATAAGATAAAACTCAGAAGAAAAATGCCCAATTAACAAGAAGAGCTTCACTTCTTAAATAATCAGAAAAAGCACATAATATTTACGTCAAAGTATCAAAAATGTAAAAGTTTTATAATAGGCATTAGCAAGGCAGACAGATACAGGCACACATCTAACTATATGTAAAATTTAACTTGGAAGACAATTTGCATTTCAATCAATCAAAAACCATTTTTTTTTGAGACATGATCTCCCTATGTTGCCCAGACTGGCCTCAAGCTCCTGGGCTCAAGCAGTCCTACAGTCTCAGCCTCCAAAAGTACTGGCAAAACAGGCGTGATTGACCATGCCCAGCCTGTATATAAGGATATTCATTTGCAGCATTGTTTGCAACACAAAAATGTAAAACCAACCGAAGTGTTTAATATGCAAGATGTTAATTTATGGTACATTCTTGCTGTGGAAAGCTGTGCATCTGTTAGAGGTGGATCTATATGTTCTGATACAAGCAGAGCTCTAAGAGCTATTAAGTGAAGAAAAGAAGGCTGAAAATACATATGGCATAATTCCATATATGTTAAATTGTTCTATATTTTAAATGTTATACACACGTTTCCATTTGTATATATGTAATAATAATGATCCCTGAGCTGTACTGTTCTATACATGCTACAAGAAAGACCGATTTAATCCCCACAGCCTATGATGAATTATCCACATTCTACAGGTGACAAAATAGAGGCACAAAGTTAAGTAATTTTCGTCAGATGAGATTTCAACCCAGGCATTCTGACTCCTGTATAACCATTAAGATACGCAGAGAAAGAAAACTGGAAAGATACATATTGCTGAAGATACTTATTCTAGGAAGAGGAGGGGGGAGGGTGAAGGAATTTGCAAGTTTTTCATAGATGTTTCCGTACTGTTTGAATCTTACAAAATATGTTCAGCATATTTTTAAAGAAAATTTGGGGCAAAAGACTTATTTTTGTTGTATTATGTAAACAAATTTTAAAATAATTTGTGGCTGGGTGCACTGGCTCACACCTGTAAGCCCAACACTTTGGGAGGCTGAGGCAAGAGGATTGCTCGAGCCCAGGAGTTCAAGACCAGCCTGGGTGACATGGCAAAACTCCATCTCTACTAAAAATACAAAAAATTAGCCAGTTGTGGTGGCGCACACCTATGGTCCCACCTACCCAGGATGCTGAGATGGGAGGATCACTTGAGCCCAGGGAGTCAAGGCTGCAGGGAGCTGTGATCGCACCACTGCACTCTCACCTGGGCAACAGAGTGAGACCCTGTCACCAAAAAAAAAAAATTGATAATTGTTTTCTTCAGACATTTTCCGGGTTCCTCCGCTTAAATTGAATAGGAAGTCTGAGGTTTTTGTGTTGGTCTTTACCTTTTTTTTTTTTTTTTTTTAAGATGGAGTCTCATTCTGTCGCCCAGGCTGGAGTGCAGTGGCATGATCTTGGCTCCTGCAACCTCCGTCTCCTGGGTTCAAGTGATTCTCCTGCCTCAGCCTCCTGAGTAGCCGGGACTACAGGCGCATGCCACGATGCCCAGCTAATTTTTTGTATTTTTAGTAGAGACGGAGTTTCACCGTGTTAGCCAGGACAGTCTCGATCTCCTGACCTCGTGATCCGCCCGCCTCAGCCTCCCAAAGTGCTGGAATTACAGGTGTGAGCCACCACGCCCGGCCCTGATCTTTACATTTTTAAATATTGCATTAGTGAACCGTGTACTGATTTTGTGATCATAGATAACCCAGTTAAATATTAAGTCTTAATTATCACTTAGTATTTTACAACCTCAGTTGTAGTTATAAAGTAAGGGTTCCACATACCTCCTAACAGTTCCTAGAAAATGGAGCTGTCTTGGCATGTAGTCTTTATTGCCCTGCTAAGTTTTTCATGCTGGGGGTCAGACTGGGAGTCTGATAGAAATTTCATTTCCACCGCTGGTCCTCTAACCAATGACTTGCTGCACAACCTGAGTGGTCCCCTGGGAGACCAGAGTTCTAACTTTGTAACAGGGGACAAAGACATGTATGTTTGTCACCAGCCACTGCCCACTTTCCTGCCAGAATACTTCAGCAGTCTCCATGCCAGTCAGATCACCCATTATAAGGTATTTCTGTCATGGGCACAGCTCCTCCCAGCAGGAAGCACCCAGAATCCAGACGAGAAAACAGTGCAGTGCTACCGGCAACTCCTGGAGGCCCTCAAGACTGCACGGCTTCAGCCCATGGTCATCCTGCACCAGCAGACCCTCCCTGCCAGCACCCTCCAGAGAACCGAAGCCTTCGCTGACCTCTTCGCCGACTATGCCACATTTGCCTTCCACTCCTTCGGGGACCTAGTTGGGATCTGGTTCACCTTCAGTGACTTGGAGGAAGTGATCAAGGAGCTTCCCAACCAGGAATCAAGAGCGTCACAACTCCAAACCCTCAGTCATGCCCACAGAAAAGCCTATGAGATTTACCACGAAAACTATGCTTCTCAGGGTGAGTACACATTGACCTGATGGTGACCCCTTGGCAGCCTTCATCACACACCTTCCCCGTCCTCCTTAGAGCAGATTCGACATTTTTCCCCACTCACCTTCAGCAGTCCTCTTATGTCTGTGCATAGGGAGAAATTAATATTGTATTGATTTCCCACTGGCGATAGGAAGGGGTAGCTAACATGGCAAAACGCTGAGCATTTCCTTTGATAAATATCTTTGAGGCCAGGCACAGTGGCTCACACCTGTAATCCTAGCACTTTGGGAGGCCAAGGTGGGCAGATCACTTGAAGTCTGGAGTTCGAGACCAGCCTGGACAATATGGCAAAACCCCATCTCTACTAAAAATACAAAAATTAGCCAGGGATGGTAGCAGGCGCCTGTAATCCCAGCTACTCGGGAGGCTTAGGCAGGAGAATTGCTTGAACCCAGGAAGCAGATGTTGCAGTGAGCCGAAATCATGCCACTGTACTACAGCCTGTGCGACAGAGCAAGACACCATCTCAGAAATATATATATGTATAAATATATATATATAAATATATATATATTTGTATACACACACATATATCTTTGAAATAACCCTTGCCCAGTCTTGAGCTGTGCAAGCACTGATTGTCTTTCTGTCTTCCTTTCCGTCTAGTCCTGCTGCCCTGACTTGGAGGCAAGGTTTCATGGTTTCCCGTCCTTCCCCCTCAGCTCCCCTGTACTTACATGTCTTAGTTGGAGCTTACAATCCAGCTTGGGAGACAGACAAATACAAGATGAAACAATTATATACCACAGGATGGGGTGAGCACAACTGTCACTGTTCACATTCCTGCCTCCTAGGGGACTTGAAGTTCTGATCTGTAGGCCTAGGCTGAACCAGGACATTTGTGATTATAATCAATTCCCTAAGAGTATGTTAGGTACACCAATTTTGAGAATCAATTTTGGATTATATATGCTTTCTTGTTTTTATTATATACCATATACGTACTTATTTGTATATATAGTACCTGATATGTATATATATATACTTCTATGTTCTACTTTTTCATTTTAACATAGTTTATGACTATATATTCTCATTTTATTAAAAACTTGAGCCAGGCGTGGTGGTCATGCCTGTAATCCCAGCACGTTAGGAGGCCAAGGCAGGAGGATTGCTTGAGGCCAAGAGTTGGAGACCAGCCCGGGCAACATAGAGAGCCACCATCTCTAAAATAATATTTTACTGCAGTGCTAGAATAGTATTGCTTAAAACAAAACAAAAACTTGAAAGCATAACTTTCAATAGTCTTTTAGGTTCCCATTGTATAAATGGAGCATAAAGTTTAAGGTATTTTCCTTATTTTTGTATGTTTATTCTAATTTTCACTAGTTACAAGTTATGTTGCAATGACATTCCTATCTATAAACTATTTCCCACCTTCTGATAAATTCTTTCTGACAGAGTCTTAGAATTGAAACTACTATGTGAAAAGATCTGCATTCTTTAAGATTTTAAAGCGTGGTACTAAATTTTTTTCCAGAAAAGTTGTAATCATTTATACGAACAATTATGAAATTACTCTTCTGACCCCATTCTGTCAGTTTCAAATGCTATATTTTATTACTAATTTGACAGCTGAAAACAACTTATTTTCATCTCTTGTTAATTTGCATGTATTTGATTATAGAGATGTTAAACATTTTTTTCTTCTTTTTTTTTTTTTGAGATGGAGTCTCACTCTGTTGCCCAGGCTGGAGTGCAGTGGTGTGATCTCGGCTCACTGCAACCTCTGCCTCCCGCGTTCAAGAAATTCTCCTGCCTCAGCCTTCCCAGTAGCTGGAAATACAGGCACGCACCACCACATCTGGCTAATTTTTGTATTTTTAGTAGAGACGGGGTTTCACCATGTTGGCCAGGCTGGACTCAAACTTCTGACCTCAGGTGATCCGCCCGCCTCGGACTCCCAAAGTGCTGGAATTATGGGCATGAGCCACCACGCCCGGCCTTAAACACAAAAATAAAATAAGGCCGGGCGTGGTGGCTCACGCCTGTAATCCCAGCACTTTGGGTGGCTGAGGTGGACGGGTCACGAGGTCAGAAGATCGAGACCATCCTGGCTAACACGGTGAAACCCCGTTTCTACTAAAAATACAAAAAATTAGCCAGGCATGGTAGCCGTGTCTGTAGTCCCAGCTATTCAGGAGGCTGAGGCAGGAGAATCGCTTGAACCTGGGAGGCAGAGGTTTCAGTGAGCCGAGATTGCGCCATTGCACTCCAGCCTGGGCAACAGAGCGAGACTCCGTCTCAAAAATAAATAAATAAATAAATAAATAAATAAATAAATAAATAAAAAATAAACTAGGACATCATAGCCACCTTATTCACAATAGCCAAAAGGTGGAAGCAACCCAGATATCCACTAATGGATGAATGGATAAACAAGATGTGGCATAGACATAAAATGGAATATTACTCCACATTTATTAAAAAGGGAAGAAGTCGTCACATGCTACAACATGGATGAACCTTGAGGACATTATACTACGTGAAATAAGCGAGACACAAAAAGACAAACGCTGTATGATTCCATGTATAGGAGGAAACTAGAGCAGTCAAATTCAGGGAGAGAGGAAGGAGAATGGCAGAGGCCAGGGACTGGGGTAGGGGAGAAATAGAGAGCTCTTTAATGGGGGTAGAGTTTCTGTTCAGAAAAATGAAAAAGTTCTGGAGATTGATTGCCAACAATGTGAATATACTTAATAATACTGAACTGTGCACTTAAAAATAGTTAAGATGGCTGGGCGCGGTGGCTCAACGCCTGTAATCCCAGCACTTTGGGAAGCTGAGGTGGGTGGATCACGAGGTCAGGAGATCGAGACCATCCTGGCTAACCCGGTGAAACCCCGTCTTTACTAAAAATACAAAAAAATATTAGCCGGGCGTGGTGGCGGGCCCCAGTATTCCCAGCTACTCCGGAGGCTGAGGCAGGAGAATGGCGTGAACCCAGGAGGCGGAGCTTGCAGTGAGCCGAGATTGCGCCACTGCACTCCAGCCTGGGCGACAGAGCGAGACTCTGCCTCAAAAATTAAAAAAAAAAAAATTTAAATAAAAAAAAAATAGTTAAGATGGTAGTTTTTCTGTTATGTGTGTTTTACCACGATTTTTTTTTAAAAGACAGAGTAAGGGAAGAAAGTGTGAGAGTGGCTGGGGGTATTTTAGAGTTGCCAGGAAGGCTGTTCCTGGGCCACCATTTGAGCAGTCGGGAATACAGGGAGACAGCAGGCTCCAGAAAGAGGAAAGGGGCCCAGTCTGAGGGAGAGCGGAGCTCTGGACATGGAGACAGTTTCCTGAACCTAGGAGCGCCATGAAGAAGAACCACTGCGCTCATTGCAGAGCCTGTCTTGCGGCGGGTCAGCAAATAAACACAGAGACGTGTGTTGGCTCCAATCCTACTGAAGAAGCTCTGAGTAAAATAAACTTTGAAAAAATGAGACCAGGCGCAGTGGCTCACATCTGTAACCCCAGCGCTTTGGGAGGCCAAGGTGGGAAGCTTGTTTGAGCTCAGGAGTTCGAGACCAGCCTGGCCAACATGGCGAAAACCCCATCTCCGCCAAAAAAACAAAAACAAAAAAAAACACAAAAATTAGCCAGGGGTGGTGGTGTGCGTGTGTAATCCCAGCTACAAGGGAGGATGAGTGAGAGAATCGCTGGAACCCCGGCGGCAGAAGCTGCAGCGAGCCAAGATCACACAGTGAGCCAAGATCACACCACTGCACTCCAGCCTAGGCGACAGAGCCAGACCCTGAGAGAAAAAAAAAAAAAGGAAAGAAAAAAGAGAGAGAGAGAAAGAAGGAAGGAAAGAAAGAAAAAGAAAGGGAAAAGAAAAGAAAAAAAAGAACGAAAGACTACAGAAGAAGCAGGATTGAAAAATGATAATAGAAAGAAGGAAAGACAATATAATCTCAAATAAAGAAAAATCTTATTTTGAAGGTGAATGCCACAAAATTCTTTAAATTATAAAACTATATGTACATGTTTATTTAAATGTTTTCCATATTTTATTTTTACTTTCCATCAGGTGACTAAAGACTTTCTTTTTAAACTCATATCTTCCTTCTTTTCTTCTGCTTATTTCTCCTACCCTTCATTTTGTGTTTCCCCAAATATCTGTCCCCAGTATCATGCAAGACAGAGAATAAGTTCTCTTTTTCAGTCTCCTTACTATTTTAAAAAGTGGTTTTTCTTCCCTTTCTCTCCCTCATTCTCACTTCCCTTCTAAGTCCAATCCTGTAGACTTATTGTTCTTTTAAAAATGTATTATTTAATATACATCAAAAATGTTATATAACATAGCTTGGTTAAAAGTAAAAAAAAAAAATAAGAAATGCCAATGAACCAACTACTTAAACAATTAAAATAGAACAGAATACTGCTTCACACCTACAAGGAGGGCTATAATTAAAAAGACAGACAATAACAGTGCTGGTGACACTGTGGAGTGAATGGAACCTGTGTACACTGATGGGGCCATGAACAACGGTGCACCCACTTTGGAAAACAGCCCAGTGTTTCCTCAAACTTTAGAGTTAATATATGGCTTAACAATTCCTCTTCTAGGTATAGATCCAAGTGAAATGAACAAATGTCCAAACAAAAATGTGTACACAAACATTCATAGCAGTGTTATTCATAAAAACCAAAACTGGAAACACCTAATGACCATCAGCTGGTGGATAAAATGTGATATTGATATATCCATACAATAGAATATTATTTAGCAATAAAAAGAGAAGTTCTTTTATTTATTTATTTATTTATTTTTTTTTAGACAGTCTCGCTCTGTTGCCCAAGCTGGAGTGCAGAGGCGTGATCATGGCTCACTGCAACCTCCACTTCCCAAGTTCAATTAATTCTCCTGCCTCAGCCTCCCAAGTAGCTGGCACCACGGGCATGTGCTACCCCGCCCAGCTAATTTTTTTGTATTTTTAGTAGAGATGAGGTTTCACCATGTTGGCCAGGCTGGTCTCGAACTCCTGACCTCAAGTGATCCTCCCATCTCGGCCTTCCAAAGTGCTGGGATTACAGGTGTGAGCCACCGTGCTTGGCCAGAAAGAAGTTCTGATATATGATACAACACAGATGAACCTTGAAAACATGCTAGTGAAAGTGGCCAGTCACAACCACATATTTACATTTACATTTACAACAAATGTCCCGAATAGGCAAATGTATAGAGACACTGAAGTAGATTAGTGGTTTAATCTGCGGAAGTGATGATGGTCTGAAGTCTGGAAATCTGTGGAATGTGAAACAGATCCATGGGGCACAACCATTAAATAACTGGGAAACGTTATCTTGTCAGAATGAGAACTAAATATCTCAGAGTGATATTCCGTGCTAGAAGGATTTCAAAGATTCATTAGGCTTATCAAAATAAGCACTATTGTAGTTGGTAATGGTTGTTTGTGGTGGTTTCATTGGTGGAGGATATATCTTCCTTCTGTAGAGAATTTGGGTGAAAGTGAGAAGACAGCCATATGGTCCTATTGTTAAAATCTGAAACTCCGGTTTTATTCAATTTTTGTTTTGTGTTTCCAAATCACAGGTCTGAGCACTTTCTATCCACCCAGTCCTAAGCTTGATACTTGGAGGGATTAAATAAATGTTTAAGTTTTGCTCCTCAAGGAACATCCAATGTGGGTTGAAAATTTATATCCATCGATAGCAACACAGAACGGCTTAGCCATCCCAGCTCCACACAGTGTTTCTCAAATTATGGTCTGAGGACCATTGTATTGGAATCCCCCGAGAAGTGTGTTAAAATACATGTGCCTGGGCCCACTCTACTCTGCTGACTCTGAGTCTCTGAGGGCAGGGCCTGAAATCGGCATTTTTTTTTTTCTTTTTGAGACGGAGTCTCACTCTGTCGCCCAGGCTGGAGTGCAGTCGTGCAATCTAGGCTCGCTGCACCCTCTGTCTCCCAAGTTCAAGCAATTCTCCTTCCTCAGCCTCCCAAGTAGCTGGGATTACAGGCGCACTCTACCACGCCTAATTTTTGTATTTTTAGTAGAGACGGGGTTTCACTATGTCACCCAGGCTGGTCTCGAACTCCTAATCTCAAGTGATCCACCCACCTCGGCCTCCCAAAGTGCTGGGATTACAGGCGTGAGCCACCGTGCCCGGCCTGAAATTGGCATTTTAACAATTTCGGTAGGTGATTGTGATGCACACAACAGTTTCAGAACCACTGTTATGTCATCCAATGTCAAAGCAAGTGGGTACAAGCCACACATGCTTATATTTCCTTGTTTCTCCCCTCAATGCCCAGTAGGGGCTGTATTGATGTTTTCCCATGAATAAGAATCAGGGAACAGCAGTTTCCTGAGAGCACCCTGACTTTAAAAAGAAGTTTAGGAATGGACGCAGTGGCTCATACCTGTAATCTCAGCACTTTGGGAGGCCGAGGCGGGAGAAGTGCTTGAGCCTGGGAGTTTGAGATCAGCCTGGAAAATATAATGACACCATATCTCTACAAAAAATTTAAAAACTAGCCAGGCACGGAAGCACATGCCTGTAGTCCCAGCTACTCAGGAGGCTGAGGCAGGAGGATTTTGAGCCTGAGAGGCAGAGACTGCAATGAGCTGAGATCGCGCCACTGCACTCCAGCCTGGGCGACAGCAAGACCCTGTCTCAAAAAAAAAAAAAAAAAGAGGCCGGTCACAGTGGCTCACACCTGTAAACCCAGCACTTTGTGAGGCCGAGGCGGGCAGATCATGAGGTCAGGAGATCGAGACCATCCTGGCTAACACGGTGAAACCCCATCTCTACTAAAAATACAAAAAATTAGCTGGGTGTGGTGGCGGGCGCCTGTAGTCCCAGCTACTCAGGAGGCTGAGGCAGGAGAATGGCATTAACCCAGGAGGTGGAGCTTGCAGTGAGCCGAGATTGCGCCACTGCCCTCCAGCCTGGGCGACAGAGCGAGACTTCATCTCAAAAAAAAAAAAAAGTTTAGGAAGGAGTTCTCTCCTTGCCAACTTTCCAACTGCTCTGCATTTCATAGTCCATTTTCACAAAACACTCTCTAAAGGAACATTATTTTTTTAAGCCACCTTGTCTTCTAAAATCTTTCAGCTAAAGTCATTTGGATGATTTCTTCAGGTCCATAGGAAATGAATCCCGCAGTGGTTTCCACAGTCAAAGCCTCCTGCCCTCGCTCACCTGCTGTTCATGTCTCTGGTTGGTTTCAGGTGGAAAAGTCTCTGTTGTCCTGCGAGCTGAAGATATTCCGGAGCTCCTGCTAGAACCACCCATATCTGTGCTTGCCCAGGTGATAGCAGCCCAAAAATATAACTGTAACATCTCAGGAGAGTTTGATTTTAATTTTTTAAAAACAAGAGAAGTGTTGGTCTATTGGTTTGACATTTCTGTAAATGCCTCAGAATGAGTGGTGTACATTCTCCAGGTTCATAATTACCTTAAAAACAAAATCTTGAAGCTGAACCTCCTGTTTGGTCAAGTGTCGGCTTGCCTGCAGGAAGAAGCCACTTGCCTCTGCTGGCTCTGATTTTTGAGTCCAAAATAGCTTATAGGATAAGAGATGAGATTATGGCAAAACAGGTACTAGGGTAAAGGGGTTTTTCAAAAATGTGCACCTGGCCAAACACGGTGGCTCATGTCTGTAATCCCAGCACTTTGGGAGGCGGAGGTGGGAGAGTTGTTTGAGCCAGGAGTTCGAGACCAGCCTGGGCAACATGGCAAAACTCCCTCTTTATTAAAAACACAAAAATTAGCAAGGCATGGTGATGCATGCCTGTAGTTCCAGCTGCTCAGGAGGATGAGGTGGGAGGATCGCTTGAGCCCTGGAGGTCAAGGCTGCAGTGAACTGTGATCATGTCACTGCACTCCAGCCTGGGTGACATAGCAAGACCCTGTCTTGAAAAAAAAAAATTAAAAATGTGCATATATCCTCTATCACTTTTTATTTTTTATTTTTATTTATTTATTTTTTTAGAGACAGGGTCTTGGGGCCTTGCTCTGTCACCCAGGCCAGAGTGCAGTGGCATGATCACAGCTCACTGCAGCCTCTACTTCCAACTCCTGGTCTTCAGCAGTCCTCCCACCTCAGCCTCCCAAAGTGTCAGGATTAGAGGCATGAGCCACCACACCCAGCCAACTGTCACTTTTTAACTATAATTTATATTTTTTATTTTATTTTATTTTTTTGAGATGGAGTTTCATTCTTGTTGCCCAGGCTGGAGTGCAGTGGCATGATCTCGGCTCACTGCAACCTCTATACCCTGGATTCAAGCGATTCTTCTGCCTCAGCCTCCCAAGTAGCTGGGATTACAGGCGTGCACCACCACGCCCGGCTAATTTTGTATTTTTAGTAGAGATGGGGTTTCACCATGTTGGTCAGGCTTGTCTCGAACTCCTGACCTCAGGTAATCCACCTGCCTCGGCCTCCCAAAGTGCTGGAATTACAGGCTTGAGCCACCGCGCCAGCCTTTAACTATAATTTTTAAAAGAAAAATTAAAATAATCTGGGAAGTGAACGGCTTCAGGCCCCCTTGGGCAGCTGGGCAGTCTGGAAGCCATGGGAACCATCACTGGTCTCCGTAGTTCTGCAGCATCGCTCTGGCACTGAAGAGATGCCGTGCTGCTCATTGGCATCTGTGTGTTGATGGGGGCCCCAGGAGTCAGGGTCAGGTCTTCAGATTTTCCAGTTCAAACACGATGGAACCAAGACCTGATAAGGTTCTGGAGGGACAACTCCCAGGCTGATTGCACGGCCAGAATGGCACCTAAATTAGTTTACAGAGGGCGATAACTGCTATCAGTTATGAACGCGGGAGACCAAAGTGCTGATCAGAAAAATGCTTGTCGAGAAATAGCCTTTGTACTAGTCTCTCCGCCCCAGTCCATGCTGTGCAACGCTTCTGGGTAATGTCCCAAAAGCACAGTTCTGACCAGTTCCCTGCTGGGAAGCCACACTCCCGAGTGGGACGAATCCCGCAGGACCCTCCAGTGCATGAATATGTGGGCGTCTCTCTCTTTCTCTCTGGCCTCACCTCCTATTTTGCCCGTGTGAGTGCTGTGCTTGCTTCCTACCCTCCTGCATCCCTTACTGGACGTCCTTCCTGTCTTCCTGTCTTCTTGCCTTCCTCAAATCTCCTTCCAGCAAAATTTTCTCCATTGTTAATGTACATGTAACTGTGCTCTCCAGCGGAGGCCTCACTCAGTAACACTCACTCACTCACCCTGATGCGCTCTCTCCCCACCCGGACCCTTAGCCATTGCTTTAGACCAGTGGTTCCCAAGCTTGAGTGGGCATCAGAACCACCTAGAGAGCTAGGAGAGAGCACAGAGACCAAGACTTAATGTGGTGGGACCCACCTGGGCCTGCACAGGCGTCCCAAGTCCCCAGGTGAGTCTAATCCCCAGCAAGGCATGAGAACCACTGGTGTGGGCTTCTTACAGCACTTCTAAATTTCTGCCTTCTCCTTGTGTGATTGGTGCATTTGCTAACCCTCCCTATTAAAGGTGTAAACCTCTGTGGATATTATTTATCTCTAAATGTGAATCCCTGCCCACCATCTCAGCACAGTGTGACATTCAGAGGTAGGAACTCAGTGACGATGTGTTGTGCAGAACTGACAGACACAAGCAAGAGCTGCGAGAGTGGGCAGGGAATGCTGGAGTGATACCTGCCAGTGTGGTCTTTAGTGAACCCTGATGACAACTTGACTGAGAAAGAAACAGGGAGCCAGTAGTGAACCACTTATTAACCCATTTATGCCTGAGGTTGCAATTTTTTGAACTTTTGCAATCAGACCTTAGCGAAGACCTTGAGCAGGAGGATATAAGTAACTTCCATAGGCTTAGCATTCCAATAATGGAACACTAGGCATGCACAGAGCACTTGGTTCTGACCAGGTGACAGTAACCGTTAGTCCTTGTCTTGAAGAAGCAGATGATCAGTGCGAGGGATAAGACAGGTAATGATCTAATCAGGCCAAGGGTAGACAGGTACGGCCAGCCAGGCTCGTGGAGGGGAGCGCAGCATTGGGAGTGTTGGCATGGTCCTGTGTAGACTCTGTGAATCTGAAGTTCTTTGAGCACATGCAGGCCAGAGGCAGGGCAGAGGGGACATCCTCATCAGAAGTGTGGATGGGGGTGTCGATGACCAGGACCATGAGGGTTGTGCTCTGCTAAAGAGGAAGTCCCCAACGCGTACTCCACAGGCCCTAGCTCTTGGCCTGGCTAGGGATAACTGGGGGTGGACTTCAAATGGTGGCCTGAAATTAAAACCAAAACCAAAAACCTGGTAGGATTCACAGGGATGACTGTGGAGTCATGTGTGGCTGAAGGCTCCACCACCCCCATCCTGGCCAAATGTGAGGGTCTGTGGAGGAAGCACCAGGGGCAGCACTGGCCTCTAGCTGCCTCCCATTTCTGGCATACACACTCCTTCACGCATTCATTTAGCCATCAACACTGCGTGCTTTCTGTGTGCTGAACACAGAGGCACATGGATGAGCACATAGGTGATGCATTCCCAACAACATACAGGCATAGGCACCCCCCGCTACCCTACACACACACACACACACACACACACACACACACACACACACACACACACACACACACACACACACACACACACACACACACACACACACTCTTTCTCATTCCATCTCCATCTTTTCCTTTGGAAAATCCCGCTTTGGAATATTTGGTTTAGTGATAAGGGGAGAAACAAAATTCTGAGAGGCTCTTAGTCTTGACACTGCTTAGGTTCTAATGACCCTATTTACTATTTTCAGGACGCGGTCGATTTCCTCTCTCTTGATTTGTCTTATGAATGCCAAAATGAGGCAAGTCTGCGGCAGAAGCTGAGTAAACTGCAGGTAATTTGAGCCCTTTTCCACATTAATGATGAATGCGGCGAAGATTTCAGAGAGCAGATTAGACATTTAATGCTTTGGCTACTGCATAAACTGAACTTCCATCAACAGTCAGAGACCGGCTGAGTTGTGTCTGGGGAGATATCTGTTGCAAGCATCCCTAGAGAACATCGGATGTTAGGCAGTCTTTCCTAGAAGGGATACGAGGGTTAGCTTGTTAAGATGAATATTTATATAGATCCTCTGCTTGCTTGTGTAGAAATCTGCCGAGAATCGAGATTCTAGGGTTCATTCTGAGTTTTAAAAAGGCAACTCATCAATGGGGGTGATGGTTGCATAACGATAAGCATCTACTTAACGCCACTGAACTATACATTTAATGGTTATGATGGTAATTTTTTTTTTTTGAGACGGAGTCTTCCTCGGTTGCCCAGGCTGGGGTGCAGTGGCACGATCTTGGCTCACTGCAGCCTCCACCTCCCGGGTTCAGGCGATTCTCCTGCCTCAGCCTCTCCAGTAGCTGAGATGACAAGAACACACAAACACGCCTGGCTAATTTTTGTATTTTTGGTAGAGGCAAGTTTTCACCATGTTGGTCATCTTGGTCTCAAACTCCTGACCTAAAGTGATCCGCCCACCTCAGCCTCCCAAAGTGCTGGGATTACAGGCGTGAGCCACCACACCTGGCCTGTAAATTTCTTCTTTATGTCTATTTTACCACATTTTTAAAAAAACAAACATTTCACACCCAGGTCTACTAAATCAGATCCCAGCTGTATGGACCTTCCAGTAAGCTCAGGACTCCCTCCTGTACCTGGTACTGCTTTTCTCAAGTCTAATGATGCGGGCTCATTAGAGAAAGTATGTTAGGAGCCTCCTATCCAACTACCAGGTTTCTCTCTTAGGCTTGGTCACTGCTGTGTGACTTACTTGCTTCATTCCCTAGAGTCCCAACTATTCCCCTTGTCTATCTGATGGTGCCCATGTTTTCTCCTGCACCTTCCGAGTGCTGGCAGTATTCCTATAACCCTGGAGAGCTGCCTTCCTGTGGGCCTTTCCAAGGATGTCTGGCCACTGGAATGCACCCACATTGGACCTCCTGCCTCTGCAGGTTTGGGCACAAAGCCACTCCCTGCTGCTTTCAGCCTGTGCCTCCCACGAGGCAGGCAGAGCAGCCCCCTACACTCACCTGTGGTTTTGAATCCCACCATCTCCGTCACCAAGGAGGATGGTTTACCTGAGGAATTATCCCTTTAAAGGCCAAGTTTGGCCGGGCACAGTGGCTCATGCCTGTAATCCCAGCACTTTGGGAGGCCGAGGCAGGTGGATCATGAGATCAAGAGATTAAGACCATCCTGGCCAACATGGTGAAAACCCATCTCTACTAAAAATACAAAAATTAGATGGGCATGGTGGCACGCACCTGTAGTCCCAGCTACTTGGGAGGTGGAGGCAGGAGAATCACTTGAACCTGGGAGGCGGAGGTTGCAGCGAGCCAAGATTTCGCCACTGCACTCCAGCCTGGTGACAGAGTGAGACTCCATCTCAAAAATAAAAATAAAAATAAAAGGCCAAGCTCAGGAATGTCAAACTGAGCTTCAGGTACATGGACCCTCCATTTTACCTGAGGCAGTGTGCTTGAAATGGACAAATTAGCACCAGTCCAATCCCAATGTCTATGTGTTTCTAGCTGTTTGTGTAGTAGACACTGCTGCTTTTGTTATCTACAAATAACAAGATGATCTAATTCAGGGGTCCCAAGCCCCCAGGCAGAGCACCAGTACTGGTCCATGGCCTGTTAGGAATCTGGCTGCACAGCAGGAGGTGAGTGGCAAGCGAGCAAGCATTAACCACCTGAGCTCCACCTCCTGTCAGATCAGCAGCCATATTAGATAGGAGGACAAACCCTACTGTGAACTGCGCATGGGAGGGATCTAGGTTGCGTGCTCTTTATGAGAATCTAATGCCTGATAATCTGAGGTGGAACAGTTTCATCCCCAAATCATCCCCCCTACCTCCCCCAAGTCTGTGGAAAAATTGTCTTCCATGAAACCGGTCCCTGGTGCCAAGAATGTTGGGGACCACTGATCTAATCAAAGGTGACGGATACAACCACAAAGACATCTGAGTAACAGCTATATAATTTTAGTGCTTGCTTATCCCAGACACCTGGGAGGCACTTCATCCTCACATCATCTCAACCCCTCAAAACACACTCTAAGGTTTAAACAATTTAACCAAGGTGGTGAGCTCCAGGGTTGGGATTTGAACCAGGGCTTTCTCATTCTAAGACACCACACTGTCTCTTCAAAAGAAAAATAAGTCTCACATCTGCAATCCCAGCACTTTGGGAGGTTGAGGCAGGTGAATCACTTGAGGCCAGGAGTTCAAGACCAGCCTGCCCAACATGACGAAACCCCGTCTCTACTAAAAATAGAAAAATTAACCAAGTATAGTGGCACGAACCTGTAATCCCAGCTCCTTGGGAGGCTGAGGCACAACAATCGCTTGAACCTGGGAGGTGGAGATTGCAGTGAGCCGAGATGGCGCCACTGCACTCCAGCCCAGGGGACAGAGAGAGACTTTTTTTGGTCAAAAAAAAAAGAAAAAGAAGTCCAAGTGTTGGGAACATGATAATGAGGGTGGTATTTTTTAAATCACATATGATCAATTTCAGTTGTTTTTGTGACTGCCTCACCTGAACCTAAACTTGCTTGCTACCCAGGGCCTGTGTTTGTGGGCTGGCTGACAAGGTTTCTGGGCCTTACGTAGCACTCTAGTGTCTTCGAGGTCTGCTTGTGCCTTTTGTCCTCCTCATGGAATTAAACCAGAGCTTGTTGCTAGGCTAATGGGTTCAGACACAGCTGCCATTTTAAAACCATCTCTGTTGTGCGGAGGCGGCGTGCCTCTGACAGGCAGTCAGCAGAGGCACTGCATGGCTGGTACTTGAGGATGTGATTTTCAGTCTCTTCCCTTTTTCCATCACAACATTTTTTTTTAAGATGGAGTCTCGCTCTGTCACCCAGGCTGGAGTGCCCTGTGGCATGATCTTGGCTCACTTCAACCTGCACCTCCGGGATTCAAGCAATTCTCCTGCCTCAGCCTCCCAAGTAGCTGGGACTACAGGTGCCCGCCACCATGCCTGTTTTTTTTGTTGTTGTTGTTGTTGTTGGTTTTTTTTTTTGTAGTTTTAGCAGAGACAGTGTTTCACTATGTTGGCTAGGCTGGTCTCGAACTCCTGGCCTCAAGTGATCCACCAGCCCCCTCAACCTCCTAAAGTGCTGAGATTACAGGCATGAGCCACTGCACCTGGCTACCACATTTTCAAGACACTTCTACCAGTGTCTGGGTAAAGCACTGAAACTTCAGTCTGTAGCTGGCCAGTCAAATAGTAAAACTCTCCCTGGACAAACGTAGCAGCCATTTATAAATGCTCTGCAATGGTTATGTATTCCTTTTACTTCCTTGGGTAGGGTTGGCCCCTCTGAGGCAGCCTCAAAGATGCGGAAATGACAGCTGACAACCCCTGAGCTGGAGAGGACAGTGTTCCTTCCTGGGATTGTGGTCTCATGCCTGGTAGCATTTCCCATGCACAGTTACCACACCCAGGACAGGAATAACAGCTGAGCCTGCCCTGAGGACAGGGCCAGAGTTGTGTCCACAGGAGCCTGAATCGTGCTGCCCACCTTCCCAGTGTCCCCTCCCTCCCTGTCCCGGAACCCCACCCTCCCCTTGCAGGGGCCTCTTCCTGTGGGCTGTGAGGGAAGAGGGCGAAAGCAGGGCAGGGAGGAGCAGGCACCTTTTCCCTTTCCCACCCTCTCCCCGGAGCACCTGCGCAGCCCTCTCTGAGCCACAGGGGCCCTCAGCGGCCACTCCCCAACGGCACGCAGCTGTCTGAGGGCCTGAGAACAGCCTCGAGCCCAGCAATGAAGAGCTGCGGCACACCCTTGGGTTCTCGGTTCTGCAGGAGGCACGCGAGGAGGTCCCGCATCCACTTATCAGAAAAAGCTGTGCTCCCAGGGAGTTCTCCGCTTGGCAGAAGGCAGGCTGGGGGCCTCCGAGGCTCCTCTAGCTCTCCAGCCCTGGGACATCACCGGCTGCCTCATGGCATATCCGTCTTTCAGGAAGGAGAAAACCCTTGCTTCCCCTAAGCATGCCACCCTGGGTGGTTTGTCCCCACTGCACTGACACAGCACAGGGAGGGATGAGGACTGTGTGGAGTCACAGCTCCACTAACTGCACAGTCATGGGCAACCTGCTTGGCCTCTCGAGCTTCTGACTCCCCGTCTGTAAAGGAAGTCACAGGTGGCTATGAGAAAGTAAAGACTATGCCTGGCTCCTTTTAAAGTGGTTACTATTGGTATCTTTTGGTAGCTTTTAGTTGCTCAGAGGAGAAAAAAGTTACTGTGAGTAAAATGACCAAACTCCAACCCCCGTAAAAAAGGTAATTTAAAATGAAGTCAAACAGCATGTCAGCCCTGAGACGTTTTCCTTGATACTGAAATGGCTAGAAATAAGGAGAGGAAATTACGTTTGCTTCCATTTTAATGATGACAGCTAACATAACTTTTTTTTTTTTTTGAGATGGAGCCTGGCTCTTGTTGCCTAGGCTGAAGTGCAGCGGTTCACTGCAACCTCTGCCTCCTGAATTCAAGTGATTCTCCTGTCTCAGCCTCCCAAGTAGCTAATATTACAGGCATGCACCACCAAGCCCAGCTAATTTTTGTATTTTTGATAGAGACAGGGTTTCGCCATGTTGGTCAGGCTGGTCTCGAACTCCTGACCTCAGGTGATCCGCCTGCCTCAGCTTCCCAAAGTGCTAGGATTACAGGCGTGAGCCACCACACCCACTGGGCTGCTGTAACTTTTTGTTTTGGAAAATTTCTAACGTCCAAAAGTAGAAAGTATGATGAACCACTATGAAGCCATCTCCAGCTGCAAGAGCTATTACTGGCTCGTAGGTAATCTTCTTTCACCTAACCTATAACTTCTATCTCCCAAACTAGATTTTTAATTTAAAAAAATTTTTTTAGAGACAGGATCTTGCTCTGTCACCCAGGCTGGAGTGCAGTGGTGCAATCTAGCTCACTGCAGCCTTAAATTCCTGGGCTCAAGCGATCCTCCTGGCTTAGCCTCCCAAGCAGCTAGAACTACAGGCATGCACCACCACACCCAGCTAACCAAACTGGATTATTTTGAAGCAAATCCCAGACATCCATAATGGCAATGGTGGCCTCTTAACTAAGCTTCTTAAGTAGCACAGGCTCTGGATGTGAGCAGTGGCCTTGTTCCTGATCCTAACACCGTGCCTGGCTCTAAGAGGTGCCCTGTAAGCCTGAGATGAAGGAAGAGGTGAAGGTGGGGGTTGGTGGGGAGGGTAGACTGTTATTGAAAATTGTAGATCTTTCTCCTTCAGAGTCTAGAGTCAGCTCCTTTAATTAACTGGGACAGAGGTCATTTCCAAAGCCAGAGTAAGTGCCATAGCTTCTCATCTTGAAACTCTGTCCCTGTTATCAAGATGCTTTCCAGGAGGCTTCAGTTCACTTGCTGGTCCTTCTCTTTTTCAGACCATTGAGCCAAAAGTGAAAGTTTTCATCTTCAACCTAAAACTCCCGGACTGCTCCTCCACCATGAAGAACCCAGCCAGGCTGCTTTTCAGCCTTTTTGAAGGTGAGTAGGCCATGGCTGAAGAGGTTTTGAGTGACATTTGCTGCACTGGTGTGCTGGGTAGCAGTCTTAAAAGTCCGGGGTTCCAATGGGAGGAGGAGCATGGAGGAAGGCTAGTCTAAAAGCCCACCCCAGATTGGGTTAGTGTACTATGCCTTCCTACTGATGGTCCCTTGTAACCATCCCCCATTGACCCAAGAAAGAGGAGAGGTTCTACACAAGGATGCCTCTTATGGCCATAAAGATAGTTAGGCCTCAGCTGTGAATTGTAGGCATGGAAACTCATCTTTGCCTCCTTTCATTACCTGTCCCTCCAAGGTCTCTCATCTCTGCTCCTCTTGGCAGGGCTTTCCTGTGCCTCTCTCTCTCCAGCCAGCCCTCTCCACTTACCCTTGTTCCGTGTCCCCATTATCTTAGTTTGCACATGGCCCTGATGGGTACCTGACCAAGATGCTAAGAACTTTCAACTGTAGGACTCACGGCTCAAGGGCCATCTTCCTAGTGTCTCTTAGTTCAAATTCTTGAAAGTGAATCTGATTGTTGGCCATGGATCAGGAGGCTGCTCCTGGTTCAATCAAGTCAGGGGAAAGATGGGGTCTATGACAGCATTGAGGCTGGCAGTCACTGGAGACTCTGCAAGAAGGGAGGAAGGGGCAGAGGGGAATGTGCCTGAGGGCCCTGATATTCAGGTCTGTCACTCTTGTCCATAGGCCAGAATATGGGAGAAGTCAGTTGTGTTCTTTCTACCACTGTGTCTTAGTCTGTCTTGTGTTGCTGTAATAGAATACTCTAGACTGCATAATTTATAGAGAAAAAAGGTTTATTTAGCTCATGGTTCTGGGGACTGGGAAGTTCAAGATCAGGCAGACACGTCTGGTCAGCTTCTGGTGAGGGCCTCATGCTGCATCCTAACCTGGCAGAGAAGTGGAAGGGGAAGGAAGTGCCTGCAAATAGATAAAACACCAGAAGCAGCCTCACTTTATAACAACCACTGTCATGGTGACTAATCCAGTCCCACTAGAATGGGAACTCACTCACTGCCTGGAGACTGCACTAATCCCTTCATGAGGGCGGGTCCCTCATGACCCAAATGCCTCTTAAAAGTCCCATAACCTCTCAACAATGTTACATTGGCAATTAAATTTCAACAGGAGTTTTGGTAGGGACAAACCACATCCAAACCATAGCACACCTGGACCCCCTCCCAGCATTGGGTTGGCTCCAGAGGGCCCCTGAAGTTCATCCATTGATACCATTTAATAATGCTTATCTGAACTCACCTTTGATGGCATTACAATTTCTGTTCTTAGATCCCACCTCTCTCTAAGTGGTTAAAATTGTACCTTTTCTGTTTATGCGTATTTTACCACAGTTTAAAAAATATTCCACCCCTTTCTGATCTTTGAGTTCTTCTAAATCAATTGTTCCCAAAGTTGTGGTCCCCAGACCAGCAGCATCAACATTAGCATCACCTGGGAGCTCATTAGAAATGCATATTCTTGAGCCCTGCTTGAGACCTACTGCATCAGACACTCTCAGGGTAGGACCAGCAACCTGTGTTTTAACAAGCTCTACAGATGATTTTGATTCACATTGAAGTTTGAGAACCACTTTTAAGTAATAAGTAAGTAGAATTCACTTCTAAGCTTTTAAAGTCCTTAGCCCATGGTATTTTCCAAAGGGGCTTGGAACCACTGCTTGGAGTTTGGGTGTGTTGTATGAGCGAGGAAAACTGTTGATTTCAGACTTGCATGTTCTTAGTTGGCATTTACATAGAGTTAATTTAATTTCTTCTCTTACAGCCATAAATAAAGACCAAGTGCTCACCATTGGGTTTGATATTAATGAGTTTCTGAGTTGTTCATCAAGTTCCAAGAAAAGGTAATGTCAGGTTGCCTATTGAACTATCGATAACTGATATTTGTAGAATACTCTGTTTCTTTTACATGTATAATCTTATAGGACTGTTGTCATCAACTCTTGGGCCACCAAGTTGATTACTGCCATTCAATTGATGAGAAACAAAGATTCAGAAAGAAAGCAGGGAGTCTCTTACTGAGTGGGACTCACAAGGTTCTGCTTTCTCATCTGTCAGTTCGCCCAACTGTGCGCAACTAGCATGATGGCTCACACCTGTAATCCCAGCACTCTGGTAGGCAAAGGTGGGAAGATTGCTTGAGTCCAGGAGTTCAAGACTGGGCTGGGCAACATGGTGAAACTCTGTCTCTACAAAAAATTACAAAAATACAAAAATTAGCCAGGCATAGTGGTGCATGCCTATGGTCCCAGCTACTTGGGAGACTGAGGTCGGAGGATCGCTTGAGCCCAGGAGGCAGAAGTTGCTGTGAGCCGAGATTGTGCCACTGCACCAGCTAGGATTTGAACTCCTGCCTTCTAGTTTAAGATCTTGTTGGAGACAGTGTGAGCTTGTGGAAGAGTGGCCAGGTTAAGGATAGATCTGACCATCCCGCTGAAGTTACATGATGAGTAAGAGAAATGGGTTCTCTGTGCCCATTTCCTCAATATGAAGGGTGAAACATCCTCCCCGGAAGGAGACAGCGTAGACAGGAAAGCCAGTTGCTGCAAGCCAGATGCCTAACTCGACAACATTCTAGGGACAGAGGTTTCAATCTATGGTGGGGTTGTAAATAATATCTTACTGAGTGACTCAAGTGCCAAAGTTTGCAAATGATACGCTTTAAAAAATTAGAGCAGATTGCCGGGCACGGTGGCTCACGCCTGTAATCCCAGAACTTTGGGAGGCCGAGGCAGGTGGATCGCGAGGTCAGGAGATCGAGATCATCCTGGCTAACACAGTGAAACCCCCGTCTCTACTAAAAATACAAAAAAATTGGCCGGGCATGGTGGCGGGTGCCTGTATTCCCAGCTACTCGGGAGGCTGAGGCAGGAGAATGGCATGAACCCTGGAGGTAGAGCTTGCAGTGAGCCGAGATCGCGCCATTGCACTCCAGCCTGGGTGACAGAACGAGACTCCATCTCAAAAAAAAAAAAAGAAAAAAATTAGAGCAGATTTTGAGGTTGTACCCATTATTACATTGCTTTCATGCACACATATCCCAATACGCTCTTGAGTGAATGAGAAAAGGCATGGTAGCCAGCACTGGGAATTGCCCAGAACCTCAGCGCTCCTGGAGGGATGTTACATGCATGAAGTTCATGCACCATCCCTTAGGGTGGGACAGAAGCTGGAGACAATAATTGACTTCCAGACCTTCAGCTAGAGTTCTCTTTGTCACTCACCTCTGATATTTCCAGTGCAGCCCTGTTCAGGGTCATTCAGTGCCAACACCTCTTTGTACCTTTCCTCTTCCAGTACTTGACTGTTCTGAGCCGTATCCTCCTTCTATTGTTCCATCCTTTCAATCCACTTCAAATCAGCAGTTCAGATCAACAGACCCGCAGCAGCAGCTGTACCTCAGGCTTTGAGTGGCAGTGCAGACTTGCAATAGACAGACATGGGTTACCACTGCTCCCTGACCACACTTGGAGTCAGCCAAGAAGGACTGGCTGTGGCTTCAGGAAAGAAAACTCAAGAAGCCATAATAAAATGGGTTCCCTGAGAAGCCAGTGATTACAAATGACGCCAGCTCAGACGTTCTCTCAGCACTTGGTGGTGCTTTGCCTGAAGGGGAGGGCCAACACAGGCTTACATTAAATGGACAGCCAGGGGCCCCTACTCAGGAGGATGTGGTTGGAGAACCCGCTGAATGCAGGGGCGGTGGGTGGGGAGTGATTCAGAAAGGACTAACATAGTTTTCTCCTTCAGAATTTTAGACCTTATAGGGGAGACAGGCCCCTGAACAACTCTCACATGAGAATGTGGCAGGAGACACACAGCACTGCACCCTAAAAAAGGGAGAACTTAGGAGCCCTGGGTGTGGAGCCTGAGGCGCCATCATGTGCTAAATCCCTCTCCATGGCCGGCAAACCCAGGGTTCCCAGCTCCAAGCCTGTACAGCAAGTTCTGTTTCATCCCAGGGCAGTTTATTTGTTTCCTCAAAACTCTTTTCATGCAATCCAGGAGGACAGAGTCAGGGCCAGGAGGGCTGGGTAAGAGCGAGGTTCAGAGCAGCGGACACTGTGTTTATGGGCACCGTGGATACGTAGAGGCTGAGCACCAAGGGGCGGCGACACATCCCCGGCTGCGCTCCACAGTCGCATATGTTTTGGGATCATCTACAAAGGAAAGGATCATTTCCCTTTCCCCCTGATCTAGCAAATGTCAGGGAGTTGATGCTGAGTGAAACAGAAGGCTTTTAGGTCTGGAAGACGCCTCCTGCAGGGTGACCCGGCCCCAGGCTTCGCTCTTTGAGGGGAAGATCCCTGTGCAGTGTTCCTGTCACTTCTCCCAGTTCTGCGCTGTGGGCCAGCCTGGTATAGGTGCCATCGGCTCTCCACACAATGGCTGTGTGACAGGGAGATGCTCTTGTACTCCACGTCCTTTTCCCCAGGCATGTGCCACACTCCTCAAGGCCGCCCTCTGCTGGCTGTAATTTGCAGCATGCATGCTTTCCTGCCTGCATGACATGACTCATTGTGAAATCAATTTAGAAGTTGGCAATCACAATTGAAAAAAAAGAGGAAAGGAGAGTGGGAGGGAGGAAAATGGACTAGAATAAAATAGAAAATATCAGACCACATTTTGTATAAATGCAGCATGCACTTTTATGTGATGTTTTATTTCATATGCATATACATATGTACACGCATATACATGCACATAAACATGTATGTGTATGAGGTTAAAAGCGCAGAATCTGCTCCACCACCTGCAAGCTGTGTGCAAGGAGAAGTTACTCATAATCACCAGGAATCCAGGCTCCTTTGTTGTTGCTTTGTCACCTTTAACAAGGTTTCTACCTCATGGTCTAGGATGGATGCTTGAGCTCCTGCCATTATGTCTGAAATCCAAGTAGCATGAAGAAAGGAGGCAGTAGCCAGGACTGATATTCAACTGGTCCACATCAGTGTACTTCTGTACCAGCTGATAAATAGCTGCTGGCTCCCTGAAGTCAGGAAGTTTTCCATTTCTTTTTTTTTTTTTTAGACTGAGTTTCACTCTTGTTGCCCAGGCTGGAGTGCAGTGGCATGATCTCAGCTCACCACAACCTCTGCCTCCCTGGTTCAGGTGATTCTCCTGCCTCAGCCTCCTGAGTAGTTGGGATTACAGGCCCCCACCACCACTCCTGGCTAATTTTGTATTTTTAGTAGGGACGGGGTTTCCCCATGTTGGTCAGGCTGGTCTCGAACTTCTGACCTCGTGATCCACCTGCCTCGGCCTCCCAAAGTGCGGGGATTACAGGCATGAGCCACCACACCCAACTCCCATTTCTTTTAGTCTCAGTTTCCTCCTGTGTAGGATGAGGATAAATCATTGTAGTACCCATCTCATAAATTTGTTGGGAAAATTAAATGAGATAATACACATCCATTCTTATCACAGTGGCCAGCGCAGAATCAAGGCTCAATAATTTGAAGTCATTGTTATTATTAGCTATGTTTTACAAATAATGAATTATAAGAAGAATAAAGTATGGTACTAACACTGAAGACAATATTCAAGGGCAATCTAATACAGAGAACAGTAGCATTGTTCCTGTTTTAACCACGAAAGAGCAAGAATCACTCACCTCAGAAGGGGTAATAATAATAATTTTCCCATCTGCCAGTTACTTCCTGCCCATGACTTTGCAGATATGACTTTTGACTCAGTGTTTCTGGAATCTTTTCTGATTAAACACAGTAGTCATCCGTAGGGGGCATTTGTAACTGACAGCATCATTCATTATTATGTCCCTTTTTGTCCCTTCAATCCCACAGCATGTCTTGTTCTCTGACTGGCAGCCTGGCCCTTCAGCCTGACCAGCAGCAGGACCATGAGACCACGGGCTCCTCTCCTGCCTCTGCCTATCAGAGAGTCTGGGAAGCATTTGCCAATCAGTCCAGGGCGGAAAGGGATGCCTTCCTGCAGGACACTTTCCCTGAAGGCTTCCTCTGGGGTGCCTCCACAGGAGCCTTTAACGTGGAAGGAGGCTGGGCCGAGGGCGGAAGAGGGGCAAGCATCTGGGATCCACGCAGGCCCCTGAACACCACTGAGGGCCAAGTGACACCGGAGGTGGCCAGCGACAGCTACCACAAGGTAGCCTCTGACGTCGCCCTGCTTCGCGGCCTCCGGGCTCAGGTGTACAAGTTCTCCATCTCCTGGTCCCGGATCTTCCCCATGGGGCACGGGAGCAGCCCCAGCCTCCCAGGCGTTGCCTACTACAACAAGCTGATTGACAGGCTACGGGATGCGGGCATCGAGCCCATGGCCACGCTGTTCCACTGGGACCTGCCTCAGGCCCTGCAGGTTCATGGCGGATGGCAGAATGACAGCGTGGTGGATGCCTTCCTGGACTATGCGGCCTTCTGCTTCTCCACGTTTGGGGACCGTGTGAAGCTGTGGGTGACCTTCCATGAGCCGTGGGTGATGAGCTATGCGGGCTATGGCACCGGCCAGCACCCTCCTGGCATCTCTGACCCAGGAGTGGCCTCTTTTAAGGTACTTCCCATCCCTGCAGCTCCTACTAATTGGAGGAGAAAGGACATTGGCTGGAAGAAAGTCATTTTCTCTGTTTTCTTCCATCAGCAAGCCTTTACTTTTTGTTCTTTCTTTAAAGGAAATCAGGGGGAGGGAAGGAACCATAAATTGTTAATTAAATTGTTAATCACCTGGCCAGGTGCAGTGGCTCATGCCAGTAATCTCCTCACTGTGGGAGGCCAAGGCAGGCAGATTGCTTGAGTCCAGGAGTTCGAGACCAGACTGGACAACAAGGCGAAATCTCGTCTCTGCAAAAAAAAATACAAAAATTAGCTGGGCATAGTGGTGCACGCCTGTGATCCCACTTACCCAGGAGACTGAGGTGGGAGGATCGCTTGGCCTGGTATGCAGAGGCTGCAGTGAGCCAAGATTTTGCCACTGCACTCCAGCCTGATCAACAGAGCAAGACCCTGTCTCAAAAAAAAAAAAAAAAAAAATGTTAATCACCTTATTTTGTCCAGACACTCTACTGGTACTTTTAAAATATAATAGTTATTACATCCTCAGAATAGCACTGATGGATGAGTGAGGCTCAGACAGGATAAACAATGTGGTCATGATGACATTGTTAGTGAGTCGCCAGGTGGAAGTCAGGATTTGAGCCCGAGTCTTCTTGACTCCAAAGCAAGTTCCTCATGTCACTTAGTGACAAGTGACAGAAAACTCAACCCAAAGTGACTCAAGCAAAGAGAGAATTTACACATTCAGGAGGTTGAAAATTCTTCATTTAGCCTGATCAGGGTGGAATTTGATCAGAGCGCAAGCGATGCCACCAGGACCCAGTTCTCCCTCTCTTGTTCCCCTCATTGGCTTTATTCTTGGGCTACTTTGCAGCCAGATGGCAGCAGCCCTGTTTCTGTTATTTCATGACCAGTAGGGAAAAAAGCTCGGCTCTTTTCTGTCCTTCCCAACAGAAGTGTCCCTGTGTCTCATGGTCTCTCAGTGGGTTGCATACCCACCCTGAACTCATTGCTGGGTCCTGGCCGGGGGGCTGTGACAACTGACTGGTGTGGGCCAAGGACCCATGCTTTACTCCTCAAGACGCTCGCTGAGAGCTGAGGAGGCGGAGAGGGAAGAGGCAAGGAGGCATTGGCTTTCCAGACACCAGTCAGGGCATCGTTTCAACAAGAAGGGGATGTATACACTTGGCACAAAATTTTAAATGGTTATAGGTCTTTTCCATTATTTCCCTTTTTCTTCAGAATCTCCCAGAAAAACCCACCAGCTTTCTCTGGCAGCGTTCTTCAGGATGGACGTGTTAGTCTGCCTTTTCCCTGTCACTGTTTGGGTTCTGTTCTTAAAGATGAGTATTTCCGGCCGGGCACTGTGGCTCACACCTGTAATCCCAGCACTTTGGGAGGCCAAGGCAGGCATATCACCTGGGAGGTCAGGAGTTCAGGACCAGCCTGGCCAACATGGTGAAACCCCGTCTCTACTAAAATACAAAAATTAGCCAGATGTGTTGGTGGGCGCCTATAATCCCATCTACTTGGGAGGCTGAGGCAGGAGAATCACTTGATCCTGGGAGGCGGAGGTTGTAGTGAGCCGAGATCATGCCACTCCACTCCAGCCTGGGCAGCCTGGGTGACAAAGCGAGACTTTCATCTCAAAAAAATAATAATAATAATACTATTTTCTGTGCCCCGTGCTAGGTGTTAAAAAGGGGTCACAGCCATGCCCTGGACATGTTATAGCCTTTTGGGAAAGATGACACTAACACACACAGCAAAATTACAGAACTCTTCAAAAAGACCATTACTAGGGTGAGCTGGAAGGAACATCATGAATAAATGACTCAATGAAATGTCAAACATCGTAGCACATAAGTCAGAGCTTCCATTCAGCTCTTGAACAGCAAGTGACTGCACATATGGAGTCATTCCACCACCCACCTTCTGAAAATGGAAGGTTTGAAATCTTCTGTTTCACTCCTTGTTGTAAAACTTATCTAAACCTTTTCTTCTTAGGCTTTTCTTCCCCTTTGAACTGTGGCTCCTGAGATATCTTTACAGATACTTTGATGAGAAAGTCCCCTTCACTCTTCTCCTTCAATTCTTCCCTTTATTTATTAGTTGAATGTTAGAATACCATTGTCTTAGTGAGCTTGAGCTGTGATAACAAAACACCATAGACTGGTGGTTTAAACAACAGATATTTACTTCCCAGCATTCTGGAGCTGGGGAAGTCCAAGATCAAGGGACCAGCATGTTTGGGTTCTGGTGAGGGCTCTTTTCCTGGCCTGCAAGCAGCCACCTTCTTGCTGTCCTCATATAGGGGTGGTTGGAAGAACTCACTGGTATCTCTTCTTATAAGGATACTAATAACCACCACCATGAGAGTCCCACCCTCACGACCTCCTCTAAATCTAATCACCCCTCAAAGGCCCTATCTCCAAATACCATCACATTGGGGATTAGGGCTTCAACATATGAATTTTGATGGGGGAACTAATTCAGTCCATAGCAACTATTAAGGAAAAAAATTAAACAAAAAAATGTCTTGGGCCGGGCACGGTGGCTGACACCTGTAATCTCAGCACTTTGGGAGGCCGAGGCAGGCGGATCACGAGATCAGGGGCTCAAGACCAGCCTCGCCAACATAGTGAAACCCTGTCTCTACTAAAAATACAAAAATTAGCCAGGCATGGTGGTGGGCACCTGTAGTCCCACCTACTCTGGAGGCTGAGGCAGGAGAATCGCTTGAACCCAGGAGGTGGAGGTTGCAGTGAGCCGAGATTGCACCACTGCACTCCAGCTTGGTGACAGAGTGAGACTCCATCTCAAAAAAAAAAAAAAAAAAGTCTTTTATTATTTTAGAGTATTTCCTTCCAGTCTTGGCTTCTTTGCATTTATGATGTTGTCACAGGGCACCTCAGATTGTTGCTCACTGTTTGCTTGATATCATGTCATTAGCACTTTTCCCTATTATTAAGCAGTCATGATGACTATTTTTGATGGTTGTCTAATATTCCACTGAGCTCGCTTCCTGACACTGGCTAATTTAGAAGAAAGACATCCTTGCTTTTGGGAAAGGAGCACAGTTTGCCATTCGAGTTTAGAACTCAATTAAGGACTAATATTTGGGATGTGAGAAGCAGCCAGTCGTTTTAGTGATTATGGCATATTTTGACATGAAATTCTTCAGAGGTAAGTGTCATCCTCTTCAGATGATAAAAAGGAAAAAGGAAAGCAAGCTAAGATTTAGCAAGCTCACTCCTGCTCTCTGAGTTTCTGCTCAATGCTTTATATACACGTATTTAATCATCCCAGATGGATCCATAATTACCCACTTCTTGCCAACAAGTAAGCTGAAGTTGAGAAAACAAATTGTCCAAGTTAACAAGTTAGTAACAGAGTCAAGATTTAAATCTAGGCTTGTTATATTTCAGACACCCTCCTTTTGCCCCTACTTCCCACAAAAAGCTGTTGCTGTTTGTAAGAGCATGAGTTAAGTCTACAAAGAAACTCCTAGTTTGGTTTTTCTTCTGAGATTCCATTAAATAGAAAGAAGAACAAGTAAGCAAGAAAGAGCCCTCCTCTCCCTTGTGTGCTAATTAAAATAATCTCCCCATGGACTAATTTCTCAACAAGCACTTATTAAGGACAGAGGCAGAATAGCAGTGTGGGTAACAGTAACAGGCTTGGAGTCAGACTGCCAGGGGCTTGTTCTCACTTTACTCCTGACTCTTGGCCTTGTGAAGTTACTACACAGCTCTGGATCTTGTTTTCCCCATCTCTATAGTGGTGATAATAATTGTACCTGCCATATGAGGTTGTGGTGAGGATTACATGAGAGAATTCATTAAGTAGTAGGTGCCCAATACATGTTAGTTGTTATTGTTAATGTGGTTGTTGATGCTATTATTTTGTTGACAATGTTAAAGAATTGCTATTGACTTGTTGACTTTGTTGATGATATTGGTGTTGACTTGTTGACATTGTTGACTTGATATTGTTGACCTTTTCACATTGGTGTTCACTTGTTGATGCCGTTCATGTTGGTATTGATGTTGTTGACATCAACATCATTGATATTATTGACTTGTTGACATTGGTGTGGATTTCTTGACATTGTTGACTTGTTGACATTGTTAGTATCAGTCTTAACTTGTTTATGTTGTTAACTTGTTAACTTTATTATTGACTTGTTAACATCATTGACATTAGTGTCAACGTTGTTATTTGTTGATGACTTGATGTTAACATTAGTGCTGATGTTGTCAATATTGACAGTGTCAATGTTGTTGTCTTTATTGACTTGTTGACGTTGTTGACTTGTTATTGGTTCATTAGTCCTGTTGTTGTCATTGTTGTTATTACTAATCACTGTATTTCCTTCTTACTTTTTCACAAGGTGGCTCACTTGGTCCTCAAGGCTCATGCCAGAACTTGGCACCACTACAACAGCCACCATCGCCTACAGCAGCAGGGGCATGTGGGCATTGTGCTGAACTCAGACTGGGCAGAACCCCTGTCTCCAGAGAGGCCTGAGGACCTGAGAGCCTCTGAGCGCTTCTTGCATTTCATGCTGGGCTGGTTTGCACACCCCATCTTTGTGGATGGAGACTACCCAGCCACCCTGAGGACCCAGATCCAACAGATGAACAGACAGTGCTCCCATCCTGTGGCTCAACTCCCTGAGTTCACGGAGGCAGAGAAGCAGCTCCTGAAAGGCTCTGCTGATTTTCTGGGTCTGTCGCATTACACCTCCCGCCTCATCAGCAATGCCCCACAAAACACCTGCATCCCTAGCTATGATACCATTGGAGGCTTCTCCCAACACGTGAACCATGTGTGGCCCCAGACCTCATCCTCTTGGATACGTGTGGTGCCCTGGGGGATAAGGAGGCTGTTGCAGTTTGTATCCCTGGAATACACAAGAGGAAGAGTTCCAATATACCTGGCCGGGAATGGCATGCCCATAGGGGAAAGTGAAAATCTCTTTGATGATTCCTTGAGAGTAGACTACTTCAATCAATATATCAATGAGGTGCTCAAGGGTAAGAACAATGGATGTGCCAGTGATTGGAAGGTGGGTGGTACTTTTCCAAGTCTTCACAGTTTCATTTAATAGGACAAAGAAAGTCTCCTAGAGAAGTGGAGCCAAAGAAAGCATTATTGGTAGTAATAGTGGGGAGTCCTTCACATCAGCTCCCTAACTCTCTTTCCCAAGGTTCATTCATGTCATTCACATCTTTGCTCCTGTGGCTTTTTTGTTTTGTTTTGTTTTGTTTTTGAGACAGGGTCATGCTGTGTTGCCCACTGGGGAGCATAAGTGCAGTGGCATAAACATTGCTCACTGCAGCCTCAAAGTCCTAAGCTCAAGCCAATCTCCCACCTCAGCCTCTTGAGTAGCTGGGGCCACAGTACACACACCACTATGCGTGGCTTTTTTTTTTTTTTTTTAGACACGGGGTCTCTTCACATTGCCCAGGCTAGTCTCAAACTCCTGGGCTGAGTCTTCTCACTTCATCCTCCCAAAGTGTTGGGATTACAGGCATAAGCCACCATGCCTGACCCAGTGTCCTTATTGCCTCGAATACCTGCCTCTACATTCTGCCCATCTGAGTCCTATGCAGTCATCAAGCCTCATCATCTTTTTTTTTTTTTTTTTTTTTTTTTAGAATTGGGGTCTTGCTTTGTCACATAGGCTGGAATAGAGTGGCATGTTCATAGCTCACTTCAGCCTCAAACTCCTAGGCTCTAGTGATCCTCCAGACTCCAACCCATTAACTCTTCCCTCATTGCTCCAGCCACACTGGTCTTCATTTCCTCTAATTGGCTATAAAATCTGCATTCTATGTCATTGATTTTGATCCAGTTGATCCACATCTACGGTCTCATTCTTACCTAACATACTATTTCATATGTCTTTTTATTCCAATTGGAAAGGTATAGCAAATATGTTTCATCTCACAGGTCAGTCCTCAGTTAACCCAGGATGTTCTTATCTTGAGCTTATTAACTTAATTACATCTGCAAAGATCCTTTTTCCAAATAAGGTTATATTCACTGGTACCACAGGTTAGAATTTAGACATATCTTTTGGGGGCCACCATTGAATGCACTGTACCAGGGAATACATGTTTTAGGCTTTATTTATTTCTTTATTTTAATTTTAATTTTTTTAAAAAGGGTCTTGCTCTGATGCCCATGCTGGAGTACACTGGCCTGATCTTGGCTCACTGCAGCCTTGACCTCCTGGGCTCAAGCGATCCTCCCACCTCAGCCTCCCAAGTGGCTGGGACTGCAGGTGCACACCACCATGCCAGGCTAATTTTCTTTCTTTTTTTTTTTTTTTTTTGAGATGGAGTCTCGCTCTGTCACCCAGGCCAGAGTGCAGTGGCGCGATCTCGACTCACTGCAAGCTCCGCCTCCCGGGTTCATGCCATTCTCCTGTCTCAGCCTCCTGAGTAGTTGGGACTACAGACGCCCGCCACCACACCCGGCTAATTTTTTTGTATTTTTAGTAGAGACAGGGTTTCACTGTGTTAGCCAGGATGGTCTCGATCTCCTGACCTCGTGATCCACCCGCCTTGGCCTCCCAAAGTGTTGGGATTACAGGCGTGAACCACCGCACCCGGCCGCCTTTTTTTTTTTTTTTTTTTTTTAATAGAGACAGAGTCTGGCCATGTTGCCCAGGCTGCTTTATTTCTTTTTTAAAATATGAAATATGTTGTCACTTAATGTCAATATTACTAAACATAAACAAGGTAAAGCAAAAGCATATTGTTAAAAGATTGATTTATATATTTTATATAAAACCAAGACATCCTGGTGGTAACACATGGGACACATCCCCTCCACTATTTATTTGAAGATGGAGATGCTCCTTTGGTTTGAGATTTATGGCCACAAAAGTGGCCTGATATTTTGTGAGGATCTTGTGGATTTTCCTTTTATCCATTCTGAGGAGGAAAAAGGGTGAACATTTGGGGGGTAACCCAACTCACCCCCAAAACTTTCATGTCAAAAGGAACACTTTTTAAAAGCAACATTAGTAACAGAGACTATACTTCTAATTTTTCAATAAAAACTATTTTATTGAAAACCAGTCCTTGCTGGTCCAAGGTTATAACTTATCTCAGTTGACTGTTCACAACCAGTTACAGATCAAACAGCTTCTAATACCCTTCTCCCCCTTCTCACTACTGCACTGACTAGTCTTTAAAAGATAAATAAAATAGTGGTGCACTAGCTCACTCCTGTAGTCAGTCCCAGCTACTTGAGAGGATCACTTGAGTCCAGGAGTTTGAGACCAGCCTGGGCAACACAGTGAGACCCCATCTCAATTAAATAAATCCATAAATAAATAAATCTAATTTTTATTTTTCTTCACAGCTATCAAGAAAGACTCCGTGGATGTTCGTTCCTACATTGCTCGTTCCCTCATTGATGGCTTCGAAGGCCCTTCTGGTTACAGCCAGCGGTTTGGCCTGCACCACGTCAACTTCAGCGACAGCAGCAAGTCAAGGACTCCCAGGAAATCTGCCTACTTTTTCACTAACATCATAGAAAAGAACGGTTTCCTCACCAAGGGGGCAAAAAGACTGCTGCCACCTAATACAGCAAACCTCCCCTCCAAAGTCAGAGCCTTCACTTTTCCATCTCAGGTGCCCTCCAAGGCTAAAATCGTTTGGGAAAAGTTCTCCAGCCAACCCAAGTTCGAAAGAGATTTGTTCTACCACGGGACGTTTCGGGATGACTTTCTGTGGGGCGTGTCCTCTTCCGCTTATCAGATTGAAGGCGGGTGGGATGCCGATGGCAAAGGCCCCAGCATCTGGGATAACTTTACCCACACACCAGGGAGCAATGTGAAAGACAATGCCACTGGAGACATCGCCTGTGACAGCTATCACCAGCTGGATGCCGATCTGAATATGCTCCGAGCTTTGAAGGTGAAGGCCTACCGCTTCTCTATCTCCTGGTCTCGGATTTTCCCAACTGGGAGAAACAGCTCTATCAACAGTCATGGGGTTGATTATTACAACAGGCTGATCAATGGCTTGGTGGCAAGCAACATCTTTCCCATGGTGACATTGTTCCATTGGGACCTGCCCCAGGCCCTCCAGGATATCGGAGGCTGGGAGAATCCTGCCTTGATTGACTTGTTTGACAGCTACGCAGACTTTTGTTTCCAGACCTTTGGTGACAGAGTCAAGTTTTGGATGACTTTTAATGAGCCCATGTACCTGGCATGGCTGGGTTATGGCTCAGGGGAATTTCCCCCAGGGGTGAAGGACCCAGGCTGGGCACCATATAGGATAGCCCACGCCGTCATCAAAGCCCATGCCAGAGTCTATCACACGTACGATGAGAAATACAGGCAGGAGCAGAAGGGGGTCATCTCGCTGAGCCTCAGTACACACTGGGCAGAGCCCAAGTCACCAGGGGTCCCCAGAGATGTGGAAGCCGCTGACCGAATGCTGCAGTTCTCCCTGGGCTGGTTTGCTCACCCCATTTTTAGAAATGGAGACTATCCTGACACCATGAAGTGGAAAGTGGGGAACAGGAGTGAACTGCAGCACTTAGCCACCTCCCGCCTGCCAAGCTTCACTGAGGAAGAGAAGAGGTTCATCAGGGCAACAGCCGACGTCTTCTGCCTCAACACGTACTACTCCAGAATCGTGCAGCACAAAACACCCAGGCTAAACCCACCCTCCTACGAAGACGACCGGGAGATGGCCGAGGAGGAGGACCCTTCGTGGCCTTCCACGGCAATGAACAGAGCTGTGCCCTGGGGGACGCGAAGGCTGCTGAACTGGATCAAGGAAGAGTATGGTGACATCCCCATTTACATCACCGAAAACGGAGTGGGGCTGACCAATCCGAACACGGAGGATACTGATAGGATATTTTACTACAAAACCTACATCAATGAGGCTTTGAAAGGTGTGTGAGGGTTCAGTTCCCCTTAAAGAAACCTTCCAACATTCCCTGGGTCATATGCCTGAAATGTTTTGCCAAGATAATTTATGAACCATCAACAGGTCTCTCTCTTAGGTCCCAACTCCATAATTCTTTATCCGTTTGGGGAAGCTGGGAGAAAAAAGGCTATGGTTGTCTCTGCAGAGGAAAAACACAAACACAACACACACAGGGTCCCTAGCAGAATATTCATATTGTCATGGGTCCATTCATTCATTACTGAGCAAGTTCTATTTTAGGTGCTGGGAATACAGCAATGAACAAAACACAAATTTCTGCCTTCATAGAGCTTATCCCATGCACCCCAGAACAAGAAAGTTGTGTAAATTCAAACTTCCTTTTTTTTTTTTTTTTTGAGACGGAGTCTTGCTCTGTTACCCAGGCTGGAGTGCAGTGGCCACCATGCCCGGCTAATTTTTTTGTATTTTTGGTAGAGATGGGGTTTCACCATGTTGGCCAGGCTGGTTTCAAACTCCTGACCTCAAGTGATCCACCTGCCTCTGCCTCCCAAAGTGTTAGGATTACAGGCGTGAGCCACTGTGCCCAGCCTAAAAATCATCTTTTTGTTTCATTGATTTTTTTTTTTTTTTTGAGACAGAGGAGACAGAGTCTCACTCCGTTGCCCAGGCTGGCGTGCAATGGTGTGATCTCGGCTCACTGCAACCTCTACCTCCCGAGTTCAAGCAATTCTATTGCCTCAGCCTCCCCAGTAGCTAGGACTACAGATGCATTGGGCTTAACTTCCTAAGTGGGCTGAGGATCTTGAATTTGGGGCATATTTCTTTACCCCAAGAGAAGAATTTGATTTGGAGATGATCAGTCATTAATGCTTGCTGTGGGGTCATAGGTACTGGCAGAAAAGTAAGATCGACAGATGATCTGTTGGTCTCTCAGGGCATATGTCACTTTTAGGACCACAACCTTGAATTGAGGAGCTGGCACTGGGTTGGCTGCATGGAGGTCCTGACTCCTGGTGTCAAGCTCTCCTCTGCTCCCTTTGGGATGTTCCCAGCCTACAGGCTCGATGGTGTAGACCTTCGAGGGTATGTCGCCTGGTCTCTGATGGACAACTTTGAGTGGCTGAATGGCTACACGGTCAAGTTTGGACTGTACCATGTTGATTTCAACAACACGAACAGGCCTCGCACAGCAAGAGCCTCCGCCAGGTACTACACAGAGGTCATTACCAACAACGGCATGCCACTGGCCAGGGAGGATGAGTTTCTGTACGGACGGTTTCCTGAGGGCTTCATCTGGAGTGCAGCTTCTGCTGCATATCAGGTGAGGAGTTCAGGGTGGTGGGACACCAGTGACTACACACCTGCCCTGTGCCAGGCTCTGGGCTCAGTGCTGGGAAGGGCAGATGCATGAACAGGAGATTCCAGCAGACCCATGGAGGGGCAGCATGGGGTCTGGGAGGTCCTCTTCCGGACAGCCTGGCTTCCTCACAGCCCCAAATTTACCCAGACCAGCATGGTGAGGCTCACCGTCCTGAGATGGGTGCTTGCAGGGCCAGATGGAGCAGGGGGAGCCTGGGCAGAAGTACTTGGGCAAAGACACACAAATACAGTCATGCATCGCTCACAACAGGGATTTGCTCTGAGAGATGTGATGTTAGGTGAGTTCACAGTTGTGTGAACATCACACAGAGTGCACTTACACACACCTAGATAGTGTAGCCTACTACACACCTAGGCTACACGGTATAGCCTAGTGCTCCTAGGCTACAAACCTGTACAGCCTGTTACTGTACTGAATGCTGTAGGCAGTTGTAACACAGTGGTATTTGTGTATCTAAATGTATCTAAATGTAGAAAGGCACAGTGAAAATATGGCATAAAAGCTGTGAATGGAGCCTGCGGGACTGGAAGTTGCTCTGGGTGAGTCAATGGGTGAGGGGTGAGTGAATGGGAAGCCCTAGGCATTACTGTACACTACTGTGGATTTTATGAACACCGCACACTTAAGCTACACTAAATTTATTTTTTAAATGTTTTTCTTTCTTCAATACCACATTAACCTTAGCTTACTGTAACATTTTTACTTTATTAACTTTTTAATTTTTTAAACTTTTTTACTCTTTTGTGATAATGCTTAGCTTAAAACAAGCACATTGGTCCAGGTGTGGTGGCTCACGCCTGCAATCCCAGTGCTATGGGAGGATCACTCGAGACCAGGAGTTCAAAACCAGCCTGGGCAAAACATGGCAAAACCCTATCTCTATAAAAAAATCAAAAAAATTAGCCAAGTGTGGTGGTGTGCTCCTGTAGTCCCAGCTACTCGGGAGGCTGAGGCAGGAGGATCACTCAGCCTCCCCATTAGCTGGGATTACATGCACATGCCACCACACCCAATGAATTTTTTATTTTTAATTTTTTTTGTAGAGACGGGGGTCTTGCTATGTTGCTAGGACTAGTCTGAACTCCTGGCCTCAAGTGATCCTCCTCCCTCAGCCTCCCAAAGTGGTGGAATTACAGGTCTGAGCCACAGCACCCAGCCTGCATGTGCTATACTTTTATACTGCTGGCCATACGGTAGATTTATTGACATGAGCACTGCCACAAACATGAATAATGCAGTGCTGTACAACGTTACGATGGCTGCAAAGCACTAGGCAATAGGATTGTTTCAGCTCCATTATAATCTTATGGGACCACCATCATATATCAGGTCCATCATTGACCAAAACACTGTTCTACAGCCCATGACTATGACGAGTCCCTGTTGGACCCCTTTATCCCTCAGCTAGATTCCTCCAAGCAGGCAGTTTGCTCACATTGGCTCTCAGCATGGGCCTGAGCTTATTCTGATGTCCTAACAACATCACACCGCTACTGTATTCATGCCAAAATGAGGCTTACTCATACAGAAAATAGGATGGTTTTATTTTGCCCAAGAAAAATGGAAAAGGCAAGAATGACTTGCCTGGCAGTTAGTGGTGGTTCCTGCTTTCCATCTTCTGCCTGCGCCTGTCTCTGAGCAAGAGTGGGCCTGCCACATGCATAGAGAAAGCCAGGGGAGTTCTGAGACTGAGTAGGGGCCAGAGCAGGCTCCCAGAGGAGGTAACCCCACTTGGCTAATTTTTTGATTTTTTTATAGAGATGGGGTTTTGCCATGTTGCCCAGGCTGGTTTTGAGCTCCTAGGCTCGAGCTATCCTCGCATAGCACCGGGGTTGCCGGTGTGAGCCACCACACCTGGACAAATGTGCTTGTTTTAAGCTAAGCATTATCACAAAAGAGTAAGTCTCCTGACTTGAGACTCACCCAGTGGCAGAAAGGAACCTGTGAGTGCTTGACTGAATGACCTAATTAGACCGTGTCTTATCATCTTGAGATTGAAGGCGCATGGAGAGCAGATGGCAAAGGACTCAGCATTTGGGACATGTTTTCTCACACACCACTGAGGGTTGAGGATGATGCCATTGGAGACGTGGCCTGCGACAGTTATCACAAGATTGCTGAGGATCTGGTCACCCTGCAGAACCTGGGCGTGTCCCACTACCGTTTTTCCATCTCCTGGTCTCGCATCCTCCCTGATGGAACCAACAGGTACATCAGTGAAGCGGGCCTGAACTACTACGTGAGGCTCATCGACGCACTGCTGGCCGCCAGCATCCAGCCCCAGGTATGGTGGGTCCTGGCAAGGCCTCGGGAAGGTCGACATGCAGGAACCAGCGGGGCTGGGGGAGCACATTTTTCATGTAAACAAAATGCTAGTTTCAAATTTAGCTGTTGGTGTTGTTGTTGTTGTTGTTTTTGAGATGTAGTCTTGCTCTGTCACCCAGGCTGGAGTGCAGTGGCGAATCTCGTTTCTCAGCCTCCAGAGTAGCTGGGCTTATAGGCACGCACCACCATGCCCGGCTAATTTTTGTATTTTTAGTAGAGATGGGGTTTCACTGTGTTGGCCAGTCTGGTCTCAAACTCCTGGCCTCAAGTGATCCACCCGCCTCGGCCTCCCAAAGTGCTGAGATTATAGGTATGAGCCACCATGCCCGACCTCAAATTTAACTTTTTAATTGTCAGTAAATTCATATGGTGCAGAATTCAAAAAGCATAAAAGAGTTTCCTTCCCAGCCTTGACCTCAGCCATCTAGTTCTCCCTGAAAGCAATTTACCCCTTTCCTAAAAGAAAAAGAAAAAAATCTTTGAGCCTTTTTGTCTCATAAGTCACTCTCAGGATTAGCAGCAGATATTGATGCTGGCACATCTAACCTAGGGCTTCCCATGGAAAGCACGATTGATGCAACAGCTGATCTGGCTTCTTCCCAGGTGACCATTTACCACTGGGACCTACCGCAGGCGCTCCAAGATGTAGGAGGCTGGGAGAATGAGACCATCGTGCAGCGGTTTAAGGAGTATGCAGATGTGCTCTTCCAGAGGCTGGGAGACAAGGTGAAGTTTTGGATCACGCTGAATGAGCCCTTTGTCATTGCTTACCAGGGCTATGGCTACGGAACAGCAGCTCCAGGTAAGTCCCAGCCCTGGCTCATTAGCTCTTTGGATCATGGCATTCTTAGCACATCAAGAGTTGAAATCCGGATGGCACAGGACGAGGCAGCCAAGAAAGCCCCATGGCAGAAACCCTGCCTCTTGCTCAGGGCTGTAGAGGTTTCCCTCCTGGCATTGCATTGCTAAACATGAATTTCACATCTCAGTTCCTCAAGGTGGGTTCGTTTCTTTGCTCTGTGACTCTGATCGGCCTCAGGTGGGAAGCTCTCTGAGATCAGAGATGTGGGCACATTGATGTGGGGGAGGACAGTTTGTCAGGCTGTACAGGTCTACAGTCTGTTTCCACAATTCCCAAACCCCAAAGTTTCTGACGATTGGTTTGGCTGACCTGAGCTCATTTAATAGTAGTGAAACCTGATTCAGACCAACAGGAGGCTGCTCATGGTCTTTATAACACTGAGCGAACATTCCTAAGTTCTGCTGCAGGGATATCAGTGTGCTTGACTGTGGAGAGCTGTCCGCGGCCCGTGGGGCTGATAGGTACTTTTCTCAAAGGAAACATTTAATTCCAAAACACATCTGACCCTAAAAGATTTTTTTTCTTTTAACTTTGGTTGACATGCAATAATTGTACATATGTATGGAGTACAAAATATATTTTGATACATGTATACAATGTGTGATGATGAAATCGGAATAATTAGTATATTCATCACCTCAAACATTCATCATTTCTTTGTGTTGGGAAAATTCAGAGTCCTCTTTTCTAGCTTTTTGCAAATATACACTAAATTATTTTGTATCATTATTTTTTATTCATTTTTTATTTTTTTGAGACAGAGTCTTGGTCTGTTGGCCAGGCTGGAGTGCAGTGGTATGATATCAGCTCACTGCAACCTCTACCTCCTGGGCTCAAGCAATTCTCCTGCCTCAGCCTCCCAAGTAGCTGGGATTACAGGCATGTGTCACCATGCCCAGCTAATTTTTGTATTTTTAGTAGAAATGGGGTTTCATCATGTTGGCCAGGCTGGTCTCGAACTCCTGACCTCAGGTAATCTGCCCGCCTCAGCCTCCCAAAGTGCTGGGATTACAGGTGTGAGCCACTGCACCCAGCCTAAATTATTGTTAACTATATTCACTCTACAGTGCCACACATCACTAGAACTTCATCTTCTTATCTAGCTTAACTTTGTATCCATTAACCAACCTCTCCCTATCCTTCCTCCCCACTAGCCTTCCCATCCTCTAATAATCACAATTCTATTCTCTGCTGCTAGGAGCTCATCTTTTTAGCTTCCACATGTGAGTAAGAACATGCAGTATTTGCCTTTCTGTGCCTGACTTATTTCACTTTACATAATGACCTCCAGTTCCAGCGATGTTGTCACGAATGACAAGATTCATCCTTCTTTATGGCTGTATAGTATTCCATCCTATATAGATGCCACATTTTCTTTATCCATTCATCTGTTGATGGACACTTAGGTTGATTCCATATCTTGGCCATTGTAATAGTGATGCAATAAACACAGAGGTCAAGGTATCAATTTGGTATACTGACTTACTTTCCTTTGGATAAATACCCAAAAGTAAGATTGCGCTATCCCTTAAGGTTTTGAATAAGAAATTGTGGACCTATTTTTGTGCCTTGAGAACCATCCAGTTTCCCTTTTCTCTAGTTCTGAGTTAATGAGAGTAAATTTGTGTTCATCCATGTGATTCCTCAGAACACTGTGTAACAGCTGGAAAGAGCCACCAGGAGATGTGCCTCAAATCGTTATCAGAGGCATCTCCATTGGTCCTAGGTCGCCTGTTTGGTTTACACTCCTTCAACACATGAGAGGCGCCTCTCTTGCAGCATTCACTGTCAGGGTATCTCCGTGTCAGCTGCTTGCATTAGCTACATTCTCCAACCCTAATGATCACAGTGGGTCCCCAAGCAGCTCCAGATTATTAACTCCTGTCAGTTCATTTGAGCCCAGGAGTTCAAGGCTGCAGTGAGCCATGCTCATGGCACCACTGCACTCCAGCCTGGATGACAGTGCATGACCCTGTCTCAAAAATAATAATAGGCCGAGTATGGTATCTCACGCCTGTAGTCCCAGCACTTTGGGAGGCCAAGACAGGTGGATCACCTGAGGTCAGGAGTTCAAGACCAGCTTGATCAATATGGTGAAACTCCGTCTCTACTAAAAATACAAAAGTTAACCAGGAGTGGTGGCATGTGCCTGTAGTCCCAGCTACTCAGGAGGCTGAGACAGGAGAATTGTTTGAACCCCTCGGCTCACTGCAGTCTCCACCTCCCGGGTTTGAGTGATTCTCCTGCCTCAGCCTCCTGAGTAGCTGGGATTACAGGCGCCTGCCACCACAGCTGGCTAATTTTTTGTATTTTTAGTAGAGACGGGTTTCACCATATTGGGCAAGTTGGTCTTGAACTCCTGACCTCAGGTGATCCACCTGCCTCAGCCTCCCAAAGTGCTGGGATTATGGGTGTGAGCCACCCTGCCTGGCCTGGGTTGTCTTTTAAGTTTTAAAAAATCATTTGTACATATAGTCCTTTCTGAATGTAACATTGGTTTGAAGCTAACTCAATAGAAAGAAATTCCATCTCTTTAGCCTCTCTAGTTTGACTATAGTAGCTAACAGAGCTGGGCTGCAATGTCACACTTCACCTTTAGGTGCCACCATCTGATTTGATTTGCTCCAGCTTAAGCATTTCTTCAATTGGGGGCTTTCGATTCTGCGATAGGTATCTCTATTATGGGTATTTTGCCTGAGACATACGAGCCACTCTTCTGGAGGAGGGGAACAGAAGCCAACATTTATCAAGTGGCCTTCCCTCTTCCAGACACAGTGCTGCTGTGGGTGGGTTTCATACACTGTTTCATTTCCCTCTCACAAGCACTCTCTGCTGCCCATTTCACCAAGGAGGAAACTGAAAGGCTGAATTACTCACCCAAAGTTACACAGCCAGGTAATAAGAGGGAGAGCCAGGGTTTGAATTCCAGTTTTCCTAGTGCCAGAATCTACACCCCTTCTCCCAAACACAGAGGGGACATCTGCAGGCAGGGACTAACAATCTCAGTCACATCCGTTCTATCCATTCTCTGTTGACGTCCATGTGTATGTTTCCAGGAATCTCCAATAGGCCTGGCACTGCCCCCTACATTGTTGGCCACAACCTAATAAAGGCTCATGCTGAGGTCTGGCATCTGTACAACGATGTGTACCGCGCCAGTCAAGGTGGCGTGATTTCCATCACCATCAGCAGTGACTGGGCTGAACCCAGAGATCCCTCTAACCAGGAGGATGTGGAGGCAGCCAGGAGATATGTTCAGGTCTGTTTTTCCTCTGGGCGCTTATTCTTACTCTTGTCCATCTTTCCTTCCAGCCTAATGGAAACAGATTGTGAATCAAAGATTTAGGGTGTGGTGGCTCATGTCTGTAATCCCAGCACTTTGGAAGTCTGAGGCAGGAGGATTGCTTGAGGCTAGGAGTTTGAGACCAGCCTGGGCAACATAGAAAGACCTTGTCTGTGAAGAAAAAAAATTATTAGGGCATGGTGGCACACACCTATAGTCCCAGCTGCTCAGGAGGCTAAGGTGGGAGCTTGAGTCCAGGAGTTCAAGGTTGCAGTGAGCCATGATTTTGGCACCATTAAACTCCAGGTGACAGAGGGAGACCATCCCTAACCCCTAAAAAAGAAGAATTATTAGGATCTAAGCCTAGTTTTTCTATTGCCTGATTTTGTGAGCTTGGGAAAATCATCTAACTTTTTCGTACCTTAGTTTTCTCATCTTTGAACTGGAGATGCCCTGCCCGCCTCATAAGTTTGCTGTGATGAAAGTGATAAAGTCTATGGGGTTAAGTTGTCTTTAAGTTTTTAAAAATCATTTGTACAGGTAATTCTTTCTGTAACATTGGTTTGAAGTTAACTCCTAGAGAGAAATTTCCATCTCTTCAGTCTCTCTGGTTTGACTATAGTAGCTAACAGAGCTGGGCTGCAATGTCACACGTCACCTTTAGGTGTTGCCATCTAATTTGATTTGCTCCAGCCTAAGCATTTCTTAAATTGGGGGCTTTAGATTCTGTGAAACTCATTAGTGCCCCTAATTTGCCAACTCAGTGAGTTTAAGAATAGTATCTTTTGGTCATGGAATTTCACCAAGGAAGTAGAGACATTAGCAGGAAGCCAACTGGGCATGGCGGCTCACGCCTGTAATCCCAGCACTTTGGGAGGCTAAGGCAGGCTGATAACCTGAGATCAGGAGTTCTAGACCAGCCTGGCCAACATGGTGAGACCCCATCTCTACTAAAAATATAAAAATCACCCAGGCGTGGTAGCACATGCCTGTAGTTCCAGCTACTCTGGAGGCTGAGGCAGGAGAACCCAGAAGCTGACATCACCATTGCACTCCAGCCTGAGCAACGGAGAGAGACTCCATCTCCAAAAAAAAAAGGAAGCAGGTGCCAGCATGGCCTACCTTTATTTCCACCTGAACCCCCGACTGACAAGAGGAGAGAAGGAAAAGAATGATCCTCATTCACGGCACAGCTCCTCTGGCTCCTCCTAGAGTCTCTGAAAGGGATAGAAGGTGCTCTCTCCTACATTTTGCATCAGGAAGGAAAGGCAAGGGTTTCTCTCTGGATTGGTTCCCACTTTGGGCTCCGTGGAAGAGTCTGCTAACTGTGGCACTATAACTCTCTCGGGGGAAACACCATGGGCCTTGGTTTGCCAAACTCTTCACAGGAGAACTTGACAAAGATAGTGAAATTAATAAATGCAACGAAGAGCTTAATTTTCTGGTCTGCTAGCCAGCTGGGGAAACAGTTTTGAAATAAAATTAATGTATCCCTCATTTCAGACTCACAGAACTGGTGATTTAGAGCAACATTTCCTTTTTTCCTGAAATCAAAACTTCAAACGTCAGGAAACGTTAGGCTGTCATATCGTTAGATTGAGCCACTTACTGGTGAACTGTGATACTGCAGTTATGGACTATGACAGATGCATCTCCTATTAGAATCAGCTTCCACGAAAATATCTAGTGTGTTACCTTGGAGTGGGTGCATTTAAGCCTCTTTACCAGGGCATGTGTGTTCCATGCCTCATCTCTGACCATGAGTGGAAGCTGCCCTCACCCCACATTCCCAGCAGCAGCCAGTCGGTGAGGAGAGGATTTGGAGAGACTAAAGAAGGCTCTCAAACCCCCAACATCATAGTGTTTGGGTGCCACGTATCTCCCCTCATGATAAGGATGGCCTAGGCCTCGTTAGAGAAAATAGGTCAAACAGTTCCCCACTCTGGGGCTGTGAAAGCCCATTAAGAGTTATGCTTTGCCCAGAAAGTCAGGAAAGCCTTGCATCTCAGCCCTCCCCGGAAAGTTCTGGTTGCTTCTTGGGCACTTTGATGAGGAAGTTCAGCCGCTCAGTGGTGAGAAAGGGAACTGGGATCCTGGAGGCTTGTGGGTTCTCCCTTCTCCTCTGCAGGACCCATCCAAGGGCAGCCAGGAAGCATTTGTTGAGCACCAGGGCCAGTGCCCAGGTCAGTTCCTGTCACCTCAAGCTGTAACTATGAAGAGGTGGCCCTGTCCTCAGTGCAACAGCAACTGAGCAAGCACAGACCCAGCTGGGAGACCTGTGGACACTGGAGCTGCAACAGGCAGGAGCCACAGAGAAGAGAACTTAACCTGGAGGTCCAGAAAAAGGAGGGAGGTTGTGAGGCCAGGCACTTCTGAGTGGGGACGGTGCTGTCTCTTGCTGTGCCCACCTGTAATGCCTGGACTGACTGTCTCCCCCACCCCACCCGCAGTTCATGGGAGGCTGGTTTGCACATCCTATTTTCAAGAATGGAGATTACAATGAGGTGATGAAGACGCGGATCCGTGACAGGAGCTTGGCTGCAGGCCTCAACAAGTCTCGGTAAGGGCCTGGTGCCCGCAGTGGTGAGGGCATGGGCGTCGGGGTCACAGAGGCATGTCTCGGGCAAGTTACCATGACTGAGCTTCTTTGCTTGCTGGGAAGTTACATGTGATCATATATGTAAAGCTTAGCCCAGCACCTGGCACTGCTATGTGCTTGACAGAGGGGGGTTGCTATTATGGTTATTATATTGTGGAACAGCCAGGAAATCTGTCCCAAGGATATCCACCTCTGAGCAACCCCACTACGCCACTCCACAGACAAATCCCAGCTCATCCTATCCTATTTCATCACTGCACATGTGAATGTGGGTGGCAGTGGGTGAGTCAGGCGTGTGCTTTGCATCACTTGGCCAGCAGGTGGCGATGGTCTGCACCAAAGCGTCCTTCCTTACCCGCCCGCCCCTTCTTGTCAAGGAAGGAGTAGCAACATCAGCAGCCAACGTTTACCCATCTTCTGTTGGTATCTTTATTTCTACTTAAATATGAGTAAAGTGAGGCGCAAAGATTAGGGCAAGATCACCCAGCTATTAAGAGAGAGAGCTGAGATTTGCAGCCAAGCTGTCTGCCCCCAGGGTGCATGCTGGGGGCTTGAGAATCATGCAGGTGGGGTGAGCGGTGTGGTGTGCAGAAGCGCAGGAAGCGGCAGTCACTGCCCACGGGAACATGCCCACCGCTCCAAGGCCGGTGGGAATCAGCTGTGAATTCCCAACATAGCCTTTGAGTCCTGCCCCTAGATGCCCCCATATATCCCAGCTGAGGATTAAAAATCCAGCTCCCAGGCTGGGTGCGGTGGCTCACGCCTGTAATCCCAGCACTTTGGGAGGCCAAGGCGGGTGGATCACTTGAAGTCATGAGTTCAAGACCAGCCTGGCCAACATGGCGAAACCCTGTCTCTACTAAAAATACAAAAATTAGCTGGGCGTGGTGGCGGGGGCCTGTAATCCCAGCTACTTGGGAGGCTGAGGCCAGAGAATCTCTTGAGCTCGGGAGGCAGAGGTTGCAGTGAGCTGAGATCGTGCCACTGCACTCCAGCCTGGACGACGGAGCAAGACTCTGTCTCAAAAAAAAAAAAAAAAAAAAAAAATCCAGCTCCCACCTCACAATGCACACCCTGGCCTAGTTAGGGTAAGTCCACCAGAGCAGGCTGTGCCTAAAGGTCTGATCTGCGAACTGTGATCTCCAGCAAAACCGATGAGTGCCCGGCCCATCTGCACAACTTTGCTGAGCACCTACCATTTGCCCAAGCCAGGGCCAGGGGAGGGGTCCACGGAAGGAGAGGATTCCAGTCGGCTCCTCAAGCTGCTGACAGATCAGCTGGAAAGACAGTTCTCCATGGAATCCCATTCCCCAGGCTCTTCAGTACAAAGAAGACTCAGAAGATGAGATCAGGGTAGTCTGGGTAGACCCAGGAGATTTCATGGACAAGGCAGGATATCAGCTGAGCTGGGCCTTGACAGGGGATAGAATGTGGGAGATTACAGGTCATTCCTTCCAAGGGGCAGGGTTGTGAAGACAGGCCTAGAGGTAAGAATGAGTGGGGTGCCAGAGCTGAGAGTGGGGAGACCAGCCCAGCTGCAGTGAAGGGGCTGAGGCCACATGGTGGTGGGCCTGGAAGCCAAGCACAGGGCCTTGGCTTTGGTGCCACAGGCCATTGCTGGCTTCTGAGCAGAGGCGTCAGGGACATGAGGAGGCTGTGCTTTGGTTTTCTCCCATCATCCCATAAACCCCAGGGAAGGAAGGTTCTTGATCCCTCAGGTTAATGGTAGCAGAAAGGTCAAGATGGAAAGTGTCAGAGGCCTCAGCAGGGCATCTCTGGGCCACACCTAAACCAGAAACACCAGGTCTCCCTGTGGGCATGCGCGTGCATTCAGGATCACCTGTACATGCTGCACACAAGTGTATTAGTCAAGTTCTACAGGAGAGGCTTTTCACTCAGACTGCTGGAAAATGTTCCATCTACACGTTAAGAAGCCAAAGTTCCCAGGCTCACATGTAATCCCAGCACTTTGGGAGGCTGAGGCAGGAGGATTGCTTGAGACCAGGAGTTCAAGACCAGCCTGGGCAACATAGTGAGACTTTGTCTTTACAAAAAATTTAAAAATTATCTAGGCATGGTGGCGCACACCTATATTCCCAACTACTTGGGAGGCTGAGGTGAGAGGATTGCTTGAGCCCAGGAGACTGAGGTTGCAGTGAGCTACGATTGCACCACTGCACTGCAGCCTCAGGGGGCGTGCAGTGTCCCCAGGAGGACAGAGAGAGACCCTGTCTGCAAAAAAAAAAAAAAAAAAGAAAGAAAGAAAACAAAGTTCAGTGAAATCGTGAGAACTGAGAAATTCAAACTCAAATACTCAATTTGCAAATTATTTCCCCTGCTACTTTGAAGATCTTGAAGCTATTATTATTATTAGAGTTGGAGAAAAGAGGCATGCCTAAACAAACCCCAACAGGAGCAGAGAAATTTGGAAAGGGCAGAAAACGGAAATACAAATTATACAAGATACAGGGCCGGGTGCGGTGGCTCATGCCTGTAATCCCAACACTTTGGGAGGCTGAGGTGGGCAGATCACTTGAGGTCAGGAGTTCAAGACCAGCCTGGCCAACATGGTGAAACCCCATCTCTACCAAAAATACAAAAAATTAGCCAGGAGTCGTGGCAGGCACTTGTAGTCCCAGCTACTTGGGAGGCTGAAGAGGAGAATTGCTTGAACCCAGGAGGCGGAGGTTGCAGTGAGCTGAGATCGCGCCACTGCACTCCAGCCTAGGTGACAGAGCCAGACGCCATCACACACACAAAAAAATTATACAAGATCTAATTTTACAAACATAGGGGAAGAGTCTCAGGTATGTACCTCAGGCATGCTCTTGATTTTGAAATCTGTCATAGATGCTAAATATCAGAATTTACATATGTTAATGTTTGAAAGAAATTAAAAACTGTGTGTGTGTGTGTGTGTGTGTGTATGTGCATGGGTGCGCGTGTGTGTGTATGTGCATGGGTGCGCGTGTGTGTGTGTGTGTGTGTGTGTGTGTGTATGGTCCTTCAGGCTTCAGAAGCTCTTGTAGAGACCTAGGGAAGCCAGGTTTATGATCTGGTGGGAGGAGCCGCAGGTGCTTCCTGCACTGCCTGAAGGACCTCTTCTCCTTCCCTGCCAGTTTCCCCTACTCACTGCCAAGTGCCTGGGGTTCAGAGAGCTCCCCAGCCCCAGCCCTATGACATTCTCTTCTCAAAGCATGGCTTTCCCCAAAACCCTGCCGTCAATGGCTTCTTCCACCTAGGCTGCCAGAATTTACAGAGAGTGAGAAGAGGAGGATCAACGGCACCTATGACTTTTTTGGGTTCAATCACTACACCACTGTCCTTGCCTACAACCTCAACTATGCCACTGCCATCTCTTCTTTTGATGCAGACAGGTAAGTCCACCAACAGGGAACCCGGAGCCGTCTCTGGGAAAGGCAGAAAGGTGCCCTTGGCTGTGCTCTCCGAGGCCTGCCCAGCCTCAAAACAGGGCCTCCAACGCCGAATGTGCCAGGGTTTGCAAGATGCTCGCCACCCCACAGATCCCAAGGAAATCTCCAGCAAGCAAGAGGGAGAGAAGGCCAGGGTCTCCAGGGCACCTCCCATTAGGGCACATGTGCTTGGCTTTTTATTTTATTTCATTTTTAAAATTTATTTATTTATTTTGTGTTCTTTTTCACAGGCTGCTCAACTCTAAAAATGCTTGGTTTTTAAAAAGGATTTTCAAGAAAAAAAATTGTTTAGGTTTTATCAAAATTCACTTTAATATTAATAAATATTACAATAATACAAGAGTAAAATTTTATTTTCTCTTTTTAAACAATGCTTTTATGAAGTAGAGATAGTAAAAGATTTTGGTTCACCTTTTAAGTAACGGTTTTTATTTTTATTTTATTTATTTTTTTTGAGACAGAGTCTCGCTCTGTCACCAGGCTGGAGTGCAGTGGCACAATCTTGGCTCACTGCAACCTCCACCTCCCGGGTTCCAGTGATTCCCCTGCCTCAGCCTCCGAGTAGCTGGGATTACAGGCGTGTACCTCCACGCCTGGCGAATTTTTTTTTTTTTTTTTTTTGTATTTTAGCAGAGACGAGGTTTCATCATGTTGGCCAGAATGGTCTCAGCTAATTTTGTATTTTTAGTAGAGACAGGGTTTCTCCATGTTGGTCAGGCTGGTCTCTATCTCCTGACCTCAGATGATCCCCTCGCCTTGGCCTCCCAAAGTGCTGGGATTACAGGTGTGAGCCACTGCGCCCAGCCGATTGTCTTTTTCTTTATGATATCTATTTATCTAGAGACTTTTTCATCCATATCCTGTATTGTTTTTTAAATTTCTATAAGTTAATTTTCACCTTTCTCTAGTACCTCCTTGAGTAGTTTAATAATCAACCTTCTGAATTCTTTATCTGGCAATTCAGAGATTTCTTCTTGGTTTGGATCCATAGCTGGAGAGCTAGTGTGACCTTTTGGGGGTCTTACAGAACCTTGTTTTGTCATATTACCAGAATTAACATTTCTGGTTCCTTCTCATTCAGGTAGACTGTTTCAGTGGAAAGATCTAGAACTCAAGGGTTGCCCTTCAGATTCTTTTGTCCCACAGGGTGATCCCTTGATGTGGTGCTCACCCCCTTTCCCTAAGGATGGGGCTTCCTGAGAGCCAGACTGCAGTGATTGCCATTGCTCTTCTGGGTCTATCCACTCAGCAGGACTAATGGGATCTGAACCGGTGCTGAGGAATGTCTGCAAAGAGTCCTGTGATGTGATCTGTCTTCAGGTCTCCCAGCCATGGATACCAGCACCTGCTCCAGTGGAGGTGGCAGGGGAATTAAGTGGATTCTGTGAGGGTCCTTGGTTGTAGTTTTCTTTCGTGTGCTGGTTTTCTCAAACACTGGTTATACCAGCAGTGAAGTTGTCATGTGGACAGACTCAGGACCTCTGGTTAGCCAGGATGTTGCAGGCAGCGGAATTAGTTGTTGTTTTCTCCTTCTTTGGAGCAGGGTTGTTCTGTTATGAGTTGCTATAATGGTGTGAGTTGGTTGGTCTCCAGCCAGGAGGTGGCACTTTCAAGGTGGCACTTTCAAGGTGCTTTCCCCTTCCACTGCCACCAGCTGCAGTAGTAGAAGGGGGATTATAAGCTTGCCCTACGTTGGCCAGGGTAAATATTTGGGTTTCTCAGGTTATGGGCGGGGCCATAGAGCTCCCAAGAGTTTATGTCTTTTGTCTTCAGCTACCAGCAAAGGTAGAGAAAGACCATCAGGTGGGGGCAGCGTTAGGCATGTCTGAGCTCAGACTCTCCTCGGGTGAGGCTTGCTGCGGCCACTGTGGGGGAATAGGGGACTGGTTCTCAGGCCAGTGGAGTTCTTTTCCCAGGGGTATTATGGCTTCCTCTGCTGTGTCATACAGGTTGCTAGGGAAGTTGGGAAAGCTGGCAGTCACAAGCCTCACCCAGCTCCCATGCAGCCAGCAAGGCCAGTCTCACTCCTGCTGTGCCCTGCCAACAGTGCACAGGGCAGAGATCTCACCCCAGGCTACAAGCCTTCTCTCTGAGAAAGCAAGCAGGGCTTTCAGGCCTTGCCCCTCCCCACCTGCCCACACTGTTGGCTGTGGCTTCTGTGCTTTTATCTGCACTTCTTGTTTGCCCCCAAGATTCTGCTCAGGAAAATTCATGCTTCTAGTTGAAATATAGTTGAGCTAGAAGCTTCCTTCATCCTGCCCCTCCCTAATTCCACTGGCTTCCTTCTGCAAGGACCCCTGTAGGATAAAGTCAGGAATGGCTTCCCTGGGCTCAAGCTGGGGACAGGGAGTGGCTACAGGGCTCTTCCCACTGCTTCTTCTACTTTTACATTTCACTTGGCTCTCTAAATCCACTTGCACTCTAGGTAAGGTTAAATCCTCCTATGATCTGGATGTTCAGGTCCTCAGAGAGGATGTGTGTTCGGAGGCAGACTTTCCCCTTCTCACACTTTGGGAACTCACAGTTTTGCAGCTGTCTCATGGAGTTTGCAGCAGCATTCTGCTTCTTTCAAAGGGTCTGTGAATTCTTTTGGTTTTTCTGGTATGTTCCCACAGTAGTTCTTGGAGCAACAGTTAACAACGTGAGTCTCCACACACTGTTCTGTCCATCCAAGTGGGAGCTGTACCTAAGTCCTGTCTCCTATCTGCCATTTTCAGAAAATCTCATTTTGTTCCTTTTCCATCAAGCATCTTTCCACACCAGTAGCTCTGAATGTGTCCAGGTTCTTCCTTTGAAAACCAGCCCCTCCACTCCTACTGTATCTTGAAGCCCCCAGAGTCAGGCTCACCAAGGGGGGCTCAGGAGACTCCAGAACACCCCTCTACTCCTTCTGATTCTCCCTCCCTCTCATAAGCCCTGGGGCTGTCCCTGGGAAGACCTCCACTAGTGCTTATGAAATGGCCCACATTCAATTCAGCTGAGTCAGATAAATCCAGGTGCCAATAAAACTAACATTTTTTTTTTCCCTGAAAGGTCTGAGTGTAAGAAGTGTCTAAATGCTTGGTCCTTATGTGACATATGTGACTACAGGTGATCAGGCTTCTGTGGCCTCCCCCAGCAGGCACCCCTGTGGCAGGAGCTGTCCACCTCCTCGTCCATCACTGAAGAGAGAGGCCGGGCTCCTGGACACTTGAAGGAGGTGCCAGCCTGTCTGCTGCCTGTCTTCACACAAAGCAGGGCCCCTATAAATATTCGTGCCTGAGGCCTCACCCATGGTCTGCATGTGGCATTGACTAGACATGGGTGACCTGGGGGAGCCCATTCTCTGAAGACACAGCACTGGCGTCCATCGGAAGCCTGGAGCTGGGGACACCCACAGCCTTTCATAGCTGGTGTAAGGAGCCATCTATTCAGAGTAGTGGAGGGCTGGCCTCCACGAGCAAGACCATTCTCTGCACAAGCAGAGAAATTGAAGGACCGAGAGCTGAGTGGCTTGTCCAATGCTATACCAGCACAGAGAACAGGCAGCTAGAACCAGCGAAAGGAGGAGAATTTGAGGCAATTTGATTCTTCTGGGTTTAGTATGATTCTTAAGGCTAGACAAAACCTAAGGCTTTTCCTGGTCTAAGTCCTGTTTTGTGTTTCGTGTAAAGGGCCTCTTGAGATTTACAAAACAAGACCTCATCTTTAGTTTTTGAACTTGTAGAGGAGTTGCTTCCATCGCTGATCGCTCGTGGCCAGACTCTGGCTCCTCCTGGCTGAAGATGACACCTTTTGGCTTCAGGAGGATCCTGAACTGGTTAAAGGAGGAATACAATGACCCTCCAATTTACGTCACAGAGAATGGAGTGTCCCAGCGGAAAGAAACAGACCTCAATGACACTGCAAGGATCTACTACCTTCGGACTTACATCAACGAGGCCCTCAAAGGTATGACGGGCCCGCCCTTCCCCAGCGTGCACCTTTCCCTTTTGGAAACATCCGCTATCTGCAGGAGTGTGATACAGCGTCCTTGGGCCACAGTAAGAAGAGAACGATAAGGCTTCTTGCTCCTGTTGGGATTAAGCTTTGCTTTAGGGCTGCGCTCTGAGTTTTTTCCTTCCTATGTCTAAGCTCAGCAAGCAAGCCCAGTGGCCTGACACCACCAAACCCTAGTTCCTGGCCTGAGTCACTTGCTCCCCTTGATCCTCCCTGATGTTGGAACAGCAGTGCCCTCCTGAGAACGGTCTGGGTAGGGCCCAGGAGGAGTAGGCTGTGTGGTTGCCTGTACGGTCTCTTAGTCTCCAAGCAAAAGTTTGAGGCCCTTGGCTCAGCCCTAACAACTTGAGATGGGATCACGAGGATAAGAGAATGGAACAAATGCTGAGTAAAAGAGCAAGCAATGCACCAGCAAAGGAAATGATTAGAAAAATCCTACCCAGCTGAAATCTATTCTATCTAAGGGCTATTTTCTACAGGGAGAAGCATTAACATTCTAAGGCACTGACCAAGATCATGGATAGAAGTGTAGATGACCCAGGGGAATTAGTCCACCTATGTTCCCGACTCCCATTCAGGGCTGAGCCTTTCTAAAGATGCTGGTGGCTCTGCATCTCCATCCACAGAGGACCCGCTAACAATCACTGCATGCAAAGAAAGGGGCAGCTTTCTCACAGAGCTAAAGCCAAAGCTTACCGCCATCTGTGAGGGCGGTGGGGAGAGCAGTAGGCAGACCTGGCTTCCGAAGGCCTGGCAGGAAGCTGCCTTATGAGATAGGAAACTTATGCCTAGTCCTCTGTGTTTGAGCAGCTGTGCAGGACAAGGTGGACCTTCGAGGATACACAGTTTGGAGTGCGATGGACAATTTTGAGTGGGCCACAGGCTTTTCAGAGAGATTTGGTCTGCATTTTGTGAACTACAGTGACCCTTCTCTGCCAAGGATCCCCAGAGCATCAGCGAAGTTCTACGCCTCTGTGGTCCGATGCAATGGCTTCCCTGACCCCGCTACAGGGCCTCACGCTTGTCTCCACCAGCCAGGTGAGATGTGGCTCTGGGAGGGAATAAAGCCTAAGGGTGAGGAGCAGGTGGAAGGGCCTCTCTCAGTCTGTTTTCTTCTAGTTTATTACCCTCCTCTCTGCTGCTCCATCTCCTTCATTCATTCAACAAATGTTTATTTTCTTTGAATGACTCCAGACATTTCCTGGGGTGGAACAAAGGACACTTAGGGTCAATGTTACACCTAGAAACCAGAGCCCTGGTCTGGGAATAAGCAGGTCTAGACTCTTCTTCCAGCCCTACCACTAACTTGCTGTGCACTCACAGATAAGAAACCAGGCACATGCTTCTGGGCAGTTACAAGGATCAAATAAAGGGACCATGAAAGTACAATGCCTGCACCATGTGGGTGCCCCATATTTGTTAAATATAAGAGTATAAATCACTACACAAATGTAAATGACAGTTATCCAGTTTCAATTATACAGGCTGAAATTCCTTCATCTGAAAATTCAAAATCCAAAATACTCCATAATCTGAAACTTTTTGAGCACTGGCATGACAACACAAATGGAAAATTCAACACCGGACCCCATGTGACAGGTCGCAGTCAAAACACAGTTAAAGCTTTGTTTCATGCACACAATTATTTAACATACTGTACAGAATTACCTTCACACCATGTGGATAAACTGGTTATAAAACATACATGAATTTCATATTCAGACCTGGGTCCCATCCCCAAAATATCTCATTATGTATATGCAAATATTCCAAAATCTTACAAAATCCCAAATCTGAAACACTTCTGATCCCAAGCAAGCATGTCGGATAAGGGATATTCAACCTGTATTCTAATTGCTGACAGAGATGTTTAAAAAATACAACCGCTTAACTTCACTCAGAGGCTCCTGACACACAGTGAAAGGGGATGGGTACCTCCACCTCGGCAACCCGTCAATGGCTGTGCGGATTTGGGGTACTGTGCAGCCTCTGCTGGGGTCTCAGAGATCTGAGAACTCAAATCAGCGCCAGAGCACCAACCACCCTGTGTCACACTCTCCTAGATGCTGGACCCACCATCAGCCCCGTGAGACAGGAGGAGGTGCAGTTCCTGGGGCTAATGCTCGGCACCGCAGAAGCACAGACAGCTTTGTACGTTCTCTTTTCTCTTGTGCTTCTTGGAGTCTGTGGCTTGGCATTTCTGTCATACAAGTACTGCAAGCGCTCTAAGCAAGGGAAAACACAACGAAGCCAACAGGAATTGAGTCCGGTGTCTTCATTCTGATGAGTTACGACCTCCAAGTTTTGTGAAGCAGGCCTAGTTTCTTCATCTACCTTTGCTGGCCACCAAACTCCTTAGGGTCTTAGATTCTGCTTATACTGGACTTCTCCATAAAGTCCTGCTGCACCGTTAGAGATGACTTTAATCTTGAATGATTTCGACTTACTGATTAAAATGGAAATATCTCCATCTTGCTCCAGTATCAGAGTTCATTTGGGCATTTGAGGAGCAAGTAGCTCTTGCGGAAACATGTAGATACTGGTCTAGTGGGTCTGTGAACCACTTAATTGAACTTAACAGGGCTGTTTTAAGTTTCAGAGTTGTTAAGGATTAAGTTGTTAAGGGAGCAAAAACCGTAAAAATCCTTTGTATAAGAAGAAATCAACTCCATTGCATAGACTGCAATATCATCTCCTGCCCTTCTGCAAGCTCTCCCTAGCTTCACATCTTGTGTTTTCCAGAAAATAAAAACAGCAGACTATCCTTTCTCCTATGGTTGCCCCTCCTTGAGAAATAGGTTCAAGAGAAGTTATGAAGTCACACAAACCATCTGGAGCTCCGATTAAGCTTTCCCACCAGACCAAGTCTTTCTGTTGACATTATATTCCTTGGGGCAAATACCACAACATGCAGAAAGTGGCCTTTTCCCACCCCTCAAACACCCCCACTGCCACTTTTTATGCCATCCCCAGCTCTCCCATCTGACCTTGGTTCATTTAGCCTGTTTCCTTCCTCCTTTCCCAATTTGTGGTAGTTCTAAACTGCACATAGGACAACTATCCATATTCCTTTGTGTCTTCCCAAATGCTATTCCTTCCACCTAGGATGCCCTTTCTTCTGAAAATGCCTTCAAGTCTCAGTTGAAATAATGTACTTCCTCCTCTGAATGGCTTCCCTGAAATCCCCAGGCAGATTCTCCTTCGTCTGCTTTGCTTGTAAATATCCCCTATTACAACTTGACCATCCAGTTTCTATACTGGAATTGCGTATTTCTCTATCAGCTTCTTAAGGCCAAGGACCATGTTTCATTGTCTCTGGCAAGCACAACTTGGAGAGAGCAATGAAAAGCACAAATGCTCCTTTTGTGTGTTCACCCATTCACATACCATTTCCAGGGCAGTGGTGGGAGCAGAGAGATATGTTCTTTATAATCCCCTCAAATGTGCTGAGAGACGATCTCAGTGTGAAACACCTAAACACTTGATTGGCCCATATATTACGTCTAGATAGCTAGGAAAATGTTTTGTAAAAATAGAGTAATTTTGGGCTGGTCTTAAAAGGATGATCACACTTGAAATTTGCTTCTTGTAAGCATTCCTTTCCTTATCAAAACATTCCAACGCCATGAGTCCCAATCTGGCAGTCAGGAGCTTGTGGTGCACAAGCATTTTTCTCCATCAATCGACTGGAAAAATTTGTCAGATGGGGGTGGGGGTGGTTCTAAAATTGATATTAAAGACATTCGTTGGCCAGGCGTGGTGGCTCACACCTGTAATCCCAGCACTTTGGGAGGCTGAGGTGGGCAGATCACGAGGTCAGGAGATCAAGACCATCCTGGCTAACATGGTGAAACCCCGTCTCTACTAAAAATACAAAAATGAGCTGGGCATGGTGGCAGGCGCCTGTAGTCCCAGCTACTCAGGAGGCTGAGGCAGGAGAATGGTGTGAACCTGGGAGGCGGAGCTTGCAGTGAGCTGAGATTGTGCCACTGCACTCCAGCCTGGGCGACTGAGTGAGACTGCCTCAAAAAAAAAAAAAAAAAAAAAAGACATTCTTTGGGTAGAAACTCAGTATCATAAGGTGCCAATTATACCTAAATAATCTCAAAACTCAACATCACTTTTTTGGGACAACAGTAACAAAATAATATAAAGTTTCATATACGAAATAAACTTGTAAGAAGAGCCAGGATAAATCTGGGGGAAGAAGATTAAAACACATTATAAAGCTAGCTTAGTTTGGTATAGCAGAGAGCAAACAGATCAATAAAGGAAGAGAAAGCCTAGACCCAGAAGCATCTGCACATGGAACAGATGCCCGCCTCGCAGGCAGTGTGCCTACTCGGGGCAGAGGGCCCGTGAAGGCAGTGAGGGAATAGACTCCTGGGGATGTTAGCCACGGGCATGGGAAGGAGCCAGGTCCTTTCCTTGGATACCAGATTTAAACATACAAAAAGGAAACCATAAGAATCCTAGGATATAAAAAAAATAATTTTTGAAGTGGGAAAGGTATTTATAAGCAAGACTCAAGACCTGGAGGTCATAAAGGAAAACAGATAATATTGTGGAAAAAATTACCAAATATACTCAACAAAAGGGAGGGAGAAGCCAGGCGTGGTGGCTCACGCCTGTAATCCCAACACTTTGGGAGGCCGAGGCAGGTGGATCACGAGGTCAGGAGATCAAGACCATCCTGGCTAACACGGTGAAACCCTGTCTCTACTAAACAAAATACAAAAATTAGCCGGCCGTGGTGGTGGGCACCTGTAGTCCCAGCTACTCGGGAGGCTGAGGCAGGAGAATGGTGTGAACCCGGGAGGCAGAGCTTGCAGTGAGCCGAGATTGCGCCACTGCACTCCAGCCTGGGCAACAGAGGGAGACTCTGTCTCAAAAAAAAAAAAAAAAAAAAAAAAGGGAGAAAATATTTACCGCATATGCTAGCAAATGGCTTTAATGTACACAGTAGTCAGTAAGAAAAATATGAAAACAAAAATTGGCAAGGAATACAGAGTTCTCAAGATAAGCCAAACTCATCAATAACATCAAGATGCTCACTTCATTCATGATAAATACAATGCATACGAGATTATATCATTTTTCATCTGTCATTTTGACAAAGCTAACAAAGTATGATAATACAGTGTTGGCAAGGGTGTGAGAAAATGGACATTCTCATGACTGTTGGTAGGGGTTCAAATTCACACAGCTTGTAGAGGAAGCAATGCAACAGCATCTTTCATAATCCAAACTGCAAACACTCTTCTTTCACTTAGCAAGTTATACAAACATATTCTACAGGTATATTCTCACAGTAAGACTATACCTCCCACCCAAGGTTGCTTACGATAGCAATGTTTGTAACAGAAAAACAAAAATGTGTAATAACCACTGAATGCCACCAGAGCATGGACAGTAAGCTGAATGCAGTACATTCATCAAGCAGAATGCTATGCAACCATTAAAAATGAGGTAGCTTGGTGTCGACAGGAAAAGATCTCAAGACTATGTAAGCAAAAAAGCAAGACGCAGGGTAGAATATATAATATGATCCCATTTATTTAAAAAATAAAGATTACATATTTGCTTATATACGCATACAAATTTTCTGAAAATTACATAAGAAATTGTTAATAGATTACTTCTGGAGAATAGTACTGGGGTAAGAGGTGAGGGGGCAGAATTCTCATTTTACAGCCTTATATACTGTTGTGAATTTTTTTTTACCATGTACTTTTTAAAAATACAAAATTGAGGAGGGATCCTCCTACTCCAAAATTACGAAGCATTCTTTTATGTACATTTCTCTAAGAGTTATATTTGATATTTTTCAAGGCAAACTGACTTGAGGTACTCGATGTTTTTCCAAATGTATTTCTAATAATTATTAGTAGGGTCACAACTATTTGACAGCTTTTTTAAAAAGTCACATATTGCTGTATTTTTTAAACATGACAAACCTTTATTTAAATGGGATGCTTGCTGAAGATTTTTTCAAACTCACTTTTTAAGTTATGGAAATTACATCACTGCCGAAAGTTTGGAAAACATATATAAGGGTGCCAAAAATACCATTGAAATCACATAAACCAATCTTACCATTATTAATGTTTTGGTGTGATTTCTTTCTTTACATATATATTAATACCTAGTACTATCTATGTAGAAAATGTGTTTGCAAAGCTGAGATCACACTGTACCTATAGCTCTGGATCCTGCTTCTTTTTCCCCCAACACTTAACAGATGCTCAGTAAACATGTTAAACCAAGTTGTTAATTAGTATTGTACCATTTCTCCTCATCAAAAATTACTTCTACAGAAGGCATTTAGTTGGTTTCCAGTTCTTGAGTAAAATAAATAACACTTAATGATTATGTCTTTACCTAAACGTTGTCTGCATTTATGATTTAGAAGAAGCTACTGGATCAAACGGCATGAAATATTTTAAGTTTCTGATAAGTGTTTTTCAGAAGAATTATACTGGTTTTCACTCCTACCAACAGCACAGCCTGTGTTGCTGTTTCCTTGCCAACACTGTCACCATTTTAAAAAGACAGTTATTTCACAAGTAAAAAATAGAAAGTTTGCTCTGAAAAAATTTCCTCCTCCCATTACAAAATAAAGTCACAGTCTTTCCATATGTCCACTCTAGAGTGCTATCTTCCAATCTAAAACAGAGGAACTGTTTTCAAACATCATTAGTTTAGTGGTCTCCACTAACAAAGACATATGGATAAAGTAACACGTAAGTCAGATTAAGAATCTCAACTTTTTAAGAAAAACCAAATGACTAAAGGCATATCTTTATTCTACACTTTTTGTCCTATAGGTACTCTAGGTCCTTGTGTAATTATTGAGGACAAAACTTCAGTCAAAGGTGAGAGGGAAAACTCGGTTGCAGACTAGCAGCTGTTTTGCATCGCACGAGAACAAAGGCCTTAACAAACCGTATACTTTATGCAAACAAAGTGATGCCTCACTGACTTAGGAGACAAGTCACATGGCATCAGTGTGTGTCAGAAAATTTCTTTCTTCAGTGATAGTTAAGGTAACCTAGCCAGCTACTTTCCAGAGACAGCTCCAGGGCAATACTGGGGAAAAAAAAAATTAGAGACATAGGACCTCAATAGAGAGCCCTGTGCAACAAAAAGATGCTAGATAACAAAACTCAAAGCAAAACTAAGATCATTCCAATTTAGGGGAAAGTTTTTTTATTCAGTGTTTAAGATTAAAAACTACAAGATTTTGCTTGCAGCTGATGAGTAAAAATAGAAGTTAAACATAAATTCTCATCTGAGTGGCTAGTTAAAATGCTCTGACACAGAGTCAAGCTACTCAGTGACATACCAGTTACTTTGGGCTTAAGAGTCTTGGAGCAAAGTAGCTCTAAACAAAACGTGTCATCTGACAGCACAGGGCTAATGGGCATATGAAATACTAAATAAGAAGCTGATGGAGGCAGGCTGCGGCAGACTTTTTGGTTCTTTTAGGCTTCTAGCAGTGGTTGCCATATAAGCAAGGACCTAGCAGAGTTATTTCCTGTCTTCACTTTTCTGAGTTAAACACCTTCAACCCACACCCACTAAGCAGGAATAAAGAGACATTTTATAGACCAGTTGGAAAATATAAAGCAGTCCCACTTCTCCAGTAGAATTTTAGTTGAATTAAATCGTAAGAGAAACAATGATTATTGCACATATTATACTTGTCACACTACATCTGTTGAGTGGAATTTCCATTCCAAGTGTTGTTTTCATCTTCACCATCATCTTGAGTCCTTAATCTATAAATTTTCCCCTCCTTTTTAAAGTCGTCTCCACGTTTTTCCAGCACTCTTTTTCTCACTGGTTCCCTGATATGAAAAAGAGGGAGCAAGGGGAAGATGTCATAAAATAAAAACAATAGTAATACAAGCTGTTTCCAACTTCCATCAGTACAGGCAACTAAGTTTTACTTTTAATGCCATCTAAAGTAAGGAAAGTCCATGGGAGACCATTATATCTACTAACACAGTACTAGACTTTAGTAGTCTTTGGTAGTTTAGCTTCATCTGATTTCTAAGTCAAGCCAGCCAGCCAAATCACGTATTCCATTTCCACTGTTTCTTAGTGACTTACTAAGCATTAGAGGAGTGTGACCATTTGCCAACTAATCTTTCCTTTGTTATTTATGCAAGCTGACATATCTACTAAAACATTTGCAACTTAGCACCCTAGAGACTATCCAAAGCTCCAGTCAGCTTGACAGAAAGGGTCAATTTTTAATCCTTCGCAAAATCTTCAAGAATGACTTATTTATAAACAATTAAGAATGAAGAGGACTTCCTCATCTGAAAATACAAAGGTATAAGGATAAAATTTAAGCCAACAGACTTTTATAACTCTAGAGGGGAGAGAGAAAAAAGGAAAAATAATGGTGGAACACAAAGCTTCACCCTCTCTTTGACACACCTTTTATTCCATCCTTTGCTCCAATCTAAGACCTTTCTCTTATTTGAAAAAAGTGTTGTTTTTTGTTCTTTTTTGAGACAGGGTCTCCCCTCTGTTGCCCAGGCTAGAGTGCAGCAGCACGATCACGGTTCACTACAGCCTCAAAACTCCGGAGCTCACACAATCCTCCTGCCCCAGCTTCCCAGGCAGCTGAAACTATAGGCACACACTATCACACACAGCTCACTAAAAGTTTTTTTTGTAGAGATGGAGCCTCACTATGTTGCCAGGCTGGTCTCAAACTTCTGGCCTCAAGTGATCCTTGCGCCTCAGCTTCCCAAAGAGCTGGGATTACAAGTATGAGGTACCACACCCAGCCTGAAAAAAGTTTTAAAAAACCACACAACGAGCTCTCCTGTATACAGTAATTCAGTATTAAATGTTCCCACCCATTGCTCAGTATGAGTTTTAAGATTCAGCCTTGTTTGGGTTTCCCTCTGTCCTCACTAGAGTAATGTACTTAGTAGGTAACTGGTCTTCCTGCCTAACAGTTATGAAATAAGATAAAGGACAAAGCAGCCCAATCACAATACTTATATGTCATTACCTATGGAATCCATAAACACATGACTAGGGCTTCTCCATACTGAGGGCAGAGAAGAAAGAATTTCTATTACTTATCACATAGGACTGGCATGAAGATTTGTTATAATGCCTATAAAAGGCCTCAGAGAGTGCTTAACAGAGGTGTCCATTTCAGTAAGTTACATTATTATGTAATTATTAGAAAGGGGCATAATCTTACTTTCTAGGAAAATACTTCCCATTAACCTGTTTCAAGTATATAAAATCTTAACAAAGATATGAGTTAAAATTGTCAGTGTTGTATTACTGTGCTAACCATTGCATGCTATCTGCTATAAAGGTTGTTTCGTTTTTGTTTTGAGACAGGATCTCACTCTGTGTCACCCAGGCTGGAGTGCAATGGCACAATCTTGGCTCACTGCAGCCTCAATCTCCTGGGCTCAAGTGATCTTCCCATCTCAGCCGCCCAAGTAGCTGGGACCACAGACATGTGCCTGACAAATTTTTAAATTGTTTTTGTACAGACAAAGTCTCACTATATTGTCCAGGCTAGTCTTGAATGCATGAGCTCAAGTAATTCTCTCGCCTCAGCCTCCCAAAGTGCTGAGATTACAGGTGTGAGCCACTGCATCAGGCCCTGGCCTCTTGGTTAAGGGATTAGTACAAAATAATTATCTGAGAGAGAATTTTCAAAGGAATAACCTGTTTCCGCAATTTGGTCCTTCTCTGAATGATCCAGACAAGGCTGTCAGCCGGTAGATAAAAGAACCAACAGGGTTAAAATGATCAAAGCAGAGTAGTTCATCTACAGTAATTATGCAAGACGACCCTGAACGATTAATGCAATGAACTATCTTGTCAAGCAAAACATGGTTAGCAAGAAAGAGGTTACTAGAAAAAAAAGTCTGCCTTGATAGTTACGGGGTAAAGAAACTTCAATGAATGAAACAATAAACCAGTAGAGGTGAAGCTGCTTTCCAAAAAATTGGTTTTATAAAGCTGGCTGAGAAAACGCAGGTAGTGAGCTTTGCAGTAGAGATGATATAATAAAGTTTCAGAGCATCGGAGTTTTTCTCCTCCACTGTGGGAACTGGAGAGGACATATACAGAAAGGCAAAGTACTCAACTTTTTACTTTAAAAAAGATATTGGGCATGACTTACATATTTTATAAATGGGGAAAACACACACAAATACCTTTTTTCTGATTTGCTAGATGATGCAGGGTTTGGGGGTTCTGACGATGTTACTCTCACTGAAGTCTGTGTGGGAGGCGGATTACTAAACAAGAAATTGCTAATTAATCTCCAGATGGCAAGGAATGGATAAAGCACTGTTCCCAACAAGGTCCAAATGTCTCCACTGGAAGAGTGTACAATGGATGCAGTTGGTCTTCCTGCCTAGAAATTAATAAACAAACCTAGATAAAGACTACATTAGCACAATCACATCAGGTCCAAGGTTCCAGATAAAACTTTTATCTGGAAAAGGAGGTCCTACTGATTTCAGTTTACTTCAAGAGGGTAAAATGGTATCTTTTGCTGTTTTTCACGTATATATAAACTTCTGAAGACTCCCAGGAGTTTTAAAGATAAATTATAATATACAATATTACAATTGTATATAATTGTATATTATATATACAATTGTAATTTTATGTTATAATATTTGGAGCTCTGTTTAAGAGAAATTGTAATATACAAACTAGAAAGTAGTTCTCAGTGAAATAAGCCAACTAAAAGTCTTTCTTGCTGATTTAAAAAAAAAGGTTCAAACAATGAAGTCCTGATTACTGGAGAGCTAACTGTTTTGGGGTGGAGGGCACATCTAGTATAGAACAAGGAAAACTATGTTAACCAGGACATAGAAGACCCAGGCTCTCATCCCAGTTACGGCACTTAAGGTAGGACCTTGGCAACAGTCATTTAAGCTGTCTGAGCTTCTTTTCTTCACCAGAGATTAAAATATTGTTGTGCAGATCAAATGGGATAATCTGTTTGAATATTCATGTTATTTTTAGGTTAAAATAATTTTTTTTAAAAAACTTGGCAAACAGTAGAGCATATATAAATAAAAGACACTAAATGTGTGGATTAGGCAGATAATCTGCATTTCTCATTGTCTTCTCCTATTGGTCATTTTTTTGTACACAAAAATAGGTGAAGAAAAAAGTTGAAAATTAAACTATTTCATGTCTCACAAGTCATATCAGCAATACAAATAAAGCACAGGATAATGGAATTATAGATTCATCTAATTATTGGATCACTTGAATTTTAATTACCTACAGTGTACCTCTGTACTTCCTTTCCCCTAACTATAAGAAGAGTATGATAAACAGAAAACGATAAGAAGAGAAAAAAATGCATCTGTATATACATACTGGCAACACTACCACCGAAGCGCTTGGGGCAAGTTCCAAATCCAGTAACTTCTTTTTATAATCTTCTTTGGTAAATTCCCTCCTGGGAAACATGGTTGCTAATGAAAAATTACCGTAAGTGTTGCCAACAGTCTGTAAAATAAGTTTTAAAAACTTAAAGGGTGCCTTTAAAAGTAAGGTATTACTCAGATGAATCCAAAATGATTGCTTTAATTAAAATTGCCTTAATTTTAAAAGTTCATTTACATGTAAACTCAAAAAAAGGTATAAAATTGTGCTTCCAGCCCCTAAGCAGCTGAAAAGCTATCAAGTCCAAACAGTTTTTAAAAGCTTCTATAACTCAAAGATGACCACAAAATAGCAAAATATAGTTCCTAAAAACACACAAATAAATTGAGTAAAAATGGACAATTGTGTATCTCCTTTAAGTACTGTTGCAGTTCATCATTAGGTTTTCACTATCCTTTGGCAAAATCAATGTCTCATGAACACACATTTGGATTACAGGTAATCCCTATTAAGAATCTGGACTAGACCAGTATTTCCCTCATATATACCTTCAGGAAGTGTAGCCTCCTCCTTGTCTCAAAGCACAAATGGTCCATAATCAACCTACATGATACACATAATCCCAGATCCAGGAATGTACAATGGACAGCACCATAAGTCACCCTCACAATTTTAAGTCTTCTATATACAAAAATCACTTGTAAAATCTTAGACATCTGTGTATCCTTCCCTAGAAGATTCCAAAGAAGGAGACTAACTTGTTTTTGTTTTTTTTTTTTTTTTTTTTTTTTACCGTAGATCACACATACCCCTCACTGTTCTAAAGATATACACAATACAAAACTTGATAACTGTACTGAGGTGGAGTTTTTGTTTTCTGGGGTTTTTTTTTTGAGACAGTCTTGCTCTGTCGCCCAGGCTGGAGTGCAGTGGTGTGATCTCAGTTCACTGCAAGCTCCACCTCCCGGGTTCACGCCATTCTCCTGCCTCAGCCTCTCGAGTGGCTGGTACTACAGGCGCCTGCCACCACACCTGGCTAATTTTTTGTATTTTTAGTAGAGACGGGGTTTCACAATGTTAGCCAGGATGGTCTCGATCTCCTGACCTCGTGATCTGCCCACCTCAGCCTCCCAAAGTGCTGGGATTACAGGCGTGAGCCACTGCGCCCAGCCTGTTTTTTGTTTTTTTTGAGATGGAGTCTTGCTCTGTTGCACAGACTGGAGTACAGTGGCGCAATCTCAGCTCACTGCAACCTCTGCCTCCTGGGTTCAAGCGATTCTCCTGCCTCAGCCTCCCGAGTAGCTGGGATTACAGGCGCCCACCACCCCGCCCAGCTAATTTTTGTATTTTTAGAATAGATGGGGTCATCGTGTTGGTCAGCCTGGTCTCAAACTCCTGACCTCGTGATCCACCCACCTCGGCCTCCCAAAGTGCTAGGATTACAGGCGTGAGCCACCATGCCTGGCCTGAGGTGGAGTTTTAATAGGACACATGCAATCAAAGATGTAGTCCCTTCTCCATTTACCTGTGGCAAAAGCAGTGAAACTCAGGACAGGAGACACATTGTGGGAGGCTCCAAGACAAAAGAAGAATGAAAGCACCTATTTGGGACTATTTCTACTATAAAGCTTAGGGGGAAACAGTTTTTAAAATAAACGTTTACATCGTCCAGCCTAGTTCACGAGTGCAAGAAGAAGACCAAATGTGGAGAAAAGGTCTGGCGGAAAGATCTGAACCCAACTCCCTAATTTTAATCTTGAAGTTACATATGAAAAAAATACTGATACATATAATGAGCCTAGAACCCAAAGGACATCTGATGCTCAGAATCTGTTTTGAATAAGGAATCAATCAGGGAATAAAAATAAATTGAAAACTACTCATATCTTAAGATATATATTCCATTCAGATTCTGAGTAAGGCCACCTTTTGGAAGTAAATTCCTGAAGAAGATACTATTGTCAAATAAAGTTTACTGCCTCTTTTTCCTTAGCCAAAAGGTAAATCATAGGAAAATGACCAGCCCCTAAGCAATCTGTAGGAAATGGAGAGAGGACCGAGAAAAACTGCTTCCATTTCAGGGGAGTGGGACAATTCCCTCACATCAGACCTTCGGGAAATCACTTGCTTGTCACTCCTTCAGTGAGTCTACTAATCAGTGAAAAAAGTTCCCAGTGGCTGGGCTGGGTGGCTCACGCCTGTAATCCCAACGCACTGCGAGGCTGAGGTGGGAGAAATGCTTGAGCCCAGGAGTTCAAGATCAGCCTGGCTATATGGTGAAACCCTGTCTCCACAAAAAGTACAAAAATTAGCTGGGCATGGCAGTACATGCCTGTAAGTTCCAGCTACTTAGGAGGCTGAGGTGGGAGGGTCGCTTGAGCCCAGGAGGTCGAGGCTGCAGGGAGCTGTGATCACACCACTGCACTCCAGCCTAGGCGACACAGTGAGATCCTGTCTCAAAAAATTTTAAAAAAGAAAAGTTACCAGGACCTATTATACAATATCAGCAAATTCCTACTTCTACAAACAAAGCAGATTATGTTACTCCCATATGCACTAACACCCGACAGAATTTCCACAATATCTCAGAGGCGCCTTGTGCCTCCCTCCTGGAGAGGTCACAATTCACTCACATTCAACTTCTGCTTTGAAATTTTCCCTTCCTATAATTCAGTAACCTACATATCTATTTTTACTACAACTCAAGACATAAATTTACCTGTGCAGCAAACTGCCTTGCCTCTTCTAGAGGAGCATCAGAAGGGAACTGATTTGTAAAGGAAGAACCATCAGGAAGACGGAATTGAATTCTTGCAACAGTGCTATGAAAAAAGAAAATTAAAGTCACAATCTTCACCTCTATATATTCTCTAACAATATCATTAAGTTAGAGAAAATGGAAGTGGAAATGTGCAATGACAATAGTTTTTTCCACCATATCAGATCTTTTTGTTTGTTAATAACTGCTTTACTGAGATTCATATAAAAAAATTAACCCTTTTAGGCTGGGTGTGGTGGCTCACGCCTGTAATCCCAGCACTTTGGGAGGCCGAGGTGGGCGGATCACCTGAGGTCAGGAGTTCAAGACCAGCCGGGCCAACGTGGTGAAACCCTGTCTCTACTAAGAAATACAAAAATTAGCTGGGCATGGTGGTGCCTGCCTGTAATCCCAGCTACTCAGGAAGCTGAGGCAGGGAGAACTGCTTGAACCCGGGAGGTGTAGGTTGCAGTAAGCCGAGATCACGCCACTGCACTCCAGCCTAGGCAATAGAGAGAGACTCCGTCTCAAACAAACAAAAATTAAGCCTTTTAAAATGTACAATTAAATGATTTTTAAATATATTCAGAATTATGCAACTACCAACACTATCTAATTCCAGAACATTTTCATCATGCCAAAAAGGAACTCCAACCCCATCAGCAGTCACTCCCCATCCTTCCCTCCTCCAGACCCTGGCAACCACTAATCTACTATCTCTATGGATTTGTCTATTTTGGGCATGTCATATAACAGAATCATACAGTATGTGACCTTTGTAACTTGCTTTTTTCATGGAAATTGTATTTTCAAGGTTCACCCATGTTGTTGCAAGTATCAGTTCTTATTCCTATTGCTGAAAAACACTGTTGTATGAGATACAGTTTACACATTCTTCAGTTGCTGGACATTTGGGTTATTACCACATTTTAGCTATTTTGACTAATGCTGCTATACATACTCATGTACAGGTTTTTGTGTGGACGTTTTCAATTCTCTTGGATATAAACTGCTGTATAAACTGCTGCTGTAGAACTGCTGGGTCCTATGGTAACACTATGTTTAACATTTTGCGTTACTGGCAAACTGTTTTCCAAGGTGGCTACATCATTTTACAATCCCACCAGTAACATAGAAAGGTTCCAAATTCTCCACATCCTCACAAACACTTATTACTTTCTCTTTACATTTAGGCATACTTAGTGGGTGTGAAATAGTATCTCATTGTGGTTTTGACTTGATTTCCCTAATGACTAATGATGTTGAACATCTTTTCATGTGCTTACTGGCCATTTGTTTATCTTCTTTGGAGAAATGTCTATTCAAATCCTTTCCACATATTTGAACTGGGTGTCTTTATAATTGAGTCACAGGTTATTTTTATATTCTAGACACAAGTCTCTCATCAAATATATGATTTGCAAATATTTTCTCCAATTCTATGGGTTGTTCTTTGCATTTTTTTTTTTTTTTTGAGACAGAGTCCCACTCTGTCGCCCAGGCTGGAGTGCAGTGGTGCGATCTCAGTTCACTACAACCTCCGCCTCCCTGGTTCAAGTGATTCTCATGCTTCAGCCTCCTGAGTAGCTGGGATTACAGGTGTGCACCACCATGCCTAGTTAATTTTTGTATTTTTAGTAGAGACAGTTTTTTGCCATGTTGGCAAGGCTGGTTTTGAACTCCTGGCCATAAGTGATCTGCCTGCCTCAGTCTTCCAAAGTGCTGGGATTATAGGCGTGAGCTACCACACCCAGCTTCTTTGCACTTTCTTGCTGATATCCTTCAAAGCACAAAAGTTTTAAATTTTGGAAGTGTGATTTACCTATTTTTAAATTTTGTTCCTGTGCTTTTAGTGCCATGTCTAACAATCCATTGGCTACTCCTAGATCACAAAAATATATTCCTCTTTTTTCCTCTAAGAATATATATTTTATACAGTTTTACTTTTTGGTAGATGATCCATTAAGTTAATTTTGTACATGGTGTGAGGTAAAGGTCCAAATTCATTATTTTGCATGTAGATATTCAGTTGTCCAAGCACCTTTTGTTGAAAAGATTCTTCTTTCCCACTGAATAGTCTTGGTACCCTTTTCAAAAATAAACAGTTCATAAATGTAAGGGTTTATTTCTAGAGACTCCATTCTATCACACTGATCTGTATGTTCATCTTACACCATTACATCACTGTATAGCTTTGTAGTAAGTTTGAAAATTGGGAAGTATGAGTCATCCATCTTCATTTTCCAGATTGTTTTAACTATTGTGTTTCTTGCATTTCCATATGAATTTTAGGTTTATAATTTATGGAAAAAAGCCAGCTGGAATTTTGATAGGAATGTTGAATCTATAGATCAGTTAGATCAGTTTGGGGAGGATTATCATCTTGACAATATTAAGTATTCTTATCCATGAACATAGGATACTTTCCATGTATTTAGATCTTAAATCTTTCAACAATGTTTTGTCATTTTTAGCACACAAATCTTACACTTTTGTTAAATTTATTACTTCATTATTTTTGGAAAATTATTTTTAAAAATTTTTCTCATTACAAAATACTACTTGTTAACTGTCCAATACAGAAGTATGAAAAGGCACAGAGAAGACAATAAGTATTAACCATAATCCAACTAGCAAGGTGTACTAGAAATCTAAATTTTTTTTGTCTTTTCAGCATATTTTTGTTTTGGGAACTGCCTTCTTACCCTGCTATGTGTCCTTCATTCTGGTATAATTATCAAAAACATTTCCCCCACCTCCTTCACCACAAGGTTGGGCATGTCACCTCCTCCAACCAGAGGGCCCACACATGTGGACACTGACTACTCTGAAGGTGGCCACATGATCCAAACAGGGGCAGTCAGAATTCTCAGTGACTGATACAGGCATGAGAGAGAAAAGGTTAAATCTCTTCTGTCTGGGATCGTGAATTCAAGGTCCTGAAAGTGCCAGGAGGTGCTGGGCTCTCCTGACACCATTTGGAGAGTTTCTCCAAGAATGAAGCTAAAACAGAAGAAATCAATAATTAAAAAGAGAGAGAAAAATTTTAATGGTATCCTTTAGATTGTTGGACACAGCTATGCCTAACCAAATTCACCCTTGGATTTCTGAACTGCAGAGCCAATGTATTTCCTCTTTTGCTTAATCCTATCGGATAGGGGATTCTGAAAACTAAAGAATCCTAATATGTATGAGATAAACATTATATTCATTTGGTTACAAATCATTTCTGTCTTTGGAAAATAGGTATTTATTGGGCCCTCTTTTAAAGTCATTTATGTAGTACTTTTTTAGTGTACACTCACACGAAATGAGAGATATCATTGGGAGCTGTCAAATTAATCAATATGTCCCCTGGAATGGACTGCTTATAACTACAGTATACATCAGTGTTAAAAACCAGCCTATAATCATTCTCCTCGGGCCCTATGTGCACAGAGATGTTTCAGCATGAAATATAGTACCTTCTTTCTCTTGCATAAGATTCCCTCTTGACTTCCATTTCTGCCTGTTTGGCTAGCAAGGCAGCAGCTTTGGCAGCCTCTACTTCTTCCTTTGTCTTTGCAAAACGAGCAGCTCTCTCTGCACGGTCCTTTAAAACATCATTAAATAGCAATTACCTTTACTGCCAGAATGGTCAATTCACACAATTCCAAACAAATATGCATGGATTTTTTTTTTTTTATTAAGAGACAGGGTCTTGGTCTGTCATCAAGGCTGGAGTGCAGTGGCACAATCATAGCTCACTGCAGCCTCTGAACACCTGGGCTCAAGCAATCCTCCCACCTCAGCTTCCAGAGTAGCTGGGACTACAGGTGCACGCCACCATGCCCAGCTAATTTTTTTTCTTTTCTTGTAGAGGTGGGGTCTCACTTTGTTGCCCAGGCTGATCTTGTACTCCTGGCTTCAAGCAATCCTCCCACCTCAGCCTCCCAAAATTCTGGGATTACAGTTGTGAGCCACTGTGCCTTGCTGCCTGAAATTCTCTAACATCATATGTGAACTTTAACATTCTGGAACTGTTATTTTTTACTTTTATCAACTGTCGGAGACCAGAATTATTATTAAGGAAACAAGGAAATGAATTCACTTACTATTGTATCTCCAAAGCCTGGAACAAGGTCTGGCACATAATAAATACTCAACAAGACTGGGCGTGGTGGCTCACGCCTGTAGTCCCAGCACTTTGGGAGGCCAAGGTGGGTGGATCACCTGAGGTCAGGAGTTCGAGACCAGCCAGACCAATGTGATGAAACCCCATCTCTATTAAAAATACAAAAATTAGCCGGGCATGTTGGCGTGCTCGTATAACCTCAGCTACTTGGGAGCCTGAGACAGGAGAATTGCTTGAACTCGGGAGGCGGAAGTTGCAGTGAGCCGAGATTGCGCCATTGCCCTCTAGCCTGAGCAACAAGACTAAAACTCCATCTCAAAAATAAATAAATAAATAATAAATGCTCAACAAATACTTGTTGACTGAGCAAATGAACAAAAATATTAAGGTAGGGATGGGTTTTTTCTTTCTTTTTTTTTGAGATGGAATTTCGCTTTTTGTCACCCAGGCTGGAGTGCAATGGCACGATGTCAGCCTACAGCAACTTCCACCTCCTGGGTTCAAGCGATTCTCTTGCCTCAGCCTTCCAAGTAGCAGGATTACAGGCGCCCACCACCACACCCGACTAATTTTTGTATTTTTAGTAGAGATGGGGTTTCACCATGTCAGCCAGGCAAGTCTTGAACTCCCGACCTGAGGTGATCCACCCTCCTCAGCCTCCCAAAGTACTGGGATTATAGGCATGAGTCACACCTGGCAGGATGGTTTTAATATGTATTGCAGCTGATGAATTCTAAAAGCAATTGTTGCAAACTAAGCTTTATGATGTGCCTAAATCCTTTCAATGTTGCAAAAAAGTGTGCCCGTGACTAGAGAAGAACTACTAGGTACTTAGTACTAGTAGTTACTAGTAGTAGGTACTAGTACTTAGCTTATTTTCTAGGGAATCTTTAAAAGCTGCTTTTTGAATGCTGATAAAAGTCATAAATTAACAAAATATGAATAAAAATCACTTTGAAAAAATCAACTCAATTTTAATCTTAACTATTTTAATTCATTTACAATTTCTAATAAAAGGAAGCTCAGGATTGGTAGTCTATGAGTCACTAAAATCTACTATTTTTGTGTAAACAGTCTGGTAGTAATCTAAAGCTACTGTGCACAGAAAAACAATTTCACTAATGTCTGGAAACTTAAGACTTACCAATGCAATCTGCTGTTTTATACGTTCTCGAGCTGCCCTATCTTCTGCCTTTTCTCTGTTTCTTTCCTCCAGCATTCTTTTTGTTAATTCTTCTTCTTGTTTTCTTTTATAATCCAACATTTCTTTTCCAGTTTTTCTCCTCTCAATTTCCTTCTTAATTTCTCTCTGAATTAAAGAAAAAGTTTTATGATCCAAAAACTTGATAATCTGCCCCAGATATTATTTTGAATGCAAGGAAAACTGCAGTTAAAAGAATAAAACTTCATAAAAAGTAAGTCTAGACGAGTTTATTAATGGCACAGTTAATGGTCAAATGTCCATCAATCTATAAATCATTGCCAGCGGTCTGTTAAGATAATAATGTAGTCAGTGTAATTTGAAGGCAAGCATAATTACAGGTCTTTAGTCATGAGGGTAAATATATTACCCTTCAGGGACAAAATGGCAGTCATGTATTCGGCTTGAATGAAATGGTAACCTTCCTATATTAGAACTCCAAAGAAATGCTACACAGTTAGGTATACATGGTGAGAAAAATGAACCATGTGCTAGAATGCTTAAAAGGAGAGGAAAAATTCAGCAAAATGTCTACACATTTTTTCACAAAAATGAACTAAAACTTTGTTCTGCCTCAAGCCAAACAATTTTAGCTCAAGTCCCTTTATTCTTAGTGTAAAAAAAAAAAATCATTGCAGAGGGAAAAAGCATGGTCTAATTTATTCATAGCAATTTACGAAAAGAACACAAAAAATGTATATACTATGACTATACTAGAGAAAACAGGAATTATCTTCACAGTGCTGCAACACTGAACTAAAACTAGGAAGTCACTCTAGGCCTGCCACACTGTATAGAATAATCAATCACAACCTCAGTTAATGAGAGGACAAAACAATGCTAACTGCATGAACTTTACCTGTTCTTCCTCTTTTCTTTTCTCTTCTCTCCTTTCTTCAAGTTTTTTTGTTAGTCTGTATTAAAAAAAAAAAACCACTAATTGAGACACATCATATTAATATAATATAAAACACATTTAGGAGATGGATTTAGCTAAAACAATTGGAGAAATACAGAAACAAACAAAAAGCAAGCAACTATTTATCTGCCTGGCTTCAGGCCCCTACAGAAATCCTGGAGTCAACGAGAGACCATCAGAAGCCTAGCTTCACTCTATATGCCTCACTTCCCACTTATGATTAGTTTCCCTTTTTTTCTGATTTACCTGATATTGACTTTAAAATCTACAAATACATTTTCAAACAAATACATAAATCAGTGACTTATAAATGCTCTACTCCTTATATAAAACTAAACAGCACTATGGTAAAAAAAAAAAAAAACAAAAAAACCTGTAAAAATAAAAACTTAAGGCCAGCAAATTATTAATACCAAATTACTAACACCAACTTCATTCTCAACTGTAAGAAGTTCATCAATTAAAAATGGAGGCTGGGCACAGTGGCTCATGCCTGTAATCCCAGCACTTTGGGAGGGCTGAGGTCGGTGGATCTCTTGAGCTAAAGACCAGCTTGAGCAACATGGCAAAACTCTGTCTCTACAGAAAATACAAAAATTAGCCAGGCGTGGTGGCGTGTGCCTGTAGTTCCAGCTACTTTAGGGGCTAAGGTAACAGAATTGCTTGAGCCGGGAGGTCGAGGCTGCAGCGAGTCACGTTCGCGCTACTGCATTCCAGCCTGGGTGACAAAGGGAGACCCTGTCTGAAATAAACAAACAAATGGAGGCTGGGTGTGGTGGCTCACATGTGTAATCTCAGCACTGCAGGAGGCTGAGGCAGGAGGATAGCCTAAGCCCTGGAGTTCGAAACCAGTATGGGCAACAACTTGAGACCCCGTCTTTACAAAAAATAAAAAATTAGGCTGGGCACGGTGGCTCAAACCTGTAATCCCAGCACTTTGGGAGGCCGAGGCAGGTGGATCAATTGAGGTCAGGAGTTTGAGACTAGCCTGGCCAACATGGCGAAACCCTGTCTCTACTAAAAATAGAAAAACATCCGGGCGTGGTGGTGAGCGCTTGTAAACCCAGCTACTCGGGAGGCTGAGACAGGAGAATCGCTTGAACCTGGGAGGCAGAGGTTGTAGTGAGCCGAGATCATGTCACCGTACTCCAGCCTGGGTGAGAGAGTGAGACTCCGTCTCAGAAAAAAAAAAAATAATAATAATATAAAATCAGCTGAGCATGGTAGTGTAATGCAATGTAATGAAACCCCATCTCAAAAACTAATAAAATAGGCCAGGCACGGTGGCTCATGTCTGTAATCCCAGAACTCTGGGAGGCCGAGGTGGGCAGATCACAAGGTCAGGAGTTTGAGACCAGCCTGACCAACATGGTGAAATGCTGTCTCCACTAAAGATACAAAAATTAGCCAGGTGTGGTGGCGTGCGCCTGTAATCCCAGCTACTCAGGAGGCTGAGCCAGGAGAATCGCGTGAACCTGGGGGGCGGAGGTTGCAGTGAGCCGAGATGGTGCCACTGCACTCCAGCCTGGGAAACAAAGCAAGACTCCATCTCAAAAAAATAAAAAAATTAAAAAAAAAAAAAATGATTCTGAAATTAGACAGTGGTAGTGGATGCACAACCTTGTGAATATGCTAAAACTCACTGAATTGTACACTTTCAATTTCATGGTAGTGAATTATATTTCATTTTTTAAAATGAAAATGGTATTTTCTCTAAAAGTGTTTGGTGTATACCAAACTGAACAACATGTGCCAGCAATCAAGGGAGTGAGTACTGTCAAAAAGCCAGAAGACCCAATATGAAGGGGATTCCAACAAGTCAAATTTGGGGCAATTTGTGCACCAAAAAGAATAGAGAAATGGATAGTAACACATGAGAGAAAAAAAAGCATCTGTGACATATCTTAACTGCTAAGGGGAACTGTAAATTGGCCTAACCACTTTGGAAAGCTGTTTGATCAGTATGTATAACCCAGAAATTCCCGCTTCTTCATATATATGCCCAAAAGAAATGTGTACACATGTTCACCAAGACATATACAAGAATATTCCTCATAGCAGTTCTATTCAAATAGCCCCAAACTGAAAACAATCCTAATATCTACCAACAGTAGAATGGATTAATAAATCAAGGTAGAGTCAAATAGAATACTATAAAGCAATGAGAGTGCACCAATTACTGCAACATGCAAAACAGATAAGCCTCAAAATACAAAGCTGAACAAAGGAGATCAAACACAAAATACATGTTGCGTGATTCCATCACAAAGTTCACAAGCAGACAACTAACCTACAGTGTTAGATTCAGGATAGTGATCCTCTTATGGAGGGAATCCATAACTGGGAAGGGGCATTAGGAAAGCTTATTAGGCACTGTTAATTTTCTTTCTTTCATTTTTTTTTTTTGAGACAAGGTCTCACTTTGTCGCCCAGGCTGGAGTGCGGTGGCATCATCTCGGCTCACTGCAACTTCTGCCTCCCCGGTTCAGGTGATTCTTCTACCTCAGACTCCTCAGTGGCTAGGACTACAGATGCACACCCCCACGCCCAGCTAATTTTTGTATTTCTAGTAGAGACAAGGTTACAATGTGTTGGCAAGGCTGGTCTTGAACTCCTGACCTCAAGTGACCCGCCCACCTTGGCCTCCCAAAGTGCTCGGATTACAGGCGTGAGCCACCATGCCAGACTAGCACTGGTAATTTTCTATTCCTTCATCTGGGTGCTGGTGTCCAATAAGTAGTTTACTGGAAAAAGGGGGCGGGGGTGGGCAGATGGAAAGTAGAGGGGGTAGATCAAAGCATTTCTCTACAGAAGAATGCTAGCTGATAAACGTAGAAAAAACAGAATGAGAAAAATACCACAATTTTTAAACATCAATGAAATAAGTGATTACAGCAAAAATCAATGAATGCTGAAACCACCGGGTGAAGTTTTTAAGCAGTAGGATATTGACCGTTTGAATCACCCCATAGACAACTTATATATTAGAAAATGAAAAGGGTACCCAACAGATACCATCCTAACCAAATAATTAAACTTTACATCTCCAATAATGCATACATCTGATATTACTTGTCTCCTGATATGAGTAATGGAAAGGACAAAACATTATCTTGGTAATGTTCTTATCAGAGTTTAACCTGAATCTAATGATAGAACTGGGACCAGATCAAAGGACATTGTAGAAACAACTAACCTAGACTCTTCAAAATGTCTAAAATCATGAAAAATGCAAACAAGAATAGAAGTGTCTTGGATTCACAGCCTAAACTAAATGCAATGAACAATCCTTGACTGGATCCTGAATCAAGGGAAGAAAAGTTAAAAGGGCCATTATTGGAGCAACTGGGAAATCTGAATACGGACAACAAATTAGATAATCTTACTGTATCAATTTAGAATTTCTTGAGTATGATAATGGTATTGTGCTTATATCTGAAAATATACACCATCTGAAAATGGTGTATAAATGTATTTATAGACCATTTGTAGAATTTTCTTCTGAGAAATATAAACGCAAATTTGTTTTAATCTGGGTGAAAAGCTAAACTGCATCTAATTTAATAACAAATCGACTGTTCCATAACTTCTACATTTGGGCATCGACTTTTTTTTTTTTTTTTTTGAGATGGATTTTTCTCTCTTGTTGCCCAGGCTGGAGTGCAATGGCATAATTTCAGCTCACTGCAATCTCTACCTCCTGGGTTCAAGCAATTTCCCTGCCTTCAGCCTCCCAAATAGCTGAGATTACAGGTACCCACCACTACATCTGGGTAATTTTTGTATTTTTAGTAGAGACAGGGTTTCACCATGTTGCTCAGGCTGGTCTCGAACTCCTGACCTCAGTTGATCCACCTACCTCAGCCTCCCAAAGTGCTGGGATTACAGGTGTGAGCCACTGTGCTGGGCTGGCATCTACTTCTTAATGGTCACTATGCCTGCCTGGGCGCCAGAAGGGGGAAGGACACAGGTCTGTGAGCACAGATCCCCAGATCCTGGCCTAGGATGGAGTCCCTGCTCAAAGCCTACAGACCCTCAGCCAATGTCTTCCTAGGAGATGCATGCTGAGGTATCTAGGCATGAAGTGAAATTATGTCTGCAACTTTCAAATGAAATCAGAAGAAAAAAAAAGAAAAAAAATGAAAAGGTGGTCATTACACTATTTTTTCAACATTGAGGTTTGAAACTTATTCAAATAAAAAGACTGGAAGTCATGGTACTATATATTATCTTTGCCAGATAATTCTGCCCATGTTAAACATAATGACATGGCTGGGTGCGGTGGCTCATGCCTGTAATTCCAGAACTTTGGGAGGCCGAGGCGGGCGGATCACCTGATGTCAGGAGTTTGAGACCAGCTTGGCCAATGTGGTGAAACCCCACCTCTACTAAAAATATAAAAATTAGCCAGGCGTGGTGGTGGGCACCTGTAATCCCAGCTACTCGGGAGGCTGAGGCAGGAGAATCGCTTGAATCTGGGAGGTGGAGGTTGCAGTGAGCCGAGATTGTGCCATTGCACTCCAGCTTGGGCGACAAGAGCAAAACTCCATCTCAGGGAAAAAAACAAAAACAAAAAAAAACCATAATGAAATAAACAAAATAATGCATTTTATCTAAAGATTCGCTAAAAGATTCCTATTTCACATCTGTTAGCTTTAATGAAACACTGTATATCCTGGCCAGATGTGGTGGCTCAAGCCTGTAATCTCAGCACTTTAAGAAGCCAAGGCAGGTGGATTACTTCAGGCCAGGAGTTCAAGACCAGCCTGGCCAACATGGCAAAACCGTCCCTACTAAAAATACAAAAATTAGCCAGTCATGGTGGCGCACACCTGTAATCCCAGATACTCAGGAAGCTGAGGTATGAGGACCACTTGAACTGGGAGGAGGAGGCTGCAGTGAGCCGAGATCACGCCACTGCACTCCAGCCTGGCAACAGAGCCAGACTTCATCTCAAAAACAAACAAAAAACCATCACAGGCGAGGTGCTGTGGCTCACACCTGTAATCCCAGCACTTTGGGAGGCCAAGGTGAGCAGATGACCTGAAGTCAGGAGTTTAAGACCAGCCCAGCCAACATGGCGAAATCCTGTTGCTACTAAAAATATTTTAAAAAATTAGCCGGGTGTGGTGGTGCATGCCTGTAATCCCAGCTACTTGGGAGGCTGAGGCAGGAGAATCGCTGGAATCCCGGAGTCAGAGGCTGCAGTGAGCCAAGATCATGCCACTGCACTCCAGCCGGGGCAACAGAGCAAGACTCTGCCTCATAAATAAATAAATAAATAACCACTGTATATCCATTAATATTAAAAATAAAAACTTAGATCTCACAATTTCAAATCACCAATCCGTTTTTTTTTTTTTTTAATTATGTTTACTTGACAAAATGCAGCTCAAGATTGAAGGACTATGTTCTTATGTACAAGATAGGATGAATTTCTCACTAATGTCAATTTTATTTAGTCACCCTTTCCCTTAACAAAATTAGTTTTCTTTGAAGCTAGATGAGAAAAAAGCCTAAGACTTAAAGTCAACTACAGTAATTAAGTTTTCCAAAAACATAGTCTTTGGAAATAGATCTCAGTTTCAACTGTAGCCTGAGAGGAAAGTAAGAATCTTACATTTGCTAATCCATCCTGCTTTATTTTTTATTTTATTTCATTTATTTTGAGATGGAGTAGCACTCTGTCGCCCAGGCTGGAGTGTAGTGGCACGACCTTGGCTCACTGCAACCTCCGCATCCCGGGTTCAAGCAATTTTCGTGCCTCAACCTCCTGAGTAGCTGGGACTACAGGTGCGTACCATGCCCAGCTAATTTTTGTATTTTTCTAGTAGAGACGGGGTTTCGCCATGTTGGCAGGCTGGTCTCGAACTCCCGGCCTCAAATGATCCACCCACCTCAGCCTCTCAAAGTGCTGGGATTACAGGCGTGATCCACCATGCCTGGTCTTATTTATTTACTTTTTGAGACAGAATCTTGCTCTGTCACTCAGGCTGGAGTACAGTGGTGTGATCATGGCTCACTGCAGCCTTGACCTCCTGGGCTCAGGTGATCCTCCCACCTCAGCCTCCTGAGTAGCTGGGACTACAGGTGTGCGCCACCTCACCCAACTAATTTTTGTGTTTTTTTGTAGAGACAGGGTTTTGCCATGTTGCCCAGGCTGGTCTCTATTTCCCAGGCTCAAGCAAACCACCTGCCTCAGCCTCCCAAAGTGCTGGGATTACGGGCGTGAGCCACCACTCACAGCCCCTGCCAAATTTTAACTCTGAATTTTTAATTTGTATGAAATAGATTTTAAAATATCATCAAGGTCAGAGAAAAATGGATGAATTTTGCTTTATAGAACTTCATATAATTCTAAATTATCAGATTACACCACAGGGACTGATGGGTCCAACTTAACCAGGCTGAGGAAAAGCACTTCAGTTCAGAGAGACAGGGAAACTAGTAGTTTCAGAGTTCAATACCCTGCAGAAGATGGCAGAGGATGAGTTAGTTGAGGGCACAAGAGCTTCATAGTCTATGGCAGGGGATGGTGAGAATGATGGCAACTCTTAGGGTATAAATAATGAGCTAAGTGGACATTTGGAATAGGAATATTATACGCTGGTGTCATTAGTTATTGTCATTGTCAATGAATCAGATTCCACAAAAGGAACAAGATTCCTAATTTGGCATGAACTCAGATGAATAAAATGCAGGATCTCAGCTTGTGAATTAATTAGTACTATGACACAGGCAGACACTAGCTGACATTCCCTTACATAAGAATGGAGGCTATTAAAAACTTTTTCCAGTGTAACTAAATAGCGCCTGACCCCACCTCAAAATAAAGGGCTACCTGATGTAATTCAGGTTTTCGCCCCAAGTCTCCAAACCCTTTTCCAGATTTTTTATTTTCACTTCAGCCCGGAGTGGTGCAAATAAAGGTACAGAGTAGTGGGCCTGGTGTTAGCAAATCAGAAAGAAGCAAAACAGGATGAACCCTTGGGAACTTAAGTTTCCTGCTGCTATTCTTCTAGTCTTATACCACTTTCCTCACCACTGTGAGGTCCAGCCTGCTTTTCACCTCAAGGTCTGGGCACTGCCCCTACCCCTACAAAGAACAATCAGAATCTAGGTTTTGTTGAAAAGAAGCTGATCTTTACTGAGTCACAAGCAAACTCAAAGACAGTATCAGCAATCACTTTGAACCCTGTTTCCCCGAAGCATCTATGTGAACAAGAAAATATCAAGTCTCTCTAAGGAAGGTTTTTTAAAAAAAATTTTTAAATGCTAAGGAATTTTTTTAAACTTCCATATAACTAACGCTAAAGGGGTTTAAATCAGGGTTTAAAATATTCCTGCTTAACCACTATTAACTCATGTAGGAATCACAGCATAAAAGACTATGATTTGACAATTACTGTATCATTAAAAATACTAGAAACTACAAAGAGCCAGAAATTTGTATCTGATTATTAGACCAACTAATGAAAAATGCCACTTAGTAGACACCCACTTATGCAGAACTTAAACTCAGTACATAGTCATGAAATAAGCTGAAGCCCATATGGAGCTTATTATCCTTATGGCATAAAGAGATAAAAGCAGAAGTGACAGATGGAAACACCCATGTACCAAAATACCATTAAAAAGGGGATTCTTAGAATGATCAGACCAAAAGCTGACTGGTGACTTCAGACATACAGGAAAGCTTTACACTTAGAGTGTAATGTTTATGGATACAAATTAGTTAGGTGATCAAAAATTTCAACTCAGAATTCTAAAACTTCATTTGTATAACTTTAGCTTTAATTCAAATTAATGAAATAACTGAAAACCACTGTCTTTTTAAACAAAATGCTATTTGCAAAAAGAAGAGCAAACCTTTCCACTCGGATGTTGAGGTCCTCCGCAGGTCTCTGATCTGAGCATCCACTAGGCTCCTGAGAGGAAGTGGCATGGCCTGCACTTTCTCCTCCTTAATTATTAAATAAAAAGAAATAAGAATACTGCATTTAATGCAACTTTTTAAAGGAATAAATCTTTCAGATTACAGCATCTGTTAATAATTTTATATCTTAAGCATTATATATTTTCCCTAAAAATGGAGAAGGAGCTAAATATGCTATTACTAATCCTAAAGTTTAGACGTGGATAAAATTGTTCACAATTAGAAATAAAGCAGTTACCGAGTTAAGATCACCAAGGTGAAGGTCAGACGTAAAACATGAATACCAATCTGGCAGGAGGCATGCCTGGCTATGGGTAGGCTTCACTCTAGAGCAGTGCCCTCCAATATCTATACTGTCTAATACAGCAGCCACTAGACACGCGGCTGTTGAACATCTAAAATGAGGTTACTGCAAGTGAGGAACAAATTTTAATTGTAATTAATTTTAATTAAAATGTGGCTGTGGCTATTGAGCAGTGAGCAATACAGGCCAGGTTTGATCCTGGGTATGGCTCTGGACTTACACTGGTCCAAGGAATCTGCTTCTGCTGACCAGAGTGGTTCCTTAGAGAGCCTCTTTGTGCTAGTTTTCTTTGAAGGATTTCCTGAAAGACAGACTTTTATCCTGGCCTGTTCTACAAGACCTCTGTCATTCCCTTCTTACAACTTGCCACCAACCTGATTCTTCTTTACAGTCTTTGGCAAACAAGGACTCTGGAGCCACACAGTCATTTCAGTAAGTTCCTTAATCCCTCTGTGTCTCATCAGTAAAATGGGGATAGTAACCTCACACGGTTGTTATAAGAAATACGTGTTAACACAAGTAAAATGCTTAGAACTTAACTGAGACTGGCACATGGTAAGCATTTTCGTTACTACAGTAGTAGTAAAAATAATTAGTATGACTAAGTAGAGATGATGGTGCATATCTATTCTCCTTCCCCATTCAGGGGCATAACCTAGGTAGCTTGAAATCAACAAAGTGGGAGTATTTACACCTTGGAAATTAGCAAATACTACAAATATGGGTCTTTGCTTCCACAGACCCTTCTGATAAATATTTACCAGTGTATCACTGAATGCAACTCTTGGATAAGAACTGGTAACCACTAGCAGCCAGTAGAGGCTCAATAGGAAATTAATCACCTTTCTTTAGCAAATAAAATGAATGCTGAGGACATGTCTTATTATCAGCAAAAATTTAACATCTTATGAAGATAACTTGTGGACAAACTGGGGGAAAAGTGTTGAATAAGAGTACAGTTAGGTGAATCTATGACTCATAATCAAAGAGAAATGGATAGATGTCATATAGAGGAAGATTTCCAATTGTATGTCACAGAGTTCTCTGCCTTTGGTATTTTATAAATGACTTGAAGATGTAAAATATAAATTTGTAACTTTTTTTTTGAGACAGGGTCTAGCTCTGTTGCCCAGGCTGGAAAGCAGTGGTATGATCTTGGCTCACTGCAACCTCCGCCTCCTGGGATCAAGCCATCTTCCTACTTCAGCCTCCCTAGTAGCTGGGGCCACCAGTGCACGCTACCATGCCTGGCCAATTTTTGTATTTTGTGTAGAGACTGGGTTTTGTCACACTGCCCAGGCTGGTCTCGAACTCCTGAGCTCAAGTGATCTTGGCCTCCTAAAGTCCTGGGATCACAGATATGAGCCATTGTACCTGGCCCATGTGTAACTTTATGGGTGACCCAAAATTGTGTGAAATAGCTTATTAACACTCATATTTAACTGCTAATTCCTAAATGAAAAATTCTAGCTTGGGTATGGTGGCTCACACCTGCAGTCCCAGCACTTTGGGAGGCAGAGGCAGGTGGATCATTTGAGGTCAGGAGTTTGAGACCAGCCTGGCCAACATGGTGAAACCTCATCACTACTAAAAATACAAAAATCAGCTGGGCATGGTTGCGGTGCCTGTAATCCCAGCTACTTCGAAGGCTGAGGTAGAAGAATCACTTGAATTTGGGAGGTGGAGGCTGCCGTGAGCCAAGATCACGCCACTGCACTCCAGCCTGGGAGACAGAGCGAGACTGTCTCCAAAAAAAAAAAAAAAAAAAAAAAAATCTGGATTGAAAAAACACCTCAATGGAGCGCCTCTGCCCGGGCGGCCCCGTCGGGGAAGTGAGGAGCGCCTCTGCCCGGCCGCCCCGTCTGGGATGTGAGGAGCGCCTCTACCCGGCTGCCCATCGTCTGGGATGTGAGGAGAGCCTCTGCCCGGCCGCCCCGTCTGGGAGGAGAGGAGCGCCTCTGCCCGGGCGGCCCCGTCTGGGAAGTGAGGAGCGCCTCTGCCCGGCCGCCCTGTCTGGGACGTGAGGAGCGCCTCTGCCTGGCTGCCCTGTCTGGGAGGTGTACCCAACAGCTCCAAAGAGACAGCGACCATCGGGAGCGGGCCATGAGGACGATGGCGGTTTTGTTGAAGAGAAGGGGAGGAAGTGTGGGGAAAGGAAGGAGAGATCAGATTGTTGCTGTGTCTGTGTAGAATGGGGTGGGCATAGGAGACTCCATTTTGTTCTGACTAGGAGAAATTCTTCTGCCTTGGGGTGCTGTTGATCTATGGCCTTTCCCCCAGCCCCATGCTCTCTGAAACATATGCTGTGTCAACTTAGGGTTAAATGGATTAAGGGCGGTGCAAGATGTGCTTTGTTAAACAGATGCTTGAAGGCAGCATGCCCTTTAAGAGTCATCACCACTCCCTAATCTCAAGTACCCAGGGGCACAAACACTGCAGAAGGCCGCAGGGACCTCTGCCTAGGAAAACCAGAGACCTTTGTTCATGTGTTTATCTCCTGACCTTCTCTCCACTATTATCCTATGACCCTCCCATATTCCCCTCTCCGAGAAACACCCAAGAACGATCAATAAATACTTCATAAATTAAAAAAAAAAAAAAAAAAAAAGAAAATAAAAAAAAAAAAAAAAAAAAAAAAACACCTCAATAAGCTAAAACAACTGATAAAAATCCAAATATAATAAAAATGTATTAAGAGAAGTTCTGCCTTTAGGCTTAAAAAGCCAACTGGAATAACAGACATAATGTATCTCCTGAGAGAAATATACATCATCATCTATAAAGTAGTCTTGTCAAAAAGAATAATGAAGCTGACTTGATCAAGTCTGTAGCTTTACCAATTTAGAGGAATAAAGGGGACAGAGGAACATCTTACACAATTCCATGGGGATGCAGTAAAATCCAGACTGTGGAAAACGATAGGAAAAACTACCAGGGAGAGCAGAAATCACCAATAGCAATATATCGAACTGTAACTCAAACTGAAAAAAAAGTATAATATAAATATTGCCTAGATAGTTGATGACAAAAAGGATTACTATTAACCTTTCTGGCTTTGATAATAGTATTGTGGTTATTTTTAAAATTTTCTTATCTTTTAGATATTGATATTTTAAAAGATGAAATCATATAAATGCCTGAGATTTGCTTCAAAATAACCTGGGAGGGATGGTCATATAGGGAGACAGATAACAAAAACCGAGCAAATAATGGGAATCACTGACGCAGGATGATGAGTACCTCGAGATCGTTATTCTGTTCTCTCTACTTTAGAATATGCTTGCAAATTTCCATAATTAAAATTTATTTTTGCCGGGCGCAGTGGCTCATGCCTACAATCCCAGCACTTTGGGAGCTGAGGCGGGCGTATCACCTGAGGTCAGGAGTTCGAGGCCAGCCTGGCCAACATGGTGAAACCCCGTCTCTATTAAAAATACAAAAATTAGCTGGGCATGGTGGTGCGCGCCTGTAGTCCCAGCTACTCGGGAGGCTGAGACAGGAGAATCACTTGAACCTGGGAGGTGGAGGTTGCAGTGAGCCGAAATCATGCCATTGCACTGCAGCCTGGCCAACAGAGTGAGACTCTGTCTCAAAAAAAAAAAAAATTATTTTAAAAGGCAACTATATATAATCTTAAAAGATTTATATTCCTTTCTTATATTTTAGAGATACATACTGAAATATTTTACCTGAGATTTGTTCTAAATAAGTTGAAAAAGAAGAGGAGTGGAGGGCACAGATGAGAATACTGGCCATGAAGCTAGGCAATGGATTAATGGGGTTTTCTTATACTATTTTTTTCTACTTCTATATATGTTTGAAATTTTCCATAATAAATAGTTTTAAAAAGCTACAGGCCTGGATCCAATGACTCATGCCTGTAATCCCAGCACTTTCAGAGGGCAAGGCAGGAGGATTACTGGAGGACAGGAGTTTGAGACAGCCTAAGCAACATAGTGAGACCCCATCTCTGCAAAGAATATAATTAAAAAATTAGGCTGGGCGTGGTGGCTCATACCTATAATCCCAGCACTTTGGGAGGCCAAGGCAAGCAGATCACCTGAGGTTGGGAGATCGAGACCAGCCTGATCAACATGGAGAAACCCCGTCCCTACTAAAAATACAAAATTAGCCAGGCATGGTGGTGCATGCCTGTAATCCCAGCTACTCGGCAGGCTGAGGCAGGAGAATTGCTTGAACCTGGGAGGTGGAGGTTGTGGTGAGCCAAGATTGCACCATTGCACTCCAGCCTGCGCAACAAGACCAAAATTCCATCTCAAAAAAGAAAAAAAAAAAAAATAGCCAGGTGTGGTGGTGCACACCTGTAGTCCTAGCTACTCATGTGGCTGAAGCAGGCAATCACGTGGGCCAGGAGTTGGAGATTATAGTGAGCTATGTTTGTGCCAGCACACTCCAGCCTGGGTGACAGAGCCAGACCCTGTAGACACATTTTTGTATTTTTGTAGAGACAGAGTTTTGCCATGTTGTCCAGGCGGGTCTCGAACTCCTGGGCTTAAGCAATCTGCCCACCTTGGCCTCTCAAAGTGCTGGGATTATAGGTGCGAACAACCACACCTGATCAAAAAAAAAAAAATTTTTTTTTAAGCTAAAAAAAACTGAGATTAGAGCTGCTACTCACCTCAGGTTAAGCCAGAGCTTGCAGTTTTAGTCTAGCCAAGTTAATTGTCTACTAAAACAAAAACAACACTCTTTGCAGGAATACAATGAAATCCAGAGTGTCCACAACAATGTACAAGATATAATCCAGCATTTTTTGACATACAAACAAACAGGAAAATGTGACCCATTCTAAAGGGTAAAGGTGATCAACACAAGCCAATCCTCAGATGAGCTAGATATTGAAACTGTCAGACAAAGACTTTAAAGCGGCCATTATAACTGAAATGAGGAAAAGGGAAATACACTTGAAATCAATTAAAAGAATAAAATGTAGATGAAGAGTACTCATTCTGCACAACTTTTGTAACTTATGAGTCAAACTATTTCAAAATAAAAAGTTATAATAAGAGAGAAAGAAATGGAAATCCTACAACTAAAAAATGTATAACATAATTTTATCTAAAATAAAAAATTCACTGGATGGGCTTAACATCAGAATGGAGATGATAAGGAGTCAGTGAACTTGTAGATCAACAGAATTATCCAATCCAAAGAAGAAGAAAAAATAAGAGTGAAAAAAATAAACCTGTGGGACAATACCATGAAGCCTAATATACATGTAATTCATTCCAGCAAGATATATGGACCAAAATTCCCAAACCTGGTGAAAGTCACACATTTACAGATGCAAGAAACTAGGCAAACCAAACACAGGATAAATACAAAGAAAAATACACTTAGGCATATCACAGTCAAATTGCTAAAAACCAAAGAAAGAAATCCTGAAAGCAGCCAGAGAAAACCAACATACTCCTTACAGGGGGGAACAATCAGAATTTGTGGAGACTTCTCAATAGAACACTATGAAGACCAGAAGACGGTGGACAATACCTGTAACTGTAAACACAAAATTTTTATATCCAGCAAAAATATCCTTCCAGAATGAAGATAAAACAAAGTCATTTCACATAAAGAAACCTCCAGACCTGTACAATAAGTAATGCTAAAGGAAAATTTTCAGGCTGAAAGAATATTATACCAGAGGGAAACACGTGTCTATCTTCAAAATGGAATGAAGAATTTTGGAAATGATATATATCCAGGTAAATACAATTAAAATAATTATTCTGTTGTAGACCTAAATGAACATCCATAATAGAGTCCCCCCGTTCCATACACATCCAGAAGTTGAATGATCCATGGATGTAAAACCTCAAAATGAGACAAATAGCTGTATTTCAAATATTCAAAACCTGTCACGTGTAACTCCACAAGGCAGCATTAATGTTAATAGGAAGTTATGGGGAATCAAATTTCAGCTCAATATAAGGAAGACTCTTTCTAAAAACTAGAGCTGTTCAACAACAGAACAGGCTTCCTAGCAAGGTAATGAGCTTCCCATCATTGAATGCATTCAAATAGAAGCTTGATGATTATTTGTGTGGGATGCTAGAATAGAATCATCTTTTAGGACACTAATATCCTAACATCTTGATTTATCTACCCCTCGGTTGCCTAATACAAAGCTATATTACACCAAACAACTCCAACCACAATCCCAAAAATTCAGTTTAAAATTTCTCTTTTGCCTTTTCTATCAATGAGTTTACAGTCACACCTCTTACTTCTACAAGCTCTATTTCAAAATTATCTTTTACCTCTAATTAAAATATATATATAATACTATTCTCTTAAATTTATATAGCTTTTTACATGTTATAGAAACAATTTCAAATACAATACTTTAGTTCATTTGAAACTTTCAAAATTCTCTAGGCTAGTAAGAGATTTATAAAACTGCTCAGCGTCATGATATTCCTTGAAGCATATAGTGCAATAGCAGAAATTATAAATCAATTGCTCTGGAATGTTGACTATTTGGGAGTCAAGTTGACATTCACTGACTTTATTGTCTTCTGCCACTAAAAGACACGTGTATTCAATATGATTCTTAAATTTTAAGTTAAATAAATGTGAAGAAAAATACATACAATATATTTCAAAAATATTAATATTTAAATATTAAAATGTAGTGAAGGAGCTTCTATTGTACTCAAAAAGGTACATTAAAAGTTACCTGTTGCAGTATCTGACTTTGTATCAGAAGTGGGTGGTATCTCACAAAGCTCTGCATTTCTTGACTGAGAGTTTTCACAAGTGTTGTTAGGTTCAAATGAGGCAGATGGTGTAGACACTGAACTTTCTGACTGACTGCCATTTGCTACTGATGTTTCACTTTTTAGCAAATGCATCTAGGGAGAAAATAAATTGGATTTTAATAAATAGATAAGAATCTAAACTTACCATGGCAGTAGAGACCAAAATACAGGTTGATTTATACTCTACAAAAAGAGAAATACGAAACGCTCATAAACAGATGAATCCAAAATGTATAATCCTAAGTATGATATAATCACATTATGGAATTTACCTGCAGGCTGGCAAGACCATAAAAACATTTGTTAAAGCACACTATTGATTTTCCCTCAAATTAGAATTCAAAGAAAAGTTACAAACTTCTACTAGCCATTTGTCCAAAGTAGACAGAAATGATTAATTATTGAGTATAAAGTCCTTAAAATATATTAAGCAATATATAGTTAGAGTCTTAATATGACAGCAACTTTCTCTTTCAACAAATTTATGGTGATATTCATTATGTGTTGAGATTGGGGTGAAAGATGGCTCGGTGTAGTGGCTCACGCCTGTAACCCCAGCACTTTGGGAGGTCAAGGCGGGCAGATCACTTGAGGTCAGGAGTTTGAGACCAGCCTGGCCAACATGGCAAAATCCCGTCTCTACTAAAAATGCAAAAATTAGCTGAGCATGGTGGCATGCACCTGTAATCCCGCCACTGGGGAGGCTGAGGGCTGAGGCAGAAAAATCGCTCGAACCCGGGAGGTAGAGATTGCAGTGAGCTGCGATCAGTCCACTGCACTCCAGCCTGGGCAACAGAGACTCCATCTCAAAAAATAAATAAATAAATAAATAAAAAAGAAAGGTAAAGAAGTCAGTCAAGTATTAGGTACTGGCTACTGGCACTTATAACTTCATGCTATTTACAAAACAGGTGACAAAGACAGTACTTACTACCTTTTAAGATTTTTGGCATGGCAGTTTCCTGAATATACAGAGGGGCTCCAAAAATATTCCAATGTTAGGAACGGTGCGGTGGCTCACGCCTGTAATCTCAGCACTTTGGGACGCCAAGGCGGGCAGATCACCTGAGGTCAGGAGTTTGAGACCAGCCTGGCCAACATGGTGAAACTCTGTCTCTACTAAAAATACAAAAATCAGCTCAGTGTGGTGGCAGGTGCTTGCAATCCCAGCTACTTGGGAGGCTGGGGCAGGAGAATCACTTGAACCTGGGAGGCGGAGGCTGCAGTTGAGCCGAGATCACACCACTGCACTCCGGCCTGGGCGACAGAACGAGACTCCATCTCAAAAAAAAAATAAATAAATAAAAAATCCAATTCCTGACATACCATTTATGGAAACAACAGTTCTGTTCCTTCTTACCTGTCGGACTTTGTGAATTCTTGTAACAAGTTCATCTGCAGAAACACTTCCTGCTATTACTTCCAAGGGAATTCCACTGTCTCCAATAAAGAAACTGGATGGAACACACACTACAGGATCTGTACAGTTTAATTAAGTCTAACAATTCATGTGAAACAAAAGGATAGTTTTATGAAATACTATTGGTAACAAAGGAAAACAAATTATCTTTGTGATTTTCACAATATAATCTAACATTTATTAAATAATTTCAAGTACTGCATCATTATACCTGTAGTATTAATACATGTGACATGTTAATTTATGAGGTATATTCTACTGAAAAATCTACTACATTCTCCTCTATCATAACTTCCTTTTCTATCCATCTTGCTGCCAGCTGACTCTTGCAAGCTACTTGTAACATTCCAACCCAACTGATCTATATTGTTTTTCAGATATTCACATTTTTAAAACTCCCTATCCTATCTTTAGCTACAATATATTATCTCAATGTATGGGGTGCACTACACCATTGAGTTACTTTTATATACGTTTGAAATTTCCTATAATAACATTTTTTTTAAATGAGGACACTTAGTAATAAAGTTTCCATAAAAAAGAATGTATGATTTCCTAAATAAAAATTAATAATTTCTAAATTTCATAAATTAACCAAAAGGAAGGTAAATAAATGTATATATATAAGCAATTCTTTACTGAAAGGATACAGATTTGTGAAAACTGTAGGCAGGCTTCACTGTAAAACAAAATCAAACAGAAAATCACTAGATGAATGCAAGTATTTTCTAAATACTGAGTTGTTTTAATAAAATTTACTGTACCACAGTAATTTTATCAATTTTATTTGTGTACTTGTATCACAAGTATTTTCCTGCAACTACCAGTTTCTTTCACAGCAATCGGGTTGAAGGAGAAAAATATAATTCTTATTTCATTAAGACTTTTTCTGGTTTGTTTTATAATTTTCAAATGAAAGAATTATTTGTGGCCGGGCATGGTGGCTCATGCCTGTAATCCCAGCACTTTGGGAGGCCGAGGCAGGCAGATCACTTGAGATCAAGAGTTTGAGACCAGCCTGGCCAACATGGTGAAACCCCCATCTCTACTAAAAATACAAAAATTAGCTGGGCATTGTGGCAAGTGCCTGTAATCCCAGCTACTCGGGAGGCTGAGGCAGGAGAATCACTTGAACCCAGGAGGCGGAAGTTTCAGTGAGCCAAGATCGCACCATTGCACTCCAACCTGGGCAACAAGAGCAAAACTCCATCTCAAAAAAAAAAAAAAAAAAAAGGGCTGGGCGCGGTAGCTCACAGCTATAATCCAAGCACTTTGAGAGGCCAAGGCGGGTGGATCATGAAGTCAGGAGTTGACACCAGCCTGGCCAACATGGTGAAATCTGGTCTCTACTAAAAATGCAAAAATTAGCTCGGCGTGGTGGCACACACCTGTAATCCCAGCTACTCAGGAGGCTGAGGCAGGAGAATCGCTTGAACCCGGGAGGTGGAGGCTACAGTGAGCTGAGATTGCACCACTGCACTCCAGCCTGGGCAACAGAGTGAGACTTCATCTCAAAAAAAGAACTATTTGCTCTTACAACCCACAAGCTAGTGGCTGCATCTGGTGGCTAAAAAATTAATTTGGTATCTGCCATGCTGCTTCCTCAGCAGACAAGTATACCTGAATACAATATCTTAACCTGGAACACGAAGACATAAGGCCTACAACTTACTTAGGCATGTGATAATGTAATACTCTATAATAACAAAAGATTAAAAGCAATCTATCTACCAATAAAAACTGAATAATTATGCAATCATAAAAAAAGGCAGGCCAGCACTGTGGATCAGTCTGTAATCCCAGCATTTTGGGAGGTCAAGGCAGGTGGATCACGAGGTCAGGAGTTCATGACCAGCCTGGACAACACGGCAAAACCCCGTCTCTACTAAAAATACAAACATTTGCCTGGCGTGGCGGCTCGCACCTGTAATCCCAGCACTTTGGGAGGCCGAGGCAAGTGGATTATGAGGTCAGGAGTTCGGGTCCAGTCTGGCCAACATAGTGAAACTCCCTCTCTACTGAAAATACAAAAAATTAGCTGGGTGTGGTAGTGTGCGCCTGTAATCCCAGCTACTCGGGAGGCTGACGCAGGAGAACTGCATGAACCCAGGAGGCAGAGGTTGCAGTGAGCCGAGATCATGCCATTGCACTCCAGCTCAGGGGACAATGTGAGACTCTATCTCAAAAAAAAAAAAAAAAAAAAAAAGGTACAGAAAAATATGTCAAAATGCTATTAATACTATTTTTGTAAAACACGGAAGGAAAACAAACATAAATATATTTTCTTGATTTGGTTCCCTCCAGAGAAGGGAGCTGAGTGGTCAGGGATGGGAGGGAGAATTTGTAAGACTAGTAAGAGATACTCATCAATGTAGATGCTTCCAATAATCAAACAAATGCTTCTAAGAACTAGAATTTGCTTTTTTCGCCCAAATATAAAGCATTATTATCATAAAAACATTTGAAAACAGTAAAAAATCAAGAAAAAAATTACCAAAAATCCTACCATCTCAGAAATAATTGTAAACTTTTTATGCATTTCCTACTAATCTATTTTCAATGCACACTATCTCCAAAAATACATATACACTAAAACGTTCCCAAAACATTGGGTGACTTAGTTATTATGAAATAAAGAAAATTTATTTTCCATAATTTAAAGGCACACTAGATTCTATCAGTGTGCAGTCTATAGTGAAACAAACATGAACCATCACTATATACAGGTATCCCTGCATCTGCTAATAGAAATTTGTTTTTAAGGCCAGGCGTGATGGCTCACACCTATAATCCCAGCACTTTGGGAGGCCGAGGCAGGCGGATCACGAGGTCAGGAGATCGAGACTATCCTGGCTAACACGGTGAAACCCTGTCTCTACTAAAACTATTTTAAAAATCAGCCGGGTGTGGTGGTGGGCGCCTGTAGTCCCAGCTACTTGGGAGGCTGAGGCAGGAGAATGCCGTGAACCCGGGAGGCGGAGCTTGCAGCGTGCCGAGATCACGTTACTGCACTCCAGCCTGGGCTACAGAGCAAGACTCCGTCTCAAAAAAAATAAAAAATAAAAAAAGTAATTAATTTTTAAAAATACCAGACACGGCTGGGCACGGTGGCTCATATGTGTAATCCCAGCACTTTGGGAGGCCGAGGCAGGCGGATCACAAGGTCAGCAGATCGAGACCATGGTGAAATCCCGTCTCTACTAAAAATACAAAAAAAAAAAAAAAATTAGCAGGGCATGGTGGCGGGCACCTGCAGTCCCAGCTACTCAGGAGGCTGAGGCAGGAGAATGGTGTGTGAACCCGGGAGGCGGAGCTTGCAGTGAGCTGAGATCGCGCCACTGCACTCCAGCCTGGGCAACAGAGCAAGACTCCGTCTCCAAAAAAAAAAAAAAAAAAAAAACAAACAAAAAAAACATGCCAGACACATCAGTCTGTATACAATCTCTAGAATTCTGGAATTCTCATGTATTGCACATTCCCTATAAATCCCTATATTCTTCTTGCCACTGCCAACTCTCGAAGGTGCTTCAGGAAGCTGATGAACAATAAAAAAAAAAAAAAAGATATACTTAAATTGACAGATTCTGTTTTTTAAAAACTACTCAGTAAATATATAGTCCAGTAACTGTTGTGAGACAGGCTATACTACGACTTGATGTTTTTGTAAATACAGAAAATTTTTACATAAAGTTTACAAACTTATAGGCAAATTTCTGAATTTATTTTTTTATTTTTATTTTTTTTGAGACGGAGTCTTGCTCTGTTGCCCAGGCTGGAGTGCAGTGGTGCAATCTCGGCTCACTGCAAGCTCCGCCTCCCAGGTTCACAGCATTCTCCTGCCTCAGCCTCCCAAGTAGAAATTTCTGAATGCTTTAATCTTGACAGTGATTTTCAAACACATTATTCATTCTGATAGTATCAATATCAAAAAGACAGGAATACCACTTTGTAAGTGCTAATGAATTAATGTTTTCAGCACCAGGCACAGTGAAGCATGCCTGTAACTACAGCTATTCAGGAGGCTGAGATGGGAGGATCTCTTCAGTCCAATATTTTAAGACTAGCCTGGGCAACATAGTGAAATCCTGCTTCAAAGAAAAAAATAAATAATAATGTTTTTAGGTAATGATCACTGATAGCTGCTAACATCATAAAGAGAGAAAACAGGGTATTATCTGTCTTCTGATGGAAGACACATCACTACCTATGAAGTAGTCTTAGGACAGGATGAGGGTAGGGGAAACAAACCTGAATCTACCTATCAATACAGAAAATAGGAAAGAACCAACTTGACACTAACACATTGCAGTCAACAAAATCCATACTGTAGGAAACCACAGAACAAATGTATAGAACAAATGACCTGGTGTCTTTAAAATATAAATTCCAAGGAGCAGGGGAGTTGGAGGAGAGGCCTACATACTGAGAGAAATCAATGCTTCCTAATGTGTAGCCCTTGAATAATTTTGAACTAAAAAACTGCAATAAAGTAATAAAACTATAACTTTGATGAGACAACTGAAAAGTTGAACACTGGCTGGTTATTTGACATTAAAGAATTATTATTAGTTTGTGAAGTATTAATATTATAGTTATGCTTAAAAAATTAACAATACTTATATTTCAGAGACATGCTAAAATATTTACAGATGAAGTGATACAGTGACTGTGATTTGTTTAGAAATTATTTGGATTGAGTGGAAATGGGTGGGGGTATAGATGAAATAAGACTGACCATGAGTTAATTACCAAAGCTAGTAGACAAGTACATGGGGTACATTACACTGCTACATTACTTTCATATATGTTTGAAACTTCCTATAATAAAAATTTGTTTAAAAGATGGGGAGGAGGAACGGAGAAACAAAATAGACTTGTGGACATCAGGTACTGTGAGGAACCTATAAATGTCCTTATTTCCATTGATTAAATTACTCCATTCCCAAAAATAGGATTCAAGACAGTAAGTGATCAACCTCTCAGAGATATTCAATGTATGATTTACCATTACTTCCAAGTTTTTAGAAGCTGGAGATCACTGTTCTTTTTGCATTCCTGGTACATGTTAGATGGCTGCTTGGTAGAGTAGGAAAGCTTAAAGTTTTTTCAGCAGGATTCATGATGAATTTAGCAAACAGCAGTCAGAATTTAAGTTCCTAATATGCCTTAGATATCCAAAAACATAGCATAAACATTTTTTTTTGAGACAGTCTTGCTCTCTCACCCAGGCTATAGTGCAGTGGTGCAGTCACTGCTAACTGCAGCCTCAACTTCAACCTCCTGGGCTCAAGTGATCCTCTCACCTCAGCCTCCCGAGTAGCTGGGATTACAGGCGTGTGCCACCACACCTGGCTAATTTTTGTATTTTTTTTTTTAGTAGAGACAGGGTCTCACTGTGTTGCCCAGACTGGTCTCAAACTCCTGACCTCAAGTGATCCACCTGTCTTGGCCTCCCAAAGTTCTGGGATTACAGGCGTGAGCCACTGTGCCTGGCCTACATTCTTTTTTTTTTTTGAGACAGAGTTTGACTCTGTCGCCCAGGCTGGAATGCAGTGGCATGATCACAGCTCACTGTAGCCCCAATCTTCAGGGATCAAGTGATCCTCCCCTCAGTCTCCCAAGTAGCTGGGACCACAGGCACACACCACACTCCTAATTTTATTATTATTTTTTGTAGAGACAGGGTCTCACTATGTTGCCCAGGCTAGCCTCTAACTCCTGGGCTCAAGCAATCCTCCCACCTCAGTCTCCCAAAGTGCTGGGAGTGCCCAGCCCAACATCAACATTCTTATAGTCCAAGAGTATCACTATAAATCAAAGACAATACTTATAAATTTTAAAACTAATAAAATATTAAAACATAAACAAACCTTTTGGTATCGATTTTAATAGCAACAAAACTGTTTGAAGATGCTTCTGTAACTTTATCATCTTCCCAACTTGCAGCCATCTGTGTAGACTGTTCATCATCACCTGTAAAACATTTCAAAAATTCTTATACCAGGCTGGGATCTGCTGATTGCAAATTCTTTTTCCCTGGAAAACGGAAACTTCAAATAAAATATAATCCCACCTATATCACTTTCTGCCAAATTTGAAAACTGAATTTTCCACTAAATGAAAAGTGTGACTGCATACACAGTTCACATCATGAAGAGCAATGAAAACAAACTACACTGGACTATTTAAATGATACAAAATATTTCATAAAAGAAGCCATCTAAATGATGATGCGAAAAGTACCACAATAATAAGTAGTCATGGGTGCAGTGCCTATTTGGGCTTTTGTACATGAGATTTTAGAAAAATAAAAGTTGTGAGCTGGGCACGGTGGCTCACGCCTATAATCCCAGCACTTTGGGAGGCTGAGGCGGGTAGATCACCTGAGGCCAGGAATTTGAGACCACACTGGCCAACACGGTGAAACCCCGCCTCTACTTAGCCAGGTGAGGTGGCGCATGCCTGTAATCCCACCTACATGGGAGGCTGAGGCAGGAGAATCGCTTGCACTCGGAAGGTGGAAGTTGCAATGAGCGGAAATCGCGCCACTGCACTCCAGCCTGGGCGACAGAGTGAGACCGTCTAGAGAGAGAGAAAAATAAAAAGTTTGATATCTGTCCTTTATGTGGCAGCTTTCTGTTGAGTTCAACATCTCCACTCCACAGCATTTATACTCCAAAATTAATCCAAGGTAGACACAGGCAGGTACAATTCTGTTTGCAATTTTGGACTTGCCTTTTATTGTAGGTATGCTAATTATAAAAGGTATGCTAACCTATAACTAATCTATGGTGACAGAATTCAGTATAGTGGCTACTTTGATAGAGGGGAAAGGTACTACCAACTGAGAAAGAGCATGAAGGAGCCTTCTGGAATGCTGAAAATGTTCTGTATTTTTTTTTTTTTTTTTTTGAGATGGAGTTTCACTCTTGTCGCCCAGGTTGTAGTGCAATGGTGCGATCTTGGCTCACTGCAATCTCTGCCTCCCGGGTTCAAGCGATTCTCCTGCCTCAGCCTCCTGAGTAGCTGTAATTACAGGCGCCCGCTACCACGCCCAGCTAATTTTTTGTATTTTTAGTAGAGACGGGGTTTCACTATGTTGGCCAGGCCAATTTAATCCACTTTGGCCTTCCTCATTGCAGTTATTCATTTATGGTAACTCCATCCTTCCAGTTCTCAGGCCAAAAACTTTAGTTTTCCTTGATTGTAACTGACTCCAGCTCCAAAATAAATCAAGAATATAACTATTTCTTACCACTTCCACTACTACTACCCTGATCCAAGCTATCACATCTCACCTGGAAGCCTAGTAAAAGCCTCCAAATTGGTCTTTCTGTTAAGTCTATTCTTAACACAGCAACTTTCTCTAAAAAAAAAAAGATCACATCAACCCTCTGCTTAGATCACACAACGGCTCCCCATTTTCCTCAAAGTAAGAAGCCCCCACACATCAGGCCTCCAACTACCTCTGTGACCTCATTCCTTTTTCCTTTCTTGCTATCTTTTTCCTTCTATTCCTCAAATATGAAAGACACTTCAGCCATAAGGTCTTCGTACTAGTTGTTTCCTCTGCCTGGAATGTTCTTCCCCCAGATAACTACATGGTTAACTTCCAACTCCTTTAAAACTTTGCTCAAATATCAGCTCAATAAAGCTGATACTTAATCACCCACTTTAATATTACAACTCCCCTAATCACTCACTTTAAAATTACACTCTTGAGACATTCCCAAAGCTCCCTTACCTCCTGTTCTGTTTTTCTGTATTACTTATCACCTTCCAATATACTATGCATTTTTAATTATGTTTACTAGTATCTGTCTCCCCTAACTAGAATGAAGGTTCCATGAAGGCAAGGATTGGTTCCATTTTATTTACTGACAAGACTAAAATCTCTACAAAACATAGTAGGCACCCAATAAGTACTCTGTGGAATAGCTAAATGCCTAATATAGTAAGTATGATGGCATGCCTATAATAATTGACTCTAATGCTGTTTATTTGCATATATTTTGTGAGATGAGATTCAGGAATACCAGAAATAGGAGTTTCAGAAATTTGACCATGGAAAAGTAAACGGGGGTCGGGCGCGGTGGCTCATGCCTGTAATCCCAGCACTTTGTGAGGCTGAGGCGGGCGGATGACGAGGTCAAGAGATCTAGACCATCCTGGCCAACACGGTGAAACCCCGTCTCTACTAAAAATACAAAAATTAGCTGGGCGTGGTGGCACACGCCTGTAGTCTCAGCTACTCGGGAGGCTGAGGCAGGAGAATTACTTGAACCAGGGAAGTGGAGGTTGTACTGAGCCGAGATTGCACTACTGCACTCCAGCCTGGCGGCAGAGTGAGACTCCATCTCAAAAAAAAAAAAAAAAGAAAAAAGAAAAGTAAACGGGACTAGAATGCATCCACAGACCAAATGCTCCATTAAGAATGCTCCATTAGCAGACTCCTAGATGCTGAAGATGCAAAATAACGAGAAGTTACTATTTGCAAGTGAGATCACTCTAAATGCATCTTCAGAAACCATCTGATGAGGAGAGATGTAAGATTCCAAATAAATGACTCACCTACCAAAGAAAAATAAGTATATGAGAATATTCTTACCACAAACACTTCTCAGAGAAGGCTGTGAAGAGTGAGAAATCCTTTCCATTCATTCTTTCATATGTTCACTATTTTATTGCATTTATTTTGTTCTAGGCATTGAACTGTATACTAAATATACACCAAATGAGACGGTGTCTGCCTTCAACAGAGCTTAAAATCTAATGGTATACAACATTTTTAAACAAATAGACGCCATACATAATTACAGTAATAAATGCTACGAAAAAGAAAACTATGAGAGAAAATAACAAGAGAACTCTTTATAATGGTCAGAGAAGCCCTCTCTGAGGTGACAGTTAAGCTAAAATCTAAAGGATAAGAGAGCTCAGCCATGCCAACAGCCAGAAGAGTTCACCATGCAGAAGGAATACGTGTGTAGGGAAAGGCCTATGTGATTTGGAATGTTGTGAACAATCCGGAGCTCAAGACGAGACTGAAGAGTTAAGAGTCAAAGATGACTCTCACATTTATGGTTTATCCAACCAGATGTATGGCAGTGCCACTCAGATGCAGAACACTGGGAGAGAAACACAGGTTTAGGCAGTACTTACACGTTTAGGCTTGAGAATCCCGGGAGGATCTAAACAGGGATATCACGTAAGTAGCTGAAAGTATAAATCTTGCTTCTTGTGAGGCTGGTGCATCACTCCCTCACCTATACTGTACCATGTGATTAGGGTCCCAGATGTCTCAACCCCACTGGCAGTGTCTGTCCTAGACTCAGCCTAGTGGTGGCAGCAGCTGCTTGAACAGCAGTGGTGGAAAGCTGAATGGAATTACCCAATGCTTAATGACAACTTTCCTACTACTACTAAGTGGGATGACTGATTGCTAATTCTGGTATCTTTCTTTTCTTATTTTTAATCAAATTATCAACTATAAAGTTAGGTGGGCCTAAGATTTTAGGAGAAAACATCATATCCTTTGTATCGGCAGTATCCTAAGCGAAGGCACTTAAAGAGAACAACACGAACTCAGAAGCAAAGAGTTGCAGACCCTCATACAGCCAGTCTTTCCGATGTAAAAAAAATCTCAACTGCTCAAAACCTAAAGGCTTCTGTGGTCTACATTCACTAAAAAAGGCAGAAAATGGCGTCTGTCATTAACAAAGTTTAGCCTACCTACCTAGCAACATTAGCCAGTGAACAGATACCTTTGCTTCAGTCTCCTTGTCAGATTATTCTACCTTCTCAAGTATTAAATGAATATCGTTTTGTTTTACTTACTTTACACAGCCACAATACTTTGAAAATCATATTAATTTGTTAGCTGAAGTAGTAGTAATCTCTCCAGTCTCCTAACATCAACTCTACAATATTCTTTAATTCATCCATGAAAATGTCACTAACTAAAGACAACTTGCCTAAAACGTTTCCCACTTGAACAGTTCTATGAACCAAAGTGTACTCCTGAGATCACTTCTTCCAGCTATAAAGACATCTTTCAAATTTTCCATTAAGTTGGTATATTATTACTGAGGTCTCAGACCTAAGAAAATCACGAGTTCTGGCTTCAGAGTTATGAAGAAAGCTCTAAGCAATCTGTGTTTTGGTTTCATGAGTCCAGTATCTACATATTCCTAGAGTGACACTAATCCTACTTAGTCTTGGGGATTAACTGGCTAAAGCTCTAAAAAAGCTAGCTGTATTTTGGAACAGGTCAAGGGACAGACAGAGACTCCTTTGTGAGATTGCTAACAGTCTTCCTGCAAACATTCAAGAGTCATTATATTCTAAATACATGTAATACATGCTCATCAGTAAAAAATTAATTCAAGTATATATATACACAAAGCCCCGAAAGGCAAGACCTATAACTTTATTTAACTATTCCAATAATTTGTACTAGAGTTTCCAAATATTAATATTTGTTAATAAAAATCTCTCGTTTCTTTTTTTAAATTAACTGATTTACCTCAAGAGTGCCTTCTAGGAATGTCTGGACATTTGTTCAAAAACATGACTACCATAATTCTAGATTTCTGATTTCTATACCAATTTAAATCACCAATTTACAATTGTTCAGTTTCTTCCTTAAGAAACAAAAAAGCCAGTTTTTTTGAAGCTACTAAAAAATTTGACCGTTAAGACAACATGTAAATCCTTTTCGTGACCCTAGTGCAAGTCACTTTGTGACTGCTGACCTAAGTGCCTAATCTATAAAATGGGGATAATTAAACCCGTTCTATTTACCGCAAGGATCAACTGAGATATTAGGAGAAAAACAATTTAAAATGTCAAAAACCTACTACTGTACACAATAAGCATAGTGTCATTTACTTTTCCTTTCATTTTCAATCCATTTTTTTCCTTACGGGATTACAGAATTAATTTATGTAAAGTATAATATAACCCCCAGACAGCATCACAGAATCTAAACTATTCAAGCTCTTCTAATAAACAGCATTGAACTAAAAACTTAGCGTAACAAAACAATTATAAATTCCAAATTTAATGCTAAATGACATTCACATTTCAGTAATTCGTTCTGCACTGCAGTGCATAAAGTTATAGAGCTATTAAAAGACGTGAGTTAATTATGAATAAACCGTTATTAAACACAAATAGTTGAAGAAATACACCTCAAATTAACAATAGCCACAAACATTGATTTGGTCCATGTAATGAGAATGAGCAGAACCGTAGAGGCAGGGAGTTCACTGTAAATCTACAAGATTTCAGTAATAAAACAGGAGAATACGGAGCAAAATAACCCAGAGCAACATAGAATATATGAGTTAATAAACGTTCTCAAAGTCGTGTAGATTTTAGCCTAGGAAGACAACAAAGGGAAGAAACCAAGGACTGAACGTCTATTTTCTTTGAAACTAATGGATTATTTTTAAACTTGCAACATTATTTCACACTAGATCCCCTACCAAGACTGCCATTAAAAAAAATTAAACCTCTATTCAGCTCAAAAGTTTACGTTTCAGGAACGTACTAACACCAGTAACCGTGAACATCAGGTGGTTTCTCTTTGTTGCTTATCGATGACACAGCTTTCTTCCCGACAGTCCACAACTAATTACAACCCAACTGCTTGCCTAATGGCCCGTTCCTACCTCCAACTAAACAGTAGTAACGAAACGGGCGTTCTAGCAGCCCAAAGAGGATCCTTGGAGACAGAGAGGGACGTCAGGGAGAGGGTCGCGGGGGTCTGGCTGCGCAGGGGAGAGGCTCGGGGCGACGAAGCGGGCTGGGCGGCTGGGGCCTGCTGGCCGCGTCCGTCGCCCCGAGCGGGGAGATTTCGGCGGGCCTTGGGGCGCTTTGGAGACCAGCGCCAGACGGTGCCTCCGGCCCGGGTGCCGGGAGAGGCAGCGGTAGGGCCAGGCCCGCTGTATCTCAAACGAACCGGGGAGGCGCTTAACAGCCACGGGCCGGCAGCCCGGGCCTCTCGGACACTGAGGAAAGGCTGGGGGCGCCCGGGGCCTGAAGGAGCAGGGCGCTGAGGGTCTGCTTGGCCCCTGTGGGGGATCTGGCGGCGGAGTCGCAGCCGTCCCTGGGGCGCGGGGTAGTAGTGGCAGTTGTGCGAGCCGACAAGCGCCCGCGTCTCGGGGAGGGCGGGCCGGCGGCTGAGGTATACAAGAGGATGAAGGTAGGCCGGAAGGGTGTCCCGGCCGCCTCTCGAACCCCTGCCTCCTTCACCTGCCACGAACACCACGAAGACCGCGCCGCTCCTTTTGGCCGTCGCGATGGCGGCCGGAATGGCGCCCTGGAACCACAGCATCGCTCCCTTCGGGCCCAGGCGCTCGCTCGGTGTGTAGTCTCCGCAGTCCCGAAGCCGGCTCCGCCCTCCGTCTTCGTCCTGCTCTGCGGCCCCCGCAACCTCGGCTGGTTCGGCCCCCACCACCGACTCCGCAGAAGCGCGCACTCCCGTCAGCGGCACCCGGAGACGCGCGCTACCGCGCGCGAGAACACCTCACGTCACATGACGCAACCCGTCGCTGTCCGTGCCCCAGGGCCTTCTCTCGTTGGCGAGTCGGTGGTGCGTGCGCGCGCCCGCTAGGCCTCCTGTCGCGCAGTCCAGGAAGTGGAGGAAGGCGGTAGGAAGGATGACTAACCGCTAAGACACGTCGGCGGCGCCTGCAGTGAGGCATGATGGGAATTGTAGTCCTCTTAGGCTTTTTCGCCTCCATATTGTGGAGCATGTAACTGTGGGTTCTGAGGCACGGCTAAAGGGGGCAGCAGTGAGGGCCACTGCACATTCTATAAAGGGGAGAGGGAGAAATAAGTGTCACTCCAACTGGCATATGCTATTCTCGGCCTCGTTGAGACTCTCAGTGTGGAGGAAATAGTCCTCGCATGGAACTAAATGGGCTTTGTAGGGATTAACTCCGAGGCTTTGATTTCTTCTGAACGTAGCTCAACCTTGCGGAAAAACAGGATAAAAACCGCAAGTCACCTTCTGTAATAACCTGTAGTCCATGTGCCTAAGCGGAGGAATTGGTAGAACGCAGGCCTTCAGCAATTTCCTAGACACTGGATAGAGATCATTCCAAAGCTTCAAAATGCGTTAGGCTATTGCCACAGCTACTTTTTAAAGTAACACAAAAGCAGAGAATAGATCATTTATTTTCCAGCTACTTTCCATGCTAATACAAAACAGACTAGATAGTGATTTATTTTCCAATTTTCTGGGAGAATGTCCTATAATTAAGATGTGGCGCTTTGTGATTGGCTGCCATTAAATGAAAACTGATCCATATTTAATACTTTTCATGAAATCACATGGTCTGTAATAACTATTAGCTAAAGGCTTGCATGGTTTATTTAAAGTTGCATATACTATTATGTTAAATTCTACATCAATTAAATTTATCCTCCAGCAGTACATCTATCTGACAATCTTTGCAACATAAAGGAAGTGATACATCTGAATATACCAACTTTCCTACAAATAGCTAATTATTTGCACTCCGATTTTTGTACTTTTTTTTCCCAATCAGGCCTCTCGTATATAGTGTTATTATAAACTGAGACATAATGCTGATTACGGACAGTTGCTTCTATAGGACAACAGTCCTATAGAAAAATTAGAATTGACTTTTAACATCAACTTTAATGGACTTCTTGAAATTCGATCAATCTAGAAATTATTCCAATAGAACTATGTCTTTAATTATCTCTAATTTTAGAATTAAATAAGAATCCTTCATAGTTTTATATTCATTTGTCAAGTGTTTATCACTCATCTATTATGAGCTAGGCATTGTGCCTGGCACTGATAAGGAGGTGAGGCAGTCAGAAAAAGGCCCTATCTTTGTGACTGTACAGTCTAGTCAGGAAGACAGACATTGAATAAATGATTATGAGTGATGATGAATGTCACAGAAGGGTAATTCAGAGTGCTACAGAAGTGTATGAGGATGGGACCGAACATGGACTAGTGGAGTCAGAAAGGGCCTTCATGAGGAAATGACATGTCGGGGAACTCTAGGTAGGTGAAGGAGAAGGCCATTCCACATGGAGCAAGCAACAGTGTGAGGCTCTGAAGCAAGCAAACACAGTGCACTTGCAGAACTAAAAAATGCCCACTGTGGCTATAACATAGGAAGAGGAGTGTGGTACAAGTGAAGCTGGAAAGCTAGGCAAGGATCAGATGATACAGAGTCTTGAAAATCATGTTAAAAATTTTAAGACATTTTTCTAAGGATTACAGGAAGCCATTGAAAATTTTTAAACAGAAAAGCTGGCCAGGCACAATGGCTCACGCCTGTAATCCCAGCACTTTGGGAGGCCAAGGCGGGCAGATCACGAGGTCAGCAGTTCGAGACCAGCCTGACCAACATGGTGAAACCCCAGCTCTACTAAAAATACAAAAATTAGCTGGGCGTGGTAGCACACGCCTGTAATCCTAGCTACTCAGGAGGCTGAGGCAGGAGAATTGCTTGAACCTAGGAGGTGGAGGTTGTAGTGAGCCAAGATGGGGCCACTGCCAACCAGCCTGGCGAAAGAGCGAGACTACATCTCAAAAATAAATAAATAAATACACAGATACATATAAGACTTCCATTTTTAAATTGTAGCATAGCAATTGAATAGATTGGATTTGAAGTGGAATGGCTGAATGTGAATAGACCAGGTAAGAGGTACTTATTCATGTATTAACATAAGGGAGACAGTGAAGTGGATACTTTTGATATTCTGGAGACAGACCCAATATATGTTGTTGAGGTTGAGGAAGAAGGACTCAAGAAGGGATTTTGTGGCCAGGTGTGGTAGCTCATGCCTGTAACCCAAGCACTTTGGGAGGCCAAGGCAGGAGGATGGCTTGAACCCGGAGTTTGAGGCTGCAGTGAGCCATGACTGCACCACCGCACTCCAGCTTGGGTGACAGAGCAAGACCCCATCTCTAAAATAAAAGAGAGAGAGAGAGAGAGATTTGGGGTATCTGCCTTGGGAAATCATAAAGAAGATGGTACTGAGATAGGCAACACTGAAAGAAGTGAAGAATGGTGGGGAGGTTGTTCATGAAGGTGTGAGTTCAATATTAAACATGTGTTTGGAGTACTAGAGAGATAGTCACATGGCGGTGTTAAGTAGGCAGATAGCTGTTAGTCTTGGAGCTCAGATAACAGTTCTTAACTAGAGATAGGAAAGTGAGATTTATCTACATACAGGGGATCAATGAGGCACTGGAAGATAACGATACCATCACTTAGGGAGATGGTGCAAAGTGAGGTGAGACACGAGCATGATTGAGGTCTTAGGGCCTCCAACGTTTATAGGGTTGTATTAAAAAGTATAAACCAGTAAAAGAGACTCAGCAGGAAAGGCAGAGTGTGGGGTGGTGGAAGAAAATGGGAGAGTGTGTGATATCAAAGAAGCCAAGGGTAGAGAGAATTTTAAGAAAGGAGAAGCAGTGGTGTGGAATGCTGCTGTTGGGTCAATTAAGATGAGAGACTAAAAAATGTCCATTGTTTTTGGTAACACAGAGGTCATTTTAAGCTTAGCAAGAGCAATTCTCATGGTTCTTGTGTACAGAAGCCAGATGGCAGAAGGTTGAAAAGTAAGGGGAGGTAAAGAGTCAGTGCATGTGAAGGTGAGGAGGAAGAAAGGAACATTAGCTGGACAGGAATTTGGATTTGAAAAGACAGCTTTTTAAAGATGGGAGAGATTTGCACAAAATTAAATGCTAGTGGAAAGGAACTGGTCTTAGATTGAACAAATGAGATAACGGAAGCCCCTCTGGAGATGGGAGGGAAAATGGGGTATACAGCACATTCTGTTGATGGCCGATCCAGCAGTCATTCTTCTACCATGCCTTCTATTATTCCTTCCTGACAGAGTTGATTTTCTACTGAGAGGCAAAACTGCTGGGTGCAGTAGCTCACTCCTGTAATCCCAGCACATTGGGAGGCTGAGGCAGACAGATCACTTGAGGTCAGGAGTTCGAGACCAGCCTGGCCAACATGGTGAAACCCCATCTCTACTAAAAATACAAAAATTAGCCAGGCATGGTGGCATGCACCTGTAATCTCAGCTGCTTGGGAGGCTGAGGCATGAGAATCGCTTGAACCCGGGAGGCGGAGGTTGCAGTGAGCAGAGATTGCGTCACTGCACTCCAGCCTGGGCTACAGAGTGAGACGCTGTCTCAAACAACAACAACAAAGCAACCTGCCAGATACTGGGCTTTTCAACCTCCCTTTGAAGCCAGTAAGACCTTGTAGGAAGGGTAGGGGGTGGGAGGGGCTACTTCTAGGAAAAGCTTTCCTAATAAAAGACACATAGAAGAAAGCACAGATTGGGCACAGTGGCTCATGCCTATAATCCCAACATGTTGGGAGGCTGAGATGGAAGGATTGCTTGAGGCCAAGAGTTCGAGACCAGCCTGGGCAACATAGTGAGACTGTCTCTACAAAAAAAAAAAAAAAGAAAGAAAGAAACAGAAAAAATTAGCCAGGTGTGGTGGTGTGTGCCTGTAGTCCTCAGGAGGCTGAGGTGGAAGGATTGCTTGAGCCCAGGAGATTGAAGTTGCAATGAGCCATGTCCACACCATGGCACTCCAGCCTGAGCGACAGAGCGAGACCCTGTCTCAAAGAAAAAGGAAAAAAAGAAGGCACAATCTTCCTTTGCTGGATGTGGTTATATGCAAATGATGCCAGGTACTGCTGCAGCCATCTTGTGGCCATGAGGAAAGACATTGCTTATGCTCTAAGAATGGCAGAATGGAATCTAGAAAGCACTTGTGTCTATGATGACCTCACAGAGCTCCTGAACCAACTCTGGGACTACTCAGCCTCCATATGACTTGTTTTGTGAGATAGTAACTGTCCTCACTAGTTAGGCTACTGGAAGTTGGATCTTGCTTCTTATAATTACCACCATTCTAAACAGTCTGGGGTGGGATCCAGAACACAGGCAGATAGAAGAGATACCCTTCCCATTTTAACAGACACAGGAAAGAAAAAATAACTTATGTATTTTTGTTGTTGTTGTTGTTTTGTTTTGTATTTTTAGTAGAGACAGGGTCTTACCATGTTGCCCAGGCTGGTCTCAAACTCCTGAGCTCAAGCATTCCACCCACTTCAGCCTCCCAAAGTGCTGGGATTACTGGCGTGAGTCACCACACCTGGCCGAAAAAATAACTTCAGATATAAATAAGTTTATTTAAAAAAAAGATATAAATATGTTTATACATTTCAAAACAATAATTTGAGGAAGATTTTACGTGAAAGCTTTAGCTGTTTTTTCTATGAAGGAGAGGTTATTTGCTGAGAGTAAGGTGGGGTAAGGAAATTGGCGCCCTGAGTACAAGGAAACAAGGTTTGAAGTAATGTTGAGTGTTGGAGGGCAAGTGGACTAGGGAAACACAGTGTGCCAAACAGTGCAGAAGGGACTGTGAAATTGGTGGTCTTGAATTTGCCCAATTGTATAATTTTCTTCAGCGGTCACTTAATCCCTGAGGGCAGGCGTGGAGAAAGTGGAGACTTGGATTTATCCAGGGTTTTAGGTGCTAGGCAGTGGGAGAAAGAACAAATGAAAAAGAAGTTTAGGAGATTAGCAATGGAACAAACAATGTGATGGAACATGGAGTCTAAATTGGTTGGGGGACGGGTGCCGTGGCTCACTTTGGGAAGCTGAGACAGGTGGATCACCTGAGGTCAGGCGTTCAAGGCCAGCCTGGCAAACATGGTGAAACCCCGTTTCTACTAAAAATATAAAAATTAGCCAGGTGTGGTGGCTCATGCCTATAGTCCCAGCTACTCGGGAGGCTGAAGCATGAGAATCACCTGAGTCCAGGAGGCGGAGGTTACAGTGAGCTGAGATCACACCACTGCACTCCAGCCTAGGCAACAGAGTGAGACTTGGTCTCAAAAATAAATAAATAAATAAATAAATAAATAAATAAATAAATAAATAAATTGGGGAGGGAAAGAAATGCAGAAAGGAGAAACAAAAAAACAAAATGGTACAGGGGAAGCAATGGCCTGGAGGGCTCAGAGTGGGCAGGAAACAGGTCAGCAATATGGAGTTTTAAAATGTTGGCTGGGGGTGGTGGCTTATGCCTATAATCCCAGCACTTTGGGAGGCCGAGACAGGCGGATCACCTGAGGTAGGAGTTCAAGACCAGCCTGGCCAACATGGCAAAACCCTGTCTCTACTAAAAATACAAAAATTAGCTAGGCATGTTGATGGGCGCCTATAGTTCCAACTACTCGGGAGGCTGAGGCAGGAGAATCCCTTGAACCTGGGAGGAGGAGGTTGCAGTGAGCCGAGATCGCATTATTGCACTCTAGCCTGGGTGACAAGAGCGAAACTCCATCTCAAAATAAATAATAAATAAATAAATAAACAAATATAAATAAAACGTGGCCAGGCACGGTGGCTCACAACTGTAATCCCAGAGCTTTGGGAGGCCGAGGCTGGCAGATCACTTGAGGTCAGCAGTTCGAGAATAGCCTGGCCAACATTGTGAAACCCCATCTCTAATAAAATTACAAAAATTAGCCGGGCATGGTGGCACACGTCTGTAATCCCAGCTACTCGGGAGACTGAGAGAAAAGAATCGCTTGAACTCGGGAGGAGGAGGCTATAGTGAGCTGAGATCCTGCCACTGCACTACAGCCTGCGTCTCAAAAAATAAAATAAAATAAAATAAAATAAAACAAAATAAAATAACAAAACGTTATGCTTTCTGGGAGGGAAAGCAGTCAGAGATTATGGAAAAGATTCTTGAGTCCTGAAGTCTGATATTATAAAATTCAATTAGAACATAACCCCTGTCGGCCGGGCATGGTGGCTCACGCCTATAATCTCAGCACTTTGGGAGGCCAAGGGGAGCGGATTGCCTGAGCTCAGGAATTCGAGACCATCCTGGGCAACATGGTGAAACCTCGTGTCTACTAAAATACAAAAAATTAGCCAGGCATGGTGGCGGTTGCCTGTAGTCCCAGCTACTCGGGAGGCTGAGGCACAAGAATCTCTTGAGCCAGGGAGGCAGAGGTTGCAGTGAGCTGAGATCGTGCCACTGCACTTCAGCTTGGGCTACAGAGATTCTGTCTCAAAAAAAAAAAAAAAAAAAAAAGAACATATCCCTATCCCTTCTCGAATCAACACACCCTTGTGTCTTCTGTCACATAGAGTGAAGCCAGAGTCTTCCCTTTACTTGTATGAAACCAGTCACAGAAGCCTTCCAATTGTTTTGTGTTAATCTTAAACCCTTTTAATTTCTACTGTAATGGATACCATAGTGCCCCATCTTCAGGATCCTGGCACTCTCTCTCCCCAGCAGTTGAGAATATCCAAAGTGTGTCCTTTCCAGGAGTGGTGCTTCACTGAGGACACAAAGGCCTGGGCCCCTTGCCTCATTTTGGCTTCTGAGGGGCTTCTCATCTCCGGCTGTCTTTGGGTGCATCTCACCAATGTTATTTCCCATGTAGCTTACTCCCTATCAACCTCCTGCAAGCAGATCTTCTGTTTCTGTGAACCCAGCTGAGAGACATACCTAATCACCTGATGCCCGAAAGATTCATACAGCTTTCCTAACCACTCTGTCTTCTCTCCAGTCTATCTCACACAATTATGTCATATCCATCTTCCCTGATTTTTAGCATGTTTCTGCTTAAAACTCTTCAGTGCCGGCCAGGCGCTGTGGCTCATGCCTGTAATCCTAGCACTTTGGGAGGTCGAGGGGGGCAGATCACGAGATCAGGAGTTCGAGACCAGCTTGACCAACATGGTGAAACCCCGTCTCTACTAAAAATACAAAAATTAGCCGGGCATGGTGGTGTGCACCTGCAATCACAGCTACTCAGGAGGCTGAGGTAGGAGAACCACTTGAACCCAGGAGGCAGAGGTTGCAGTGAGCCAAGATCGTGCCACTGCACTCCAGCCTAGGCGACAGAGTGAGACTGTGTCTCAAAAAACAAAAACAAAAAAAAACTTCAGTGCATCTGTAGTGCCTCCAAAAACAAAGTTTGTAGCCATTCAAAATCCTCTGCATTCTGGCTCCAACCTGCTTTTCCAACATTCATTTCTTCTCTTTGCCCACTTGGGTCCTCTAAACCGACAATACTATTATTCACCTACCAGGGCATACTATTTGCCAACTCTGTTTTTGTTCACACCATGCTGCTTCTTGCATGGTTCACTCTTGCATGGAATTCTATCCCTTCACTTATTATTATTTTGTTTTCCAGACATAGTCTCGCTCTGTTGCCCAGGCTGGAGTACCGTGGCACAATCTCGGCTCACTGCAAACTCCGCCTCCCAGGTTCCAGCAATTCTCCTGCCTCAGCCTCCCAAGTAGCTGGAATTACGGGTGTGTGCTACCGTGCCTGTCTAATTTTGTATTTTTAGTAGAGATTGGGTTTCACTATGTTGGCCAGGCTGGTCTTGAACTCCTGACCTCAAGTGATCCTCCTGTAATCCCCTCCCAAAGTGCTGGGATTACAGGTGTGAGCCACTGCGACCGGCCTCTCCCTTCACTTATTAAAACTTTGAATGCCTGTTTTGGGACAGGCAATAGATTAGGTGCTGGGATTGAACTATTGGTTAATTCATTGACAATAATACTATTTTTGTCCTCAAAAAGCCTGTAGTCTAGTCAGTGAGAGAGATTGATACATGAATAGGTGACCATAATTCTTTGGCTTGGATAAAATGAAAGAGCCATGTACTGGTTATTGTAGAGGGAAAGTAGGGGTGAGTGGTGGCCTGTTGAGGGAAGCAGCATCAACGCCAATTTTCAGACAGACCTGAATCACAAACTACAGCAACTTTTTACACTCAGGACCTTACCACAGAAGTTTGTTCACTGCTGCGCAGCAGGAAAAATACGGCATGGTTTGCACTGTTATTTTCCTTCCCAGTGCAAACCCTTAATTCTAGAGATAAAAGACTTCCTGTGAGCTGAGTCCCAAGGTTTTATGGGCTTCTTTGATACACAATGAATGGTTTCATTGCAATGAGCTCTTCTCTGAGGGGTCTTGGGTCTTAGGCTGGTTACCAGGTTTAGAGCTGCTGAAGAGGAAGGTCAGGTTTCAGTTGGTGTCTCTGTGACCATTGGAAGAACCCTCACCACATCAGCTTGACCCCAAAAAGCATTCTCAAAGTCCTGCTTTTTGTCTTCCAAGACAGAGAGGTTGTTCATGGTGGTCCCAGGGCAAGATGGGGAACCATCCCATGTGGCTTGCCATAAAGCCCCTGGCCTTCCACCTTTGAAATCTCCCTGTTTTCCTCTGTGACCAATCACTGTGTGCTGTTTCTGGTTTGCTCCGTGGAGGCCCTGCAGCTGTTTACCTCACACAGGGCCCTTCTAACTCTCTTCATGTCTTGGCAGTGTGAGATGTATGAACTGTGTCTGGTCTCCTGATGTTCTTACTGGGCCTGCAAAAGGTTGTAGAAAGGTCATGTGTGTTCTCCTTTGCCACAGCCCCTCCCACTACTAAGCTTCACTCATTTACTTACACTCAGGCTATAGCGAGTATTTGAGTTTGCGGTCGCTGCTGTACATGTGAAGCTGGCATCGGACAGGCATCAGTGTACTCACAGCATTGGCCAGTGTGGCACATACCTGTTCAGTACCGGCTTCCATCACATCTCAGGGAAGAGCGCAGTTTCTCATGGTCATTTATATCCTGTGAACATTTTATTTTATATAGTTACTTAAAGTTCTGGGTTTATATCTTCTCTCTTCCCCAAGAAGAGAGTTTGGAAACAATAGATTTGGCTGGGCGCGGTGGCTTATGCCTGTAATTCCAGCACTTTGGGAGGCCAAGGCATGTGGATCACCTGAGGTCAGGAGTTGGAGACCAGCTTGGCCAACATGGTGAAACCCCGTCTCTACTAAAAATACAAAAAATGTGCCAGGTGTGGTGGCGGGTGCCTGTGATCTTAGCTACTCTGGAGGCTGAGGCAGGAGAACCACTTGAACCCAGGAGGCAGAGGTTGCAATGAGCCCAGATCACACCATTGCACTCCAGCCTGGGTGACAAGAGTAAGACTCCTTCTCAAAAAAAAAAAAAAGAAAGAAAAAGAAAAAAAGAAACAATAGCTTTACTCAATCTTCTTTTATTTATTTATTTATTTGAGATGGAGTTTCGCTCTTGTTGCCCGGGCTGGAGTACAATGGCACGATCTCGGTTCACTGCAACCTCCGCCTCCCAGGTTCAAGCCATTCTCCTGCCTCAGCCTCCCGAGTAGCTGGGATTACAGGCGCGCACCACCATGACCAGGACATTTTTGTATTTTTTTTTTTTTTAGTAGAGACAAGGTTTCACCATGTTGGCCAGGCTGGTCTCAAACTCCTGACCTCAGTTGATCCACCTGCCTTGGCCTCCCAAGGTGCTGGGATTACAGGCGTGAGTCACCGCGCCCAGCCTCAGTGTTCTTTCTATTTTCAGTGTCTTGTATTTTTTGCCAAATGAATGAGTTACTAGTGTCATTGAGGCCAAAGGTTTCCCACTACTAAGGTACTATTTTAATTTGCACAGAGAAAAACCTACCACAAACTGAATTCTTAACTGTAGTAATTCAAAAGAAATCAAAGGGCATTTCCTACTGAAACTGGATTGGTAACATCACCTTAAAATATAAAGTCTCACATCATGCTTTAAAAAAAAAAAACATTTTCTGTCCCACAGAAGCCTGTACCTGCTTACCACCAGAGAAGGCTTTATAACTTACATGTTGCAAAGCTGGTTGTATAAAAACCATGTAAAGGAAAAATATTATTGTCTGTTCTTGTTTTTTCTTGAGTGAAAGTGAGAAGTATAAAAAATGCTAAACATGGCCGGGCGTGGTGGCTCACACCTGTAATCCCGGCACTTTGGGAGGCCAAGGTGGGTGGATCACCTGAGGTCAGGAGTTTGAGACCAGCCTGGCCAACATGGTGAAACCCCATCTCTACTAAAAATACAAAAAATTAGCTAGACATGGTGGCAGGCGCCTGTAATCCCAGCTACTTAGGAGGCTGTAGCAGGAGAATCACTGGAACCCATGAGGTGGAGGTTGCAGTGAGCCGAAATCGCACCGTTGCACTCCAGCCTGGGTGACAGAGCAAAACTCTGTCTCAAAAAAAAAAAAAAAGCTAAATATGATAGATGACACAGAGCATCATCATCACTCACCTGTAGACCAGTAGGAGAATAGTTTGATTACCACATAAAGTTCATGGGTGCGCATAAAATAAAAAAAGAAGAGAAGAAGCATTTAAATAGGTTTCAGGGCCAGGCGCAGTGGCTCATGCCTGTAATCCCAGTACTTTGGGAGGCCGAGGCGGATGAATCACAAGGTCAGGAGTTTGAGACCAGCCTGGCCAACATGGAGAAACCCCGTCTCTATTAAAAATACAAAAATTAGCTGGGCATGGTGGCAGGCGCCCGTAATCCCAGCTACTTGGGAGGCTGAGGCAGGAGAATCACTTGAACCTGGGAGGCAGAGGTTGCAGTGATCCGAGATCGTGCCATTGCACTCCAGCCTGGGCGACAAGAGCAAGACTCTGTCTCTAAATAAATAAATAAATAAGTTCCAAGCTTCACTCGCAACTATCAAATTTTCACATGTAAGATAGGATGGTACTCCTCTCTGGCTTCTCATAGAGATCCAGGTGAATAAGCCAAATCAAAAATGGCAATTACTGTGTTAGCAAGGCTTGAAGCAGTAATATAAATAGTTTAGCCCATGACCTCTGGAGTCAGCCTGCCTGGTTTATGAATACCATCATCACTTATTAGCTGAGACGTTAGGCAAATTTCTTCACCTCTCTGACACTTCAGTTGCCTCACTAGTAAACTAGGGTAATAATATAATTTATCCTTTAGGGCTATTGTGATGATCAATCACATAGAGACCCTTGTAAGTGCTTAGCAAGTACTTGGCACATAGTATTTAACTGCTTTACATATGTTAATTATTTCTGACAGCCTGCCAAAATCTTGCATATATATACACGTATATACACATATGTATATACGTGTATATGTGTAGATATACATATGTATATACGTGTATATGTGTATATGTATATATGTGTATATACAAATGTATATATGCATATGTGTATATATGCATATGCATATGTATATGTGTATATATGCATATGCATGTGTGTATATATGCATATGCATGTGTGTATATATGCATATATGTATATATGCATATGCATATATGTATATATGCATATGTATATGTGTATATATGCATATGTATATGTGTATATATGCATATGTATATGTATATATGCATATGTGTATATGCATATGTATATGTGTATATATGCATGTGTATATGCATATGTATATGTGTATATATGCATATGTGTATATGCATATGTATATGTGTATATATGCATATGTGTATATGCATATGTATATATGTATATGTGTATATGTGTATATACATATGTGTATATGTGTATGTGTATATGTGTATATACACACATATGTGTATAGGTGCATATGTGTATATGTGTATATACACATATACGCACATATGTGTATATGTGTATATACACATACACGCACATATGTGTATATACGCACACGTGTGTACACGCATATGTGTATATACGCACACGTGTGTACACGCATGTGTATATACGCACACGTGTGTACATGCATATGTGTATATACGCACACGTGTGTACATGCATGTGTATACACACGTATATACGCATGTGTATACATGCACACATGTATATACGCATATGTGTATACATGCACACGTGTATATACGCATATGTGTATACATGCACACGTGTATATACGCATGTGTATATATGTGTATATATACATATGTGTATATATACACGTGTATATATGTGTATATATACATATGTGTATATATACACGTGTATATACGTGTATATATACATATGTGTATATATACACGTGTATATATACGTATATACATATATATGCAAGATTTTGGCAGGCTGTCAGAAATAACTAATAACTAACAAATGTATAGCAGTTAAAATGTATGTATATACATATATATATATGCCTTTCAAGATTCAAAGCAGCTGCGCACAGTGGCTCAAGCCTATAATCTCAGAATTTTGGGAGGCCGAGGTGATCGCTTGAGTTCAGGAGTTTGAGACCAGCCTGGGCAATACAGTGAGACCCTGTCTCTACAAAAAATTTTTAAAAATTGGCCAGGCACAGCGGCTCATGCCTGTAATCCGGGCACTTTGGGAGGCCGAGGTGGGTGGATCATGAGGTCAGGAGATTGAGACCAGCCTGGCTAATGCAGTGAAACCCCATCTCCACTAAAAAATACAAGAAATTAGCCAGGCATGGTGGCACTCGCCTTTAGTCCCAGCTACTCGGAAGGCTGAGGCAAGAGAATTGCTTGAATCCGCAAGGCAGAGGTTGCAGTGAGCCAAGATTGCGCCACTGCACTCTAGCCTGGGTGACAGAGTGAGACTCCATCTCAAAAACAAAACAAACAAGAAAAACAAAAAATTTTAAGAAATTAGCCAGTGCAGTGGCTCACACCTGTAATCCCAGCTGCTTGGAAGGCTGAGATGGGAGGATTGCTTGAGCACTGGTGGTTGAGGCTGCAGTGAGCTATGATCATGCCACTGCACTCCCAGCTTGGGTGACAGAGCAAAACTCTCAAAAAAAAAAAAAAAAAAAAAAGAAAGAAAAAGAAAAAGAAAAAACATTCAAAGCATTTGACTCTGCCAAATCATTTGTTCATTTAATCACTGGATAAATGTTTACTGGGAAAGGCACTGGTGGTGCCAGGGATATATTAGTAAACAGAAGCAATAGACATTTTCCCTGTCCTAAAGATTACATTCTGATGGATAGAAAAACAGTAAGCAACTAATTGGCCAATTACTCATGTAATTATCATTGTGATAAATGCTTTGAAGAAGAAGTACAGGATATTATTAGAGTTTATTACTTGCAGAAATGAGCCAGTCTGGCAGATCACCTGAAGTTAGGAGTTTGAGACCAGCCTGGGCAACATGGTAAAACCCCATCTCTACTAAAAATACAAAAAATTAGCTGGGCATGGTGGCGTGTGCTTGTAGTCTCAGCTAATCGGGAGGCTGAGGCAAGAGAATCGCTTGAACCTGGGAGGCAGAAGTTGCAGTGAGCCGAGATTGCGCCATTGCATTCTAGCCTGGGCAACAGAGCAAGACTCTGTCTCAAAAAATAAATAATTAATTAATTAAAAAAGTATTTAATGTATCTATTTCAATGCTTCCTCTTCCTCAACCCCCAAAGAACAAACTTTTATCATTTTTCTTTCTGATTCAGAAGTTCCCTCTGCCTTTTCTTTACAGCCCTCCAGTATTCTTATGTGGGTGAAATCAAACCAAAATGAATACAAGTAGAGACATTGAGGGGAAAAATAATGAACAAATATGCACTGTGTAGCCTGAGCATATGTGGACGTGGGGGTGGATTCAAGGGCAGCTGTATCTGTTTTTCAAGCTGGTGAAGGTCATGGGCTGAATGTGTGTGCAAGAGACTCAGGTTCTTTTAGCACCAGCTGTTAAAGGCTTCTAGAATCCCAAGCAACCAGGGGCCAGCTTTGAATCCCACCAGCATGTATATAATGCCTTTGTGCTAGCACTTCACTGGGCCCTAGAAGACGGAACTCATGCCCTTAGCCTTTGGAGACTATAGATAACATATTATCTGTTGGGCAGGCAGTGGGCTGGGATTAGGGGTCTTGCCTCTGCTGAAGTCTTAAGTTTGCATGTCTTCTGTTGTTGGTAACAGGTAGAGAATCCAACTCAGCTGTTTCCTGAGGTAGCTGCAGATATGCTGACTTTACTCTTCCCAAGCTAATCCGGAACTGTGGGTTCTACTCAGAGGCCTGTGTTGCCACACTATTCATAGGCCATAAGGCCCTACCTAGTGGGATCAGGAAAACATTTTCCTAGCTTGGGAAAGGCTCACATCCCTATTTTGTTGCCAGCTCTGATGCCAACCTAATAATTTTTAATTACCTGTGGCACCATGGCAAACACACCTTGTACTCTAGATCACAAACATGTACCCAATATATCTGTGTTCTTTGCAAACCAAGAGCTTCAAACCATAAGCCATATTCTCAGTTTTCTAATATTAAGTAGCATAAACAGACAGAATGTTATGGACTGACCTCTATCATTCCCAAAGAAAGGACTGCTGGAGCTGCTGATATTGGCACAAGAAAGAATAACACTTTGTTGGTAAAAGTAATATCTGGCCGGGCGCGGTGGCTCACACCTGTAATCCCAGCACTTTGGGAGGCCGAGGTGCGCGGATCACAAGGTCAGGAGATCGAGTCCATCCTGGCTAACACAATGAAACCCCATCTCTACTAAAAATACAAAAAATTAGCCGGGCGTGGTGGCAGGCATCTGTAATCCCAGCTACTTGGGAGGCTGAAGGCAGGCGGAGCTTGCGGTGAGCAGAGATCACACCACTGCACTCCAGCCTGGGCGACAGAGCAAGACTCCATCTCAAAAAAAAAAAAAAAAAAAAAAAAAAAGCAATATCTACCCCTAAAAATGGTCAGGGGTCTGGAAAAACCCATGATAAGGATTATTGCCAGGGCTATGGGACATCGAAAGCTGTCTTTGAGATTACCAGTCTAGACCAAATCACATCTTAAATGCCTCCTGTATGTGCTTCTACCTCCCACCATTTTTATACAGGGGAAATCAAAATTTACATTAAAAAAAAGGGGGAATGTAGATTAGGGAACGTGTGCATATTTTTGTAATGGTGGTGGGATTGGCCAATTTCATTGTTATTTCTATGTGATTGTCAGGGAACGTGGTGGTGGTGGCTAGGAGTTAACTCTACAATAGCCTCTGATCTTTTTTTAGCTCTAGTGTCTTACCTATTTACTTTGCACAGTATTCAACTCCTACAAGGTAAACTAAGAGTTTAAAGCAAAAACTGGTTTACCAGAATTCCTACTGCAGGAGTGAAAGATAATTTCTTTGAGACGGAGTTTCCCTCTTCTGCCCAGGCTAGAGTGAAGTGGCGCAACCTCGGCTCACTGCAACCTCTGCCCCCCAGGTTCAAGCGATTCTTCTGCCTCAGCCTCCCGAGTAGCTGGGATTATATAGGTGCCCACCACCACACCCGGCTAATTTTTGTGTTTTTAGTAGAGATGGGGTTTTGCCATGTTGGCAAGGCTGGTCTCGAACTCCTGACCTCAAGTGATCTGTCCGCCTCACCCTCCCAGTGCTGGGATTATAGGCATGAGCCACCATGCCTGGTCTAAAGGGAATATTCAAGAGAAATTAATTGCAGGCCAGGTGTAGTGGCTCATGCCTGTAATCCCAGCTCTTTGGGAGGCCGAGGCGGGTGGATCACCTCAGGTCAGGAGTTCGAGATCAGCCTGGCCAATATGGCGAAACCCTGTTTCTGCTAAAAATACAAAAATTAGTGGGGCATGGTGGCAGGTGCCTGTAATCCCAGCTACTCGAGAGGCTGAGGAAGAATTGCTTGAACCCAGGAGTCTGAGGTTGCAGTGAACTGAGATCGTGCCACTGCACTGTAGCCTGGGTGACAGAGTGACTCTGGTCTCAAAAAAAAAAAAAAATTAATTGCAAGGAACCATGAGGTTGTGACTTTTTTTTTTTCAGATGGAGTCTTGCTCTGTCACCAGGCTGGAGTGCAGTGGCACGATCTTGGCTCACTGCAACCTCTGCCTCCTGGGTTCAAGCAATTCCCCCGCCTCAGCCTCCCAAGTAGCTGGGATTACAGGTGCGCACCACCATGCCCAGCTAATTTTTTGTATTTTAGTAGATACAGCGTTTCACCATGTTGGCCAGGATGGGAGGTTGTGACTTTTTTGGTCTCCATCCCCATGTATGATTGAAGAATTGTTGCTGAAATGCTAGCCTTACTTACGTGTCCTTTCCATCTTTGACTCTCTGCAGGTCAAAAACAATTAAAATTCAACAAGCCTTGGAAGCAAGAGATTTTCACAGACCTCACACTCTTACTCTTTTCCCTGGCTATGGCTCCTTAATCTAAAATGGTTCTAAGACAGCTTCAACTTTTGATCCCAGGAGTACAATATTCACAATTGGGATGTGCTAGTTGGTGGGGAGGCCTGGCATTCTCTGGGACCAGTGGGACCTTGCAAATGCGCTGAAGTGAGTGCACATCTGCACCAGAGTCTAGTAACACCTAGTGCTCTTCAATTTCATAGTAGAAGCCCTACTCTGGGCTGGAAGATAACCAGACTCCAGGCAAGCTGCAGCTGGCAGACCCCTACCTTTTAGATTTCCCAACAGGGTGACTTTGCTTGGCTAACCAAAGGGAAAAGATGTCTATAAAACATTTGAGCCTAAGTGGACAATTTGGTGTGCAATACATAAGCTAAAAACAAATTTATCTCACCAAACATAATATTCTATTTTTAGTTGCCTGACAATAAGTATGTTCATACTCCAAATTTCTACAGTTGGTAATAACTTTGTGATAGAGAACACAGTAACACGAATCGTATCCACCAGGAATCACTGCCACAGAGAAAGAGATGTTTAGGACATTTGTAAAATGAGGTGGTTTACTGTTTTTCATCTTCTGTAAGTCTGAAATTGACTTAAATCTTCCAAAAAGGTTATTGTCTTCAAAACTGACACTCATTTAAAAGGTGTTTTTAATTAAAAAAAAAAAGACAAAGTGAGCCTATATTTGTAAACATTTATTCTCTTGAACTGAAAAAGGCTTGCATCAGCACACATTGTACAGCCTTGCAGATTACACAGAAATTGAAAAGAAGGTTCCTTGTTCATAAGTGCAATGAATCTTTGATGTCCAGTGATCCGCTGCAAACAATGAAAACAAACTGTAAAGCACTTAGGAAGTTTCCAGCACTCATCAAATGCATTTCCTTAGGTGACAAAAAATCCACAAGGAGGGGAATGCAAATAAGTGGCATTTAGTTATTAGAGAGATACTTGAAAAAAAAAAAGTGGAAGTATTTTCCTGCTTAGAATGATTTCTGTTCCCCTTTGAATGTAAGTGGTTTAAGAGGCATTAAGAACATAATTTATTTTATACTTAATGTTCACACTACCTAAATGAATAAGGAAAGGGCCCTACAAGGAAGAGTTATGTATTTTTTGGCAATTGTTTCTGAGTTTAGAGATTCAGGGGAAGAGGAATCCTCTATTTGTGGGATCTTCTTAGCATCCCTAACCCCCAAGGAGATAGTACATGGTTTTGACTTGGTTATTTCACTCCTGCATTCTTTTTCCCTGAAATTTTAAGTTGGGTCACATTGTGCTGGCTGCAAAAAGAAATACAGGTTGCAACTGGTTATAATCATTTTGAAGAATAATTTGCTGTACAATAGAGCTTTGGATCTGATACAAGAATTTAGAAATATAAAACGAAATAACTATAAAAGTTAGGAGGCATTTGAACGGCATTTCCTTAGAAAAACCTGCTAACTCTGTATCATTCTGATGTGGATTCCTATAGTCATGTGGGGTGAAATGCATATTTTTTCCCCCTTTGCTGGATCACTGGCCTTTCTTCAAAAGCTATAACGCCATGAACACACATCCTAGGAGTCTCTATAATGTTAACAGAAGCTCCAAATACCAAGCCAATCAAAGATGGGAGAGGGCAGGGGAACCATAAAGGCGAAGGGTCCAAAGGTGGCTGTTACTGAGAACTTGCCCTTTCCAAAATGTGAAAGTCATAGTGCTTCTTGCTTGTTCTCAGCTTAAACTTGTTAACTGAGTTAATTTGTTTCTTCAGTGCATTCTGTGCAGCTGAAATGGAGGGGAATGTGGCTAAGACGGTGTAGGTGGAGGCCAAGTCACTGGGTTTAGAGCGTTCAGGGTTGACAGTGTTGTCCCCGCTGCCACAGCAGAGGGGGTGACGACGTGGTTGGGACTGGGGGTCCCGGAGCCACCGGATCTTGGCGCCAATTTTAAAGAGTTCCCCAAAAAGCTTTTCAGCTTCCATGCGAGTTATTCCATCTGGCAGTTCAGTAATTTCCAAGACCTTCCCAACAACTAGAATAGAAAAGGTACAGAATCAGTACATCCCTGTTACCAAAAAAGTTGGGTAAAAAAGCACTGCAGACCCAAATATGACATGGGAAATGACCATTCGAATACACAACATTAAAACTGTTAGGGCCATCTTTTTTTTTTTTTTTTTTGGGAGACGGAGTCTGACTCTGTCTCCCAGGCTGGAGTGCAGCGGTGTGATCTTGGCTCACTGCAACCTCCACCTCCCAGGTTCAAGCGATTCTCCTGCCTCAGCCTCCCAAGTAGCTGGGATTACAAGTGCCTGCCACCATGCCCAGCTAATTTTTTGTGTTTTCAGTAGAGATGGATGGGGTTTCACCATATTGGCCAGGCTGGTCTCGAACTCCTGAGTTCAGGTAATCCACCTGCCTCAGCCTCCCAAAGTGCTAGGATTACAGGCATGAGGCACTGCACCCGGCCAGGGACATCCATCTTTTAAATCATTCCTACTTACCCCATAGGCAAGGAATAGAGGGCTAATAGTGTTAAAGCTACTAAGCCGGGCGCACCTGTAATCCTAGTACTTTGGAAGGCCGAGGTGGGTGGATCACCTGAGGTCTGGAGTTCGAGACCAGCCTGACTAACATGGTGAAACCCATCTCTACTAAAAACACAGTGGGCGACTGTAATCCCAGCTACTCGGGAGGCTGAGGCAGGAGAATTGCTTGAACTTGGGAGGTGGAGGTTGCAGTGAGCTGAGACTACACCACTGCACCACTCCAGCACGGGCAACAAGAATGAAACTCCATCTCAAAAATAAATAAATAAATAAATAAAATAAAATAAAATTAAGCTACTGATGTCATAGTCTTTACTGGTAGTTGCACAAATAAAAAGCATCGTACAGTGGCTTTTCTAAATTAGGTGATCTCAAACATTTTTCTGAACTTCACATTTCCATTGTAAAATAAAATAAAAGCACTTGCCCTATCCACACCACAAGGCTGCTGAGTAGAAAGTTAAAATACAAACTTGAAGGCACTTTACCAGAGAGGCAATATATTTGTTCACTCAGACTCTCTCCCACATGGATGTAAGGAAAAAACCCTTTCTCAAAGAACTAAGAGGCTGAGTTTCACTCTACTTGTTCCTCTCACACATTTCCCTTTGGCCCCTCTGTCCCTCCTAAACCTACCTGCATCTTACCATATATATTCTCACATCTCAAATGACACAGGGTCATAGGAACATATCCAAGAACGCTAAATCAGAGATGGCAAAAATTATGACTTTTTGCAGGATTCTAGGAAGAGGAAAACCCATTTCTGTGCTGTGGTGTATTTTTAAAGACTGTCACCAGTTTGCAGACCCACATCTAGCTGCCCCTCAGAGACATACCTGTTTCTCCTGCTCCAAGGTCCGTGGATGCAGCTTTTTTAGCTTGTCTCCTTCCTCGGTTTCCATGCCTGCTGCCAGGCTGACCCTGAAAACCCACAAATAGTTGAGAAACAAGGTTAATAATGCTGAAAAACACACTTTGGATGTTTACCAACTTAACACCAAAACACTTTTAGTTTGGGTTTTGCACTCTGGCAGAAGAAAATCAGTCCGAGGCCTTCTGGATTCTGTCTGTGCAGTGGCATTCCTGTCCTTCATTATGACCAATCACTTGCTGACGGTCCTTCATTAGCAAGAGTGCCCCAATCCCTAGCCACTGCCTTGTCTTTGGGTGGCACTAGAGAATTACTGCTCTGCCAAGCAGCACACCATCTTCTCCTTTGCTCTGCTCCTGATGGAGCCAGTGATAATCTGTGTAAACCAACTGGCCGAGGCACAGAGCTCTTCTTGGGCAGTGCCAACAGGTGGGCTCAGGGTTACCCCTTACACTCTGAGGGAGCTATGATGTTCTGCAACAAAGCCTAGGAGGTTAGTTGTCTTTCATACCTGTTGGTTTGGAATGTGTCCGTGCAGAACAGCAGGAGGATTATACTGCAGTGGCTGGCCAAGTAATGGATACCTGGAATCTCCTGAAAAGTCAATAAAATATTTTTACATTTTTTCTTTCCTCAGTTAAAAAGTACTTGCCAGAGGCTGGGCATGGTGGTTCATGCCTGTAATCCTAGCACTTTGGGAGGCTGAGGCAGGCAGATTACTTAAGGCCAGGAGTTTGAGATCAGCCTGGCCAACATGGTGAAACCCCCATCTCTAATAAAAATATAAAAATTAGCCAGGACTGGTCGTGGGCACCTATAATTCTAGCTACTCAGGAGGCTGAGGCATGAGAACTGCTTGAACTTGGGAGGCAGAGGTTGCAGTGAGCCAAGATGGTGCCACTATATTCCAGCCTGGGTGATGGAGTGAGAGACTGTCTCAAAAAAATAAAAAATAAAAAAAATAAAAAGTACTTGCCAGAGTTTTCTAATTGTTCAAAATAAGATGAACAGGGGACACAAGTATGGTGGCATAAAAAAAGTATAGATAACTGACATTTTTCTTTTGGAGACAGGGTACTGCTCTGTCGACAACCCAGGCTGGAGTGCAGTGGTGCAATCATAGCTCACTGCAGCCTTGAACTCCTGGGTTCAAGTGATCTTCCTGCCTCACCCTCACAAGTAGCTGGGACTACAAGCACAAACTACCATGCCTGGCTAATTTTATTTTAGTAGAGATAGAGTCTCACTATGTTGACTAGGCTGGTCTCAAACTCCTGGCCTCCAGCAATCCTTCCACCTCATGAGTTGCTGGGATTACAGGTACAAGCCACCATGCCTGGCTAAATGACATTTTAAACAAGAATGAAAAATTTCCACATATCCTTTTAAGAGCCCAGGCAAAATTCTGAAAAGATTAAGGACTAATAACAGTGGTTAGGAAGGAGGGTGCATGGTAGGAACTACATGAATAGAGACAGGATGGAGAGAAACTTCTCTGGATACTTTGAAGATATGGAAGAGGAAGAATCTAAGACAACTATGACACTAAATCCTAACATCCTGTATGAAATACACCAAAATAACTACGACACACATGCCAATCACTTGAGGTGCTGAAATTCACATCACTCTATTATGATTAAAATCTGACCTTTCAGAGGAAGGAAGAAACTCTGGATAAACATTAAGTTTTTATCTCCCCAATTCACTATTAATTGCTATAAATTTATGCATAGAATATATGCATGTACACATTTACATATACTCAAACACACTTTAATAGTTTTAACCAATGAGTAGTTGTACATCCTGGGTCTTAAGTCTGCTCTTCTTAATCTTTAAGTGAAATTTGCATTTATAATTTGAACCTGTTCAGAAAAAGTTGTGTAGTTCTTAAGTGTCATTATTCATAAGTATTCCCTTCCTAAATCAGTAAATGTGGGTTAGTGAGGATGGAGATCTTCCAATTGCTTTCTTTCACTCAGGAAAGCCTAAAGTCATCACATGGCAAAGGCTTAATAAATGCTGACTGCAAAAACTTTGTCTTGGATAATAAGATTTTAGTGTTACATTTTCATTTATTTTATAATCATAAGTTCTCAAATTTAGTACATTTTGTGTTTGGGGGAGGGTTATCAGTAGGTGCTAGGAAAGCATCCTCAGGAAATCGTACACCCCTTCTCCTGAGAGCTTCATAACAAGCAGCAAGGTGTGGACTTCTTGCCATTCCACAAGGCTCCTTCCGGGTGAACACAGTGAAGATGCCTGGGCAGCACCCTGGCAGGACATATGCATGACATACTCACTCTTTCCCAACCTATAGATGGAAGGGCAGATATGACATGGGGATTTAGCACTGAGATCAGAGATGCCAAGTGAACTGTGAAGGTGTATAAAAAATAGTTGTCAAGGTCGGGCGCGGTGGCTCACGCCTGTAATCCCAGCACTTTGGGAGGCTGAGATGGGTGGATCATGAGGTCAGAGTTCGAGATCAGCCTGGCCAACATGGTGAAACTCCGTCTCTATTAAAAACACAAAAAATTAGCCAGGCGTATGGCGCATGCCTGTAATCCCAGCTACTTGGGAGGCTGAGGCAGGAGAATTGCTTCAACCCAGGAGGCAGAGGTTGCAGTGAGCCAAGATAGTCTATAATGACTGATGTTAAATATCTTTTCAAGGGCTTATTAGACATCTGCATACTATTTCAAAATGTCTGTGTAACTTGTTTTTCAAAATCACTCACCATATTGTGAATACTGCTCCCCGTCTTTTTTTTTTTTGAGACAGAGCCTCTCTCTGTCGCCCAGGCTACAGTGCAGTGGCACGATCTTGGCTCACTGCAGCCTCTGCCGCCCAGGTTCAAGCGATTCTCCTGCTTCAGCCTCCCGAGTAGCTGGGATTATAGGTGCCTGCCACCATGCCCAGCTCATTTTTCTAGTTTTAGTAGAGATGGGGTTTCACTGTCTTGGCCAGGCTGGTCTTGAACTCCTAACCTTGTGATCCACCTGCCTCGGCCTCCCAAAGTGCTGGGATTACAGGTGTGAGCCACTGCGCCTAGCCTGAATATTGCCCCCTTTTAGTGATTCTTTAGATAGCTACATAATATTACTTGTATGAATATACCATAATTTAAGTACTCCTCATTGATGAACAGAGTTAGGTTGTTTCTAAATTTTTTTTGCTATAGGATAAACTCTTCTGTATATAAATCTTTGTGTGCATTATCCTTAGGATAAATTCTAGGAAATAAAATGGTTTCCATATTAGTTTATAATCATCTGCTTGCATATCTGCTCCCCCAAGTAGACTAAGGGTTAGTGAGGGTGAGGACTTCTCCTTATTCATCTTTATACACCAAGGGCATAGCCATTTCCTTAATAAATGATTGCTGAATAAATTTTTGGATAATCTCTTTTTTCTGTTTTATTTTTGAGACAGAGTCTTGCTCTGCTGTCCATGCTGGAATGCAGTGGCATAATCAGAGCTCACTGCAGTCTTAAATTCCTGGGCTGAAGTGATCCTCCCGCTTCAGCCTCCCGAGTAGCTGTGACTACAGTCATGTGCCACCACTTCTGGCCGATTTTTGTAGTTTCTCTAGAGACGGGGTCTTGAGTGGCCTCAAGTGATCCTTCCGCATTGGCTTCCCAAAGTGCTGGGATTACAGGCGTAAGCCATTGCGCCCGGCCTGGATAAACTTTTGATATATATTACTCTAACGTAGAAATTAAAATACCGAAAAAATGTAGAAAACTGTGTATTATTACTATAGAGGAATGGATTCTAAGAATAAGTTAAAGTGATTTTAATGTGATCATGTAATTACTAAACATAAGTAATTACTGAATTAATAATTATTAATTAGCAATGATACATTAAGGTTAGGAGAGTATATGGTCACAAATAGACATGCCTGAGTGTAGATGAAGATGCAGCTCTATGGAAAATAGAAAGGCAATATTACCAAGATAAATTACCAAGTGACTGGGAATGGATGTCTTAAATTCTCTGAAGTTGTGACTAGTTTCATGTACACTTACCTTGCCCGGGGACAAAAGGTCTAGAAAATTGGGGCATGATGGAAAGTGGTGGTCCAGAGGGACGTACAGTTTTCAGGGTGGACAGCTGAGCTGGTGCTGGCGACTGAGCTGGTGAAATAATGGGGCTACTGAGTTGAGGGCTGTGCTGCAATTACAATACGTCAAGAAAATGGGTCAGCATTTTGGGCAGGCTTATTTTTTATTCTTCCTGATTACATATATGTACTTGTTAGAAAATAATTCGAACATTATAGAAGCATGTGATCTGCAACTCCCAAAAATAAACACTGGTAACAGATGGTTTCTTTTTTTTCTTTTTTTTTTTTTTTTTGAGACGGAGTCTCGCTCTGTTGCCCAAGTTGGAGTGCAGTTGTGCAATCTCAGCTTACTGCAAGCTCTGCCTCCCAGGTTCACGCCATTCTCCCGCCTCAGCCTCCTGAGCCTCCTGCCTCAGTCCCAGCCTGTAGCTGGGACTACAGGTGCCCGCCACCAAGCCCAGCTAATTTTTTGATTTTTAGTAGAGATGGGGTTTTCCTGTGTTAGCCAGGATGTTCTCCATCTCCTGACCTTGTGATCCGCCTGCCTCAGCCTCCCAAAGTGCTGGGATTACAGGCGTGAGCCACCGCATCCGGCCAACAGATTGTTTCTAAGCACATGCATTCATACATCCATTTTTCACAAAAATGGGAACAGACTATACATCCTACTTTCGAAACTTGCTTTTGTACCTTGGCAATAATATTGCTGATACTTTTGCATGAGAGAATACATACAGCTAACTCACTCTTTTTTCATATTAAATACTGTAACATTTCATATTTAAATAATTTCATTAGAGAATAGTTCCTAAGATTGTAAAAGAATTCCCAGATTTCCCAAATGATGTTAACTTTTATTACACTGCTTTCTCTCTCTCTCTCTCTCTGTGTGTGTGTGTGTGTGTGTGTACACCCATATATATACATATATATCACTGTGTTTTTTGGAACTGTTTGAAAGTGAATTTCACATGATATTCCTTTAACCCAAAATAATTAGTGTCTATTTCCTAACAACAAGGACTTTTATAATATAATCAAAGTAGAATAATAAAAGCCAGAAAATTAACAATACAATAGTATTATCTAATCTACAGTTAATTTAAATTTTGCCAAGTGTCCCACTAATGTCCATTATAGCAAAAGATAAGAAAAATGTTTCCCTTCAAGTCCAGAATCCAGACTAGAATCAAGGGCTGCATTTTGTTGTCATGGCTCTTTAATCTTCTTTAATCTGAAGCAGAACAGCACAGTCTCTTCTTTCTTTCATGACTCTGACATTTCTGAAGATTTGTTTCAGAAGATCAGTTATTTTGTAGACTGTCCCTCAATTTGGGTTTGTCTGCTGTCTCCTCATTAAAAAGTTCATGTTATATATTTGGGAAAGGAACACCAGAGAAGTAATGTGTCCTTCTCAATGGATCACATCAGAAGGAACCTGATGTCTATCTGTCATCACAGTATTGGTGATATTTACTTCGACTGCTTTGTTAACGTGTTGCCTATCAGGTTTCTCCACTGTAAATTAAAATTTTTTTCCTTTGTTTTAAGTATCTTGTAGGGAGATACTTTAAAAAAAAATTCTGCTTTTCCTCAGAATTTCACCCACTAGTTTTGTAGCCTCTAGTGGTGACTCTTGCCTGATGGTTTCTTGGTGGTGATCTTCTAATTTCACGATTCTACATTTATCACTTTACATTACACTAAGGTAAGACAGAGCTTCATTTTCCATTTATTGATTTTTATCAGTATGGACTCATGAATTCTTATTTTATTCTATGGATGATCATTCATTTCTATCATTGTTTTATGCCCCAAACCTCCACTCCTGATCCTGTATTCTTCAACACGTCCCTATTTTTCTTCCATCCCTTCCTTACTTTCTGGCACAGCCAAGATGGCCTACGCCCATCTGGTACTTTCCCTGCACCAACTCTGGCAACAGTTATTTTTCTAAGGAGCCCTAGTTCCTTTTAATGGTGACTGGTTATTTACAAACTACCATCTCAATAGTAGGTGTATCTTATTCTTTTCAGTATTACACACTTAAGGGTGTTTTCCTAAATGGCACAGTAATAATCAGTTACCCACTGATGAATGTCAAGACTGTTTACAGTTTTTCAATATTACAACAGGGAAAAAAGAAATATTGTACACATATTTTTGCACTTATTATTTAATTTTTACTGGATAAAGTTCCAGAAGCATATCTGTGGATCAAATTCTACATTTTGAAAAATGTCTCCAAAGTGCATTCCAAAGAGCTGTACCAATTTACACTACCACAAAGAGAGTCCCAGAGCTTATAACTTGATCTTTGCCAAACTATTACTATGGCAGATTATTGGTCTTCCTGAATTTTCCCAATTATATAGATGAAAAGTAGTTTTATATTTTCATCTGTTTAATGGCCATTGGTAGTTTGTGAGCTGATCTGTAATAACTTTTGTTCCCCTCCCTTTTTTTTTTGAGATAGGGTCTCACTCTGTCACCTAGACTGGAATATGGTAGTGTGATCACAGCTCACTGCAGCCTCTACCACTCAGGGTCAAGCAATCCTCCTGTTTCAGCCTCCCGAGTAGCTATAGCTACAGGTGTATACCACCGCACCTGGCTAATTTTTAACTTTTTTATAGAGATGGAATCTCATTATGTTGTCTAGGCTGCTCTTGAACTCCTGGACTCAAGCGATCCTTTCTCCTTGGCCTCCCAAAGTGCTGGGATTTTTTTATTTTTATTTATTTTTTTTGAGACGGAGTCTTGCTCTGTTGCCCAGGCTGGAGTGCAGTGGGGCGATCTTGGCTCACTGCAAGCTCCGCCTCCCGGGTTCACGCCATTCTCCTGCCTCAGCCTCCTGAGTAGCTGGGACTACAGGCGCCCGCCACCACGCCCGGCTAATTTTTTGTATTTTTAGTAGAGACGGGGTTTCACCATGTTAGCCAGGATGGTCTCGATCTCCTGACCTTGTGATCCTCCTGCCTCGGCCTCCCGAAGTGCTGGGATTACAGGCGTGAGCCACCGCGCCCGGCCGGAAGTGCTGGGATTACAGGCATAAGCCACCATGCCCAACCACTGTCTTTTAAATAAAGTTAAAACCTGGCTGGGTAAAGCAGCTCAAGCCTATGATCCCAGCACTTTGGGAGGCTGAGCCAGGTGGACCGCTTAAGCTCAGGAGTTTGAGACCAGCCTGGGCAACACGGCAATACCCCATCTCTACAAAAAAAAAAAAAAAAAAAATTAGTTGGGCATGGTGGTGTGCATATGTGGTCTCTGCTACTCAAGTGGCTGAGGTGGGAGGATGGCTTGAGCCCAGGAGATGGAAGCTGCAGTAGGCCCGGAACATGCCACTGCACTCCAGCCTAGGTAACAGAGCCAGACCCTGTCTCTAAATGATGAGCCCAGGAGGTTGAGGCTGCAGTAAGCTGATTGTGAAAATGTAGTCCAGCCTGGGTGTCAGAGGGTAACCTTGTCTCAACAAAAGATAAAACCTTTTAATTCTATAAAATTTCAAGTATATAAAAGTATAGATAGAAAAGCACAATGAAATTCCATGTACCCATCATCCAGGTTCAACTGTGATCTCCCCTGCTTTGTTTTTCCTGAAGTATTTAAAGCAAATCTCAGCATTTTACTTGTAAATATTTCAGTATACAAACACTTGTATCTAATGGACAACTCTTTTTTTTTTTTTTTTAATTTTAGACAGAGTCTCGCTCTGTCACCCAGGCTGGAGTGCAATGGCATGATCTCGGATCACTGCAACCTCCGCCTCCTGGGTTCAAGCAATTCTACTGCCTCAGCTTCCTGAGTAGCTGAGATTACAGGTGCCCGCCACCACATCCAGCTAAGTTTTGCATTTTTAGTAGAGACGGGGTTTCTCCATGTTGGCCAGGCTGGTCTCAAACCCCTGACCTCAGGTGATCTGCCTGCTATGGCCTCCCAAAGTGCTGGGGTTATAGGCATGAGCCACTGTGCCTGGGTTTTTTTTTTTTTCAAAGAGTTGGGGTCTCCCTCTGTTGCTAGGGGGCAATGCAGTGGCATGATCGTAGCTCACTGCAGCCTTGAACTCCTGGGCTAAAGCAGTTTTGCCTCAGCCTCCTGAGTGGCTGGGACTACAGGTGCACACTGCCATGGCCGAATAATTTTTTGTATTTTTTATAGAGATAGGGTTTCACCATGTTACCCAGGCTGGTCTCGAACTCCTGAGTTCCAGGTCTGCCTTAGCTTCCCAAAGTGCTGGGATTACAGGCATGAGCCACTGCGCCTGGCCTTAAAAAATGTCTTTTGATCATTCAATATCCAAATAAGATCCATACATTATATCTGATATTATACCTCTTCAGTCTCTTTTAATGTATAACAGACCAAGCTCCTATTTCAAAATGCCATCTATTAAAGTAATAGGGCCAATTTGTCAAGTAAAATGTCCCACTGGTATCAGGTAATTTGCTTTTGTTTCTTCTTATATTTCCCATAAACGTAGCTAGGGTTAGAGGCTTGAATAGATTCAGGTTCAAATTTCGGTAAGAGTGTATCATAAGTAATGCTGTGTACTTCCTGCTATACCACATGAAGAGGTAAATAATGTTTGGCTGGCCTACTTTTAGTGATGTTACAACTGATCAGTGGATTCAGGGCTGTCTGTCTAATTCATCCATTTAAAATACCCCTCAAAACTTTTTTGTTTTTTTAAGTGAGCAGTTTCTCAACCAAAACTTTTTAATCCAATATTTTTAGGATCTGCTGATGATTTTCTGGCAATTTTCTAATTCTACCATTGCTTCTGCATTTATTAACTGGATTATTCTACAGAGAACATTCTCTTATCAACTATTTGGTTACATTAATATATACTCATATGGGAAAGGTAGGATAAATGCTTATTTTTCTTTACCAAATTTTAGATCTAGTTTATCTTTTGAAGTTAAAAAACATTTTTTGAATACGCAGAAGTTAGCAAATAATATTTAAATACTGATTCTTTTTTTCCTTCTTTTTTTTTTTGAGATCTTGGCTTACTACAACCTCCACTCACCTGGGTTCAAGCGATTCTCCTGCCTCAGCCTCCTGAGTAGCTGGGATGCATGCTACCACCATACCCAGCTGATTTTGTATTTTTGCATGTGCCATCACACCCAGCTGATTTTGTATTTTTAGTAGAGATGGGATTTCACCATGTTGGTCAGGCTGGACTGAAACTGGGTGATCCCCGTGCCTCAGCCTCGCAAAAAGTGCTGGGATTACAGGGGAGAGCCACCGTGCCTGGCCCAAATTCTTTTATTAATCTGGCTGACAGGATTTCAAATTCAAGCCTTATAAGTCAATCTTAGGTAACAAAAATGTAATGTTTCAAAATGATAATGAACAAAACCATCTTACCTGGACAATACTGTCTACACTGCTAAATTCTACACACTTCTGTCCTCTCTGGTGATCACAGTAATATTTGTTTTGTTTCCACTGCGGGGGTGAGTGGGCACAAGATTGTGGATTGTTTGGTACACTGAGCTGCATCATCACCATGCCCCCACCAGGTGGCGGTGGTGGTCCAGCTGAAAATCAGAATTAGGATGCTACAGTCAGAATATTTTAGCAACTAGTTGGTGTTTCTCTGAACACTAGGATAACAGTAGTAATTTTACATTTCTGAATAAAATTTTACTATTAACTAAGGAACCAGGTTGAAGCCCTAGTGCATCATACTACAAGTATTGTGTGTTTAAACAGGCATTAAGATGGACTCTGTAGGCCTCAACATCTCACTTATCATAATGGTAAGTTGGAGTAAACAGGAACAGCTGGAAGAGTAATGAGAGAAGGCGTAGGAAATAACCCTAGAGAATATCAATACTTACGAGAAAGGAGAATCAGGATAGTACTGTGATAGCAGCAGTAGAAGGAAAGGAAGAAGTGGACTGCACATGTTAACTATGATTCAGTACAGCACCCTCAATATTGTGGGTGTATTTCAGCACATCACAAATTGAGAACCTTTTTGTAGAAATGCCTAAGGAAATTAATCGAACTACTTCTCATATGAACCAATCATTACCTTATTTTCACTGATTTCTTCATACCTGTACATTGGTGGCCTTGAAGCTGCTGGGAACTGCATGGTGAAGTGGTTCGAGGAAACTGTACTTGTTCTGATGCTGGATGTTGCAGGTAACCTACTGAAGAGCTATGGAAAAAACAAATACAAAAACACAGCATAATGAGAGGAGGATGACTATAAAGATTCTTGAATGGGCCGGGCGCGGTGCTCACGCCTGTAATCCCAGCACTTTGGGAGGCCAAGGCGGGCGGATCACGAGGTCAGGAGTTCGAGAACATCCTGGCTAATATGGTGAAACCCCATCTCTACTAAAAATACAAAAAATTAGCCGGGCGTGGTGGCAGGCGCCTGTAGTCCCAGCTACTCAGGAGGCTGAGGCAGGAGAATGGTGTAAACCCGGGAGGCAGAGCTTGCAGTGAGCCGAGATTGCACCACTGCACTCCAGCCTGGGCACCACTGCACTACAGCCTGGGCGACAGAGCGAGACTAATTACTAAGAACAGAGGAAACAACAGAACATGTTCTGACATAGTTAACAAAATATTGACAAAAATTAAACGCTATTAGTGTGAAACCATTAAGTTACTCCTGTATTTTTGAACAGTTAGTCTTTTTTTTTGAGATGGAGTTCTGCTCTGTCACCCAGGCTGGAGTGCAGTGGTATGATCTCAGTTCACTGCAACCTCTGCCTCCAGGCTTCAAGCGATTCTCCTGCCTCAGCCTCCCAAGTAGCTGAGATTACAGGTGCCTGCCACCACACCTGGCTACTTTCTGTATTTTTAGTAGAATGGGGTTTTGCCATGTTGGCCAGGCTGGTCTTGAACTCGTGACCTCAAGTGATCCTCCCGTCTCAGCTTCCCCAAATGCTGGAATTACAGGTGTGAGCCACTGCACCTGGCCTGAGCAGTCTTTCAGACTCAAATTAATATGGGGTTTGTCATAACATTATCTCTGAAGTTTTTTCTAGAAAATTTTTTTATAATAGTTAAAAACCACAGAATGATACTATTCTTTCTGAGAATTCATGAGTAACTGAGAACCATAATTTATATCTAAAACTCTATTGTCTTTGTCATTTTAAAAAGCTGTCTTACAAAAAACAGTATTTCTTAATTTGGTCGGAATAACTTTTTGCACCTGTGTCTCGTATAATTGCGTTAAACTTTGTACACAACTACTGAATTACAGAGAATACAGGAAGACATGTTAAATGACAGCATGATGATGCAATCAGTAAAATCCAGAATATGGGAAACTCTAAGATAAATGTGTAAAAACATAAGCAATATTTGCGAGGTGGAAGGAAATACAAATATGAACCGGATATTTGACGTAATTAATGAATTAACCTCAATATTTTAAGATATAAAATGATATTAGTTATGTGGGATTAAAAAATCCTTCAGGGATACATATACTGAAATACTCATGGATATGAAATACTATGATGCCTGGGATTTATTTCAAGCTAATATTGGAGGGAGAAGAGGCAGAGATTTATATGAAAACAGATTAGTAATTACATAATTGGTGATGGGCATATATGGGTTGAGTATACTTCTGTTTATATTTATATATGTTTACAGATTTCCATAATAAAAAGTTAATTCTGTCTTTCAGGCTGACAGTTAATAAGAATTAGTAAAGCTTTATGCATTTTTAGGGGCAGTAACTCAGAGCGGCTCAATAAAAGGGAAAAAGAGATATAAAGGGAGGATTTAATAGAAAGTGATTTTGGATCATAAGTGAAAACAGTACTTTCTGAAATTTATGTTAATTATGATTGTAATGTGTAATATAAGTATTAGCTACCTGTGGAAATAATACAGCTTAAGTCTGTAAATGTGCCGAAACTGAGGAAAACAGAAAGGTTCCCATAGGTGGAAGGTTTTTTAGGCTCTGTTCTAACCCATGTGAACAGCTCTCCTGAGCCATGCCCCTCACTCTGATCTTTTTCGCTAAGGTCTGAGACATGTGGGTGAAAGCAAGCCATCCTACAAAGGGCAGGGAATACTCAGGTCGGTCACTGAGGTAAGCAATATAGCCCATACTCTACTAAACTACAAACTGCGATTCCATTTTACCACTCGAGTGGGTTTCTAGCACTAGACACCCGTTAGGTAAATGAGTAAGAATCAAGTTTTAGAATTATGTAAATGAGTTCCAGGCCTCTACTAATCTTCTGAGAGATATTTAGATAATTCAAGGGACATAGACTAGACAATGAGACACCCTCTTAAATCACTTAAACACTTTAGAAAAAAGAAAGCATAGAAGTCAGTATTTACACTCTCTTTAAAAATACAAATATATTATACCAGAGATGAATCAGTTCTGTAGTAATTTCACAAGTTTCTCCTCCTTTGGAAGACAGGAGGGAAAGAAGGACTTTTAAAGTAAAGCACCAGGCCTAGTCATTCAAAGTTGATATCCTACACCCTTTAACAGAAAAATGAAACATCAATTTCAAATAATCCCATTTATCCCCAAACTTCCTGAAAAGTCCTGACATAAAACTATGAATATGTAAACTAAAAAAAAATCAAAATATCCACTTTCAAATGTATTAAGGTCACTGCTATAAAAATTATTGCCAATATATTTTTCCTGTTTAGGAGCTGCCTCTTCTCTACGTAAGGTAGAGCCTGGCAAACTGCCGTGAAATGCTTGAGAGATTGATGAATGACATTATAGGATATCCCACAGGTTTCTTCTGAGTTTTTTTTTTTTTTTCGAGATGGAGTCTCCCTCTGTCACCTAGGCTGGAGTGCAGTGGTGCGATCTTGGCTCACTGCAACCTCTGCCTCCTGGGTTCACACCATTCTCCTGCCTCAGCCTCTCGAGTAGCTGGGACTACAGGTGCCCGCCACCACACCTGGCTAATTTTTTTGTATTTTTAGTACAGATGGGGTTTCACCATATTAGCCAGGATGGTCTTGATCTCCTGACCTCGTGATCCACCTGCCTTGGCCTCCCAAAGTGCTGGGATTGCAGGCGTGAGCCACTGTGCCCGGTCCTTCTTCTGAATTTTTTACAGTGATCATCTTATTCCTTTAACATTAGAGGGTAATTCAGAGAGATTCCCCTTCTCTCCAGTTAATTATTTCTTCAATCTTACTATGTTTTGGAATTGAAGCCATGATTTAAAAAAATGACAAATATAATGTATTTTTAAAGTTAGAAACTTACTTTATCAAAGTGTGATTTTATTTTATTTATTTATTTATTTTAAACAGACAAGGTCTCACTCTATTCCTCAGGCTGGAATGCAGTGGTGTTATCATAGGTTACTGAAGCACTGAACACTTGGGCTCAAGTGATCCTCCTGCCTCAGCCTCCCGAGTAGCTAACTACAAGCGCCCACCATTGCTTAATATCAAGCAATATCAATGCTTGATATTAAGATATATTCACTAGATCTTGCAAATTCAAGTGACAGTACATTGCTATTTTAATGCCTTTGACATTTAATACCTGACCTAGGGCAAAGCACCACGTATTTGGGTGTCAGAAGGGAGCACAGGGCTGTGTTCCAACTCTACTTGTTATTCGCTATGTGAGTCTGAACATGTTATTTGAACTTCAGCTCTTTCATCAACAAACATGCAATTAGCACTTAAACATGCGATTAGCACTTGCCTTACCAAACTATGATGAAAGATTTGGCCAAATAATTCAAAGCATAAACAGCCAAACATAAAAATGTACAACTTCATTAATAATCACAGAGCCAAATTAATACATGTTGCCATTTATGAAATGTGAAAACAATAAAGCAGAGTCAGTACATATTGGGACTGTGAATCAAAGATTCTGGCAAAATGTACCATGGACCTTAATAACAGTCACATCCTTTAACCTACTAATTCCCTTCTAAGGACTCATGCCAAGGGAGTAATTAAAATTGCTTACAAGATGGCTCAATAAAGTAAAAAGATATGACCTAAATGTTCTGCAGTAGGGTAAATATACTATTGTATATTCATAAAATGTAAGAGTATGATCATTAAATTATATTAATGAAATTTTTAATGGGATGAAAAAATTTTTACTATGACCAATAAGTGAAATATATACAGTAAGATTTCAACTACATTAAATCTCTGTAAGAGGCTGGGTGTTGTGGCTCATGCCTGTAATCCTAGCATTTGGGGAGGCCGGGGAGGATGGCTCACTTGAGGTCAGGAGTTTGAGACTAGCCTGAAACCCTATCTCTGCTAAAAATACAAAAATTAGCTGGGTGTGGTGGTGCATGACTGCAGTCCCAGCTACTTGGGAGGCTGAGGCAGAAGAATCACTTGAACCCGGGAGGCAGAGGTTGCAGTGAGCCGAGATGGCACCACTGCAGTCTGGCCTGGGCGAAAGAGCGAGACTCTGTCTCAAAAAAAAAAAAAAAAAAAAAAAGCATGCATGCATTTTGTAATTATAAATAATACTTTAAAAATGCTTTTTGAAAACTGAAAAGTTTAGCTTTTAAATATTATAGTAGAAAGTTAATTTCAATGAAACAATCTGAATTTGCTTCAGAAAACTTCAGCAGATGTCAGAGTATGGCCATTTGAAGATGTTTATGCTGATATTCTGTAATATAAACCTTCAATTCAGCCGGGTGTGGCGGTTCACACCTGTAATCCCAGCACTCTGGGAGGCTGAGGCAGGTGGATCACTTGAGGTCAAGAGTTCGAGACCAGCCTGGTCAGCATGGTGAAACCCGTTTCTACTAAAAATATAAAAATTAGCTGGGCGTGGTGGTGGGTGCCTGTAATCCCAGTTATTCAGGAGGCTGAGGTTGCAGTGAGCTGAGATCACACCACTGCACTCCAGCCAGGGCAACAGAGCAAGACCCTGTCTCTAAATAAATAAATAAATAAATGAATAAATAACCAATTCATTTGTGGGTCAGATGCTCAACTAGGCTTGTAGTCTCTGGAAGAAAACACCAACTTTCTGCCTCATAAACTTTCTCAAAGTCATAGGGATTTCCATTTTATATATATTTTTTGTGGTGAGGGTATATATACCTAGTATAATATAAACTTTCAATTAATCAGAATTTGACTATATGCTCAATTAATGAAAATAAATGTCAAAATCTTTAATATATAATTTTTTGGGTTTTCCTTTAAATGCTAATAGCTGATTTATCTGGGCTTTCTGGTTAAATGCTCATATTTATAGAAGCATTTATAGCTCATCTATTCCCTAATGTGAGCCATTTAAAAAAAACTGAATTTGACTAAAAAATGAAGTATTAAAAAAGGGAGTGGGGACGCCTGCCCTAAGATTGTTGCTTTCACAGAGCACTGAATGTACCTTTGTGTTTCTTGGCAGCTAAGATAAAATGGTGAGCCCAGGCATTATATAACTGCCAGGATGATAAGGAAAGCAAGCAGTTAAGCCACTGGCAGGTGCTGGATTGCAGAATATCATAATTGTATTCTACAACAGATTTACAGCATGCAGTAATTATAGAGAAATCCAGTCTTCCCGTATCACATATAAAACATACTTCATGTTTTACTAGGAAACTTAGAAGCTGGGCTGGAAATCTTGCCCAAAGAGGATTATTTCCCATTTAATAAATAGGTAGGATGCAGAAGTACCTACAAGAAGGGCTAATATATATTCCTTAAAAATGAGCTCTGAACTTTTTAAGTACTTAAACAAGTATTTGCATGAAACCTAAAAAAGAGTCTATATTATATTTTTAATGGAAAAGATGCCTTTGGCTTGAGAAATTGGAGGGTAGGTATCATAAACACAATTCACCACAAAGATGTCTCTGATGCTCCTGGAGAATGACTGATCTTGAGATGGGGCATATTCTGACCAGCCCATTAGGATGAACCAGCCATCATCAAGCAGCATATTAGCAGATCTGTTAGAGACAGCACTTTAGTGGGTCAATGAAGTGATAGAAAACACCTGCTAAACAATAATTTCAGTTTTAGTACAGTTGATTCTATGCTGCTCTCTTTTGCCACCTCTTAAGTCTGTTCCTAGACTGAGATCTCTTTACTCTTTATATGTTTTTCTTTTTTTTGAGTCAGAAGTCCTGCTCTGTCACCTAGGCTGGAGTGCGATCTTGGCTCGCTGCAACCTCCACCTCCCAAGTTCAAGTGATTCTCTTGCCTCAGCCTCCCAAGTAGCTGGGATTACAGGCACACACCACCATGCCTGATTTTTTTTGAGACGGAGTCTTGCTCTGTCGCCCAGGCTGGAGTGCAGTGTCATGACCTCGGCTCACTGGTTCGGCTCACATGAACTCGGCAAGCTCCTTCCTCCTGGGTTCATGCCATTTTCCTGCTGTAGCTGGGACTACAGGTGCCCGCCACCATGCCCGGCTAATTTTTTGTATTTTTAGTAGAGACGGGGTTTCATCATGTTAGCCAGGATGGTCTCGATCTCCTGACCTTGTGATCTGCCAGCCTCGGCCTCCCAAAGTGCCGGGATTACAGGTGTGAGCCACCACACCCGGCCATTTTTTTGTATTTTTTAGTACAGACGGGGTTTTGCCATGTTGGCCAGGCTGGTCTCAAAACTCCTGACCTCAGGTGATCTAACCACCTTGGCCTCCCAAAGTGCTGGGATTACCAGCATGAGCCACTGCGCCCAGCATTTTTTTTTTTTTTTTCCTGAGACAACGTCTTGCTCTGTCGTCCAGGGTGGAGTGCAGTGGTGCAATCATAGCTCACTGCAATCTCAAACTCCTGGCTCAAGCCACTGTATGTACATACCACATTTTCTTTATCCACCCGTTGATAGACACTTGAGTTGCTTCCACCTCAGGGTTTCTTTCTGAGGGTGATGAAAATGTTTTAAAATTGACCATGGTGATGTTGCACATATTAGTAAATACACTAAAAACTACTGAAATGTACATGTTAAGTGAATTGTATAGTATATAAATTATATCTCAATAGAGCTGTTTAAAAACAAGATAAATAAGAACATGGAAGAATGAATAAAAATGGTGCATACAGTAGTCACCCCTTATCTGTGGTTTTGCTTTCCTTGGTTTCAGTTACCCTCAGTCAACCATGGTCCAAAAATATTAAAAATGCAAGAAATAAACACTTATCTGCCCAAGATGTGAATCATCCCTTTGTCCAGCATATCCATGCTGCCTATTAGTCATGGACACTGTTTGCTCCTGACATTTAGCTATCAACACTGTCACGACTTGATGATCTAGATTACCTGAAGCAAATGATCCTCCTCCCGACATCCTGTTGGAGAGTCAACAGTAGCCAAACACTATGTCACAATGCCTACAATCATTCACCTCACCTCACTTCATCTCATCACATACGCATTTCATCATCTCACATCACCACATCTCACATCATCATCTCACATCACATTTATATGTATGTATGTGTATATATTTACTTTATTACTATTTTTTGGAGATAGGGTCTTGCTCTGTGACCCAGCAATGCAGTGTTAAGATTGTAGCTCACTGTAACCTTGAACTCTGGGGCACAAGTGATCCTCCCACATCAGTCTCCCAAGTAGCTAGGACTACAGGTGTGCACCACTACACCTGGCTAATTTTTATAGGTTTTTTTTTTTTTTTTTTTTTTTGGTAGAGATGAGGTCGTTATGTTATGTTGCCCAAGGCTGGTCTCAAACTACCAGCCTCAAGTGATTCTCCCATCTCCGCGTCCCAAAGTGTTGGGATCACAGGCGTGAGCCACTGTGCCAGGCCGATGTACAATATTTTGAGAGACCATATTCCTGTAACTTTTCTTACAGTATATTGTTATCATTGTTCTATCACTAGTTATTAATCTATCACTGTGCCTAATTTATAAATTAAAACTTTATCAGAGGCATGTATGTATAGGAAAAAACATAGTACATACAGGGTTCAATTCCATGGTTTCGGGCATTCACTGGGAGATCCTGGAACATATACCCTCTGGATAAAGGGGACTACTGCACATGAAAGGTATTTACAAAATCCTATTGTATGAAATCACCCACAAAAAGGTCGAGACTTAGGAAAATTAATAGCATGGGAAATTCCACATGAAAATATATTGCCATCATGTGTCTTTTCTCTATATTTTTTTGTAAATATTTCATGGCTGCTATTTCAAATTATTTTTTAGATGGGAGAATAGGAACAAGTGTATTCTTCTCAAGCAATAATGGATTCATTTGAAAAGCAAGCCATACATCTACTACAGCTTTTAGTGACTACTAGAAGCGATATCTTTGAAAAATTTATGAACAGTTGTCAAGGTGTGTTAAGTCATTTGGTTTTCTGCCTTTTTAAACCACCCGACATCTTATTGTCAATGGCAGTTAAGCAAGTTTCCTGAACTTAATAATATTACTTAATAGACATGTGCTCTATTCACTTAAAATGCTGTAAGTCATCAATAAAATCCATTTGTGAACTACAGCAGCCTGAGTATCAAACATTTATTCTTCTGAATTGAAGAAACTGGAGCAATTAACACAGAACAAACACCTTTAAAACTCACTGGTCCCACTATTTGAGAAACGGTCTGTGACAACTAAGTAAATCTCACTATGACTTAAGCTAAACTTAATCAGCCTAGCAGAAAAATGAATGGAGAAGAAAATTTAAACTATTCAAAGGTTACTAGGTTACGCCATGTTTTTTTTTTGCATCTTTTAATTTGGATTCTTATGTTAATAATAGCACTGTTATAATTTGTTTAGCCACAATTTAAATTCTGGGGTGGATTATCTTTGTGATAAAATTTTAGAGGTGGAATTTAAAAGTACAGCAATTTTGCATTTTGTTAAATATCCCGACTGATTTATAGAAAAATGGGCTTGATATGCCTAGCAACCAGCAATGGTTAAACGTCTCTATGCACAGTATTGCTAACTATATGTTTTAGCCTACTTTTTTGTGTTAAAGTTGCCTTAATTCTCATTTTTTGGATTGCTGGTAAGACAACATTTTCCCCATGTGAAAACTTACTATCAGTTTTCTTCGAGTAACAATTTATCTTTATGGATTATTTACTTGTAGTCTCACTGTTACCATCTTAGAACACAGAGAAGTGATAAAAATGTTCTATACAATAAGCTTTTATTAGGCATACTTATCACATTTCCCCTGTATCTTGCTTCTTTCCTTTGAATATTAGTCTTAATATAGCGGTAATGGATTTCTATATTTACAAAACTTTAAAACGTTCTTCTACTCTGATAATGTACTTGATATCTTGACTAATTCACTGAGAAAAGCAAAGCAATCAGAAGAGAATTTCTCTCGCTGCCATATCTATCCACCTACCCATATCTGTATCCTTATACTCTCCTTGTCCTCGTTTACTGCCCATGAAATCCTCTGCACTGTTATCTAAGGCTAACCTGCTTCCATTTTTGTGGTGGCTCTCACCCTCCCTGGGGACCTTACAACTCTCTCTCCCGTCCCTTGTAGAGGCAAATCTTCTGTATCTACTAAGCCTTTCCCTTCAGCATACAAACACATGCATCTTTCTTTCAATTAAAAAAGGATCCTCTGTCTTGACTTCATCCTCTCCATATACGAATCCAATTCAATGCTCATCCTTATGAAAGCAATTCTCTTCAAAGGCTGTCTCTATTTATTGTCTTCAATTCCTCTCCTCCCATTCTGTTAGCTTTTTTTCTCCGAAAGTCTTCTTCATATTTAGGCCTCTCTTCAAATGATTTTATTATTTTTCGGGGTTTGGAATATCTATCTTATCTATCTATCTATTCTTTCTATCTATCTATCTATCTATCTATCTATCTATCTATCTATCTATCTATCTAATCTGAGTGTAATATTGTTTGGATGTGTGTCCCCACCTAAATCTCATTCACAATGTAATCCCCAATGCTGGAGGTGGGGCCTGCTGGGAGGTGACTGGATCATGGAGGTGGTTTCTAATGGTTTAGCACCATCCCCCCTTGGTACTGTACAGTGAGTTCTCATGAGATCTGGTTCTTTAAAAAGTGTGTGGTGCTCCCCCCACTCTTCTCTTCGTCGGGCTCCAGCCATGTAAGATGTGCCTGCTTCCCTCTTGCCTTCCGCCATGATTGAAGTTTCCCGAGGCCTCCCTAGAAGCCACTATACTTCCTGTGCAGCCTGCGGAGCTGTGAGCCAATTAAACCTCTTTTCTTTACATTACCCAGTCTCAGGCATTTCTTTACAGCAATGCGAGAACAGATGAATACAGAGTGCTTAGAAATATATTACAGTTTAAATTAAGTATAATAACAAAATAATTATCTATGTAACTTCATTCAGATTGGGAAACAGAACATTGCTAGTATCTTAGAAGTAACCCTGCCTTGGCTGGGCACGTGGCTCATGCCTGTAATCCCAGCACTTTGGGAGGCTGAGATGGGCGGATCACGAGGTCAGGAGATCGAGACCATCCTGGCTAATATGGTGAAACCCCGTCTCTACTAAAAATACAAAAAATTAGCTGGGCGTGGCGGCGGGTGCCTGTAGTCCCAGCTACTCGGGAGGCTGAGGCAGGAGAATGGCGTGAACCCGGGAGGCGGAGCTTGTACTGAGCCGACATCGTGCCACTGCACTCCAGCCTGCGTGACAGAGCGAGACTCCGTCTCAAAAAAAAAAAAAGAAGTATCCCTGCCTTCCCGTCTCATGCACCTCTAACATCAGAACCCCCTCCTAACACAGTTTTGTGATAAGCACTTACTTTTTTTTTTTTTTTTTGAGACAGAGTTTTGCTCTCTCACACAGGCTGGAGTGCAGTGGCACCATCTCGGCTCACTACAACCTCCGCCTCCCAGGTTTAAGTGATTCTTATGCGTCAGCCTCCTGAATAGCTGGGATTATAGGCATGCACCACCATGCCCGGCTAATTTTTTGTTTTTAGTAGAGATGGGGTTTCACTATATTGGTCAGCCTGGTCTCAAATTCCTGGCTTCAACTGATCTGCCTGCCTTGGCCTCCTAAAGTGCTGGGATTACAGGCGTGACCCACTTTGTCCGACCAGTACTTACTCGCTTTTTATTTCTTGTATAATTTTACCACATATATATGTATCCCAAAAGAACATAGTTACGTTTTGACTGTTTTTGATCCTAAATAAATGGAGTAATATATTTTATGACTGTTTAATTACTCAGTATCATATCTGTGAGACTCAACCAATTGGATACAAACAAGTAGTTGTACTTTAGTAATTTTCTTTGTTGTATAGTAGTGTCTGAAATGAATACATCAAAATATACTTACACATTCTATTCCATTTTATTTGGATTACTTCCAGTATTAGGCTAAACGTTGTTGCTACAAACATTCATAAACACATCTCTGATACATATCTGTCAAGGTTTTTTTAAAGGCAGATGCTGGTAAACTTTTTCTGCAAGAGCCAGCTAGTATATATTTTAGCTCTGAGGAACACATGGTCACTTAGGAGTTAAAAAATAATAATCCTTTAAAAATTTAAAAACCATTCTTAGATTGTGGGCTGTAGTTTTCTGACATCTGTTCTAAGATATAAACCATATGGAGTACAAATCTTCCACATCACAAGATGGTTTTGGGCATAAAGGTTTTACATGTATTTTGTTGGGATTACAGGAATATGCCACCACATCCAGCTAATTTTTTGTGTTTTTAGTAAAGATGGGGCTTCACTATGTTGGTCAGGCTGGTGCAACATAGTTATTTGGACTTTCTTTTTATTGTTTTTTTGTTTCCCCCCAATCTCTCACCTCTGGCTGAAAGGAGTTTTTAATCATTTGCTTTTTAAAAAATTTTTTTTGATTAAATTTTAACATTTCAATATGACTCTGTAACAGGTTTTACAATCAGTTAGTTCAAGTCTACCTTTATCCCTCCATTAAATGCCCTGTAGCCTATCTTACCTTACAAATTCTTACTCTTGTTTTTAATAATTTGTTAGTTTTACAGTATTTCTTTTCACTTTATCTAAAACTAGTCTTTGTTTAACCTATTAGAAAAGAAGGCTAGGCAAGGTGGCTCACATCTGTAAACCCAGCAGTTTGGGGGACTGAGGTGGGAGGACTGCTTGAGCCCAAAAGTTCGACACCAGCAGGGTAATACAGCGAGATCCTATCTTTAAAAAAAATTTAAAAATTAGCCAGGTGTGGTGGTGTGCACCTGTAGTCCCAGCTACTTGGGAGGCTGATGCAGGAGGATAGCTTGAGCCCAGGAGGTTGAGGCCTCAGTGAACCAGGATCACACCACTGCATTCCAGCCTAAATGACAGCAAGAACCAGTCTCTAAGAAAAAATTTAAGACTCAGATTATTTTATAGTTTTATTGAGGTATAATTTATAGAAAATAAACTGCACATAAAGTATAGAATTTAAAGAGTTTTATGTATATGCACATCATGAAGCCTCACCAAAGTTGCCTTGTGCCCCTTTGTAGTCCCATCTTTCCTTCTTCCCCATAAACTCTTCCCAGCCTCCTGGCTCCAGGCAACCACTGATCTGTCTGCTGTCAACAGAGATTAGGTTGTATTTTCTATAATATCAATGGAATAATATGGTTTATATACTTTTTTTGGCCTGACTTTGTTTTCTTTTTTCACTCAGGATAATTATGAGATTCATCCATGTTGCTGTTATCAACAGATCTTTTTTTTATTGCTAAGTAATATTCCACTGATGAATATACCATGGATTGTTTATCCATTCACCTGTGGGTGGACATTTGGGTTGCTTCTAGTATTCATTTTTCTTAAATACTTGGAAGTGGAATAATTGGGTGAGATGGTAGGAGTATGTTTAACGTTTAAAACAAACTGTTTCCCTAGGTGGTTGGTTTGAGAATTCTTGATTTATTATACACACAAGCCCTTGTCAGAAGGACAAAAATATATTTGGTTTTTAAGCCTGTATATTGCTTACCTTTTATTTGTATTCTTTTGTGTACCACCAATTTCCATTTGGTATCATTTTCCTTCTGTCTGAAAAACTTGCTTTAACAGTTCTCACAGTGCGGGTTGGCTGGCAATTAATTCAGCTTTTGTGTGTTTGAAATCTCTGTTTCTGAAAAATATTTTTACGGGTATAGAATGCAAGTTTTCTTTCTTTCACTTCTTCAAATAAAGATGTTGCTCCACCGTCTTCTGGCTTGTATTGCTTCTAAGTCGGCTGACATTCTTAACTGTGTTCCTCTGTATGCAATGACTCTTTTCCCCCTCTGGCTGCTTTTAAGATTTTCTCTATAACTTTTTAAGATGTTTTCTTCACATTTCTTTTGCTTGGATTTGCTGAGCTTGTTCGATCTGTGGGTTTATAATTTTCATCAAATTTTGAAAAACTTCAACCATCACTTACTCAAATATTTTTTGTTCCCTTTTCTCTCTTTTGAGGATGCCCGTTACACATGAATTAGCCCCTTAAGAGCAATGATGCTTTGTTAATCATTTTCCCTCTCTGATTTTTATACTGGCATTGTTTCACAGTCAGTTTCAACTCACTGATTTTTCTCCTCATTATTAGCCTTAGTTTCCTGATTCTCTGCATTCTCAGTAATTTTTGATTGGAGACAGGTAATTTCTGATTGGAGTCAAGACTAAATTGTGAATTTAACCTTGTTGGGTGTTGGATACTCTTGTAATTTGTAACAGTATTTTTGAGCTTTGTTCTGGACCACAGTTAACTTGTCTGGAAGTAATTTAATTCTTTTGGGTTTTGCTTTTATGATTTTTTAGGCAGGACCACAGCAGCCTTTTGTTTTTAAATGTTTTTGTAGGGGTGGGCAACAGGAAGCTTAAAGCCAAACAGAGCAGCCTTTAATCTAGGACCAATTTTCCTCCACATTGAGATAGTGTCCTTTTAAGTCCTCTACTTGTTGCTTCCTGTATTATGAAGTTTTGCCAGTGGCTGGTAGGACTACAAATGATTACTGTCCTTGGGTGAGTTCCAGGGATTGTTTGTGTCTGCTCCTTTTGAGTGGTTCTTTTCCTGGCCTCAGGTAGTTTTTGCGAACATATGCACCAATCTCTTCAACTAAGACTCAAGGAGGTCCCTCCAGAGATCCTAGAGCTCTCTTCTCTTCAGTATTCTGCCCTGTAAACTCTAGTTACCTTGGCTTCCTTAAGTCCCAACTCCATCTCCTAACTCAGAGACTCTGGTTGGGTTCCCCCTCCCTAAGCTGTGTCTGGGAAACATTCTTGTGGCACTAAGCCGGGGCAATCCTAAGACTCACTTCTTTTGTTTCTCCCTCTCAGGGTTTACTGTTCTTCAATGTCCCATGTCCAATATCTAGAAACTATTGTTTCACATAATTTCTGGCTTTTTGGTTAAGGTAGGAGTTAAATCCAGTCTATATTACTCCATTTTGGCTAAAAACAGGAGTCAGGAGGATGCAAGTTTTAAAGATCCTTTCTTCAATATCCCTCATAGTGGCCCTGATACCACGTAAGATGCCAAAGTCAGCACACTCCCAAGACCTGGAAATTATTCAAAAAATAAAATACACAGGATATGCTAGAGGGACACTTCCAACACATACCTCTTCTACCTTGTAAACTGGGTTGGCCTATCTCAGAGGACTGCTTGTTATACAGGTTGCTTGTGGCCTCAAGAAATATCTAAAACAGCAAGTTTGGCAATAGCCATTCAAAACCTTAGGCAGTACAAACAGTCGCTGTGGATTTTTAAAAACAATTTGGAAAAGTTTAAAATTTACTTGAGGAATAAAAGCTGTAAAAATCTAAACTGAAGAATAATTCAAAAGTAGGCAGGGAAGATTTAGAGAATCATTCCTTTTTGTCTCATATTAAATTAATTTTTTTTTTTTGAGGCAGTTTCGCTCTTGTCCCCCAGGCTGGAGTGCAATGGCGTGGTCTCGGCTCACTGCAACCTCTGCCTCCCGGGTTCAAGCTATTCTCCTGTCTCAGCCTCCCAAGTAGCTGGGATCACAGGCGGGTGCCACCAAGCCCGGCTAATTCTGTATTTTTAGAAGAGATGGGGTTTTGCTATGTTGGCCAGGCTGGTCTTGACTCCTGACCTCAGATGATCCACATGCCTCAGCCTCCCAGAGTGCTGGGATTGCAGGTGTGAGCCACTGCACCTGGCCTAAGAATTCTTTTCTCCTTTATACAAGTTCTTTCTCTTCTAGTTTTCAAAGTAGTTACATCTTTCCTCTTTTTGAATAAATACTATGACCTTTTGTCCATAATACTTCATGAACCATCTGAACTTGTTATTTTTTCCTTAAGAGTCCTTTTTACTTTACCACATGCTATCTCAAGGTTACAAATGACCTCTTCTGGTCACATCCAGTGTTTTTTATTCCCTTTAATGGTCTTCAACTCTCTTCCTTCCTCACCCCCCACAACATCTGACTATTAATCTTTGAAATCTCCTCATATGTTGGCTTCCACACTCCTTTTTCCTAAGTTGTTGGTCTTCATTTGTGACCACTGCCTCTTGGTCTTTTTTTTTTTGCTGGCTATCAACCATCTAGTACAGGAGTTGGCAAACTATGGCCTATAGGCAAAACCCAGACCACTGCTTGCTTCTGTATTGCCTCCAAACTAAGAATGGTTTTTACAGATGAACATCTGAAATCAACTTGATAACAAAGAAAACTAACTTTGAACCCCAATTAAGTAAAATATTATCTGCCAAACAAAATAAATCCATTGTGCTCATTATTATATTTTGAATTTTAGCAATAAAAATTTATGGAAACTTATTTTTCCCCTTGTTATATAAATACCTAAATAGAATCCATAATTCTGTATTTTGGCTTACAAAGCCTCAAATATTTCCTATTTGGCCTGTTTCAGAAAAAGTCTGCCGACCTTAGATCTAGTAGGTGTGTTAAAGTAAATGATACCCAAATAACAGTTACAATGATTTTCAATCCCAACACGTATTGCTGCTAGTGGGGCATTACCCATTAAGATATCTCAAATCTTTCCTTAATCCTCACTTAACGTAAAATATTTGTTTCTTCTTTCAAAGTGCACCCCAGATTAATCCCCCTCCTACTGTCACTACCACAGCTGAGGATGCCACCACCTGATGCACATAATACGATATCCTTCTGCCTGGGGGTTCTTCCCACTTCAAGTTCACTTCAAAGACTGCTACTGGACTAATTTTTGACCTTTTTTTTTTAAAGAGTCTCAAACTAATTTCTTTCTATCCTAACCTAAAATTCAGATGCTCTATGGAAAGAGGTTTAAGCATAATGTTTGTTTATTTTTTTTGAGACCGAGTCTTGCTCTTTGGCCCAGGCTGGAGTGCAATGGCATGATCTTGGCTCACTGCAATCTCTGCCTCCTGGGTTCAAGCGATTCTCCTGCTTCAGCCTCCTGAGTAGCTGAGAATACAGGCATGTGCCACCACGCCCAGCTAATGTTTGTAATTTTTAGGGTTTTGCCCTGTTGGCCAGGGTGGTCTAGAACTGACCTCAGGTGATCCACCTGCCTTGGCCTCCCAAAGTGCTGGGATTACAGACGTGAGCCACTGTGCCCGGCCAAGCATAATGTTTAATAAGACAAGCAAATTGCAGAATAAAAGATTCATAAAGACTCCACATGACACAAACAAAAACAACACTGATCTCCACCTTAGAAAAAAAAAATGGCTGGGTGTGGTGGCTCTTGCCGGTAATCCCAGCACTTTGGGAGGCTGAGGCGGGCGGATCACTTGAGTTTCAGGAGTTTGAGACCTGCCTGGCCAACATGGTGAACCCCGCCTACACTAAAAACACAAAAATTAGCCAGGTGTGGTGGCGGCAGCCTGTAATCTCAGCTACTTGGGAGTCTGAGGCAGGAGAATCGCTTGAACCTGGAGGGCAGAGGTTGCTCAGTGAGCTGAGATCTCACCACTGCCCTCCAGCCTGGGCTACAGAATGAGACTCCATCTCAAAATAAAAAAACAAAGACAAACAAAAACTCTAGTGATTATATTGGTGTATAGTGACTGCTTTCCAGAAAGGGCAATGGAGGTAGAATTTTACTATTTAACTCCAGATATTTATATATGGTTTATTTATTTATTTTTGAGACAGAGTCTTCTTTTGTTGCCCAGGCTGGGGTGCAGTGGCACAATCTCGACTCATTGCAGCCTCTGCCTCCCAGGTTCAAGCTATTCTCCTGCTTTAGCTTCCCGAGTAGCTAGAATTACAGGGGCCCACCACCACATCCAGCTTATATATTTAATTTAAAAAGAAAATCTCTTTCTTTACTTCTGTTTTTTTTGGAGACAGGGGTTCTCTCTATTGGAGTGAAGTGGTGTGATCTCAGCTCACTGCAACCTCAACTTCCTGGGCTCATCCCACCTCAGCCTCCTGAGTAGCTGTGACCACAGGTATGCGCTACCACGCCCAGCTAATTTTTGTATTTTTTGCAGAGATGGGGTTTTGCTATGTTGCCCAGGCTGGTCTTGAACTCCTGAGCTCAAGCGATCCATTCACCTTGGCCTCCCAAAGTGCTGGGATTACAGGCATGAGCCACCATGCCCAGCCTAAAAGAAAAATTAATAATGGAGTTTTTACAAAGTATAAAATCAAACGTTAAAAAATTTGATTGCTAACATGGTTCATATACATGTACGCACACTGAAAAATGACTTTGGTGAGGTACATCAAAATTTATCAGTGATTATTTCTGGGTGCTAAGACTGTGGTTGATTTGTCATCAAACACTTGAAATTTCAAATATTTTCAAATTTTCTACAATGACTATGTATGTTTAACCAGAAAGACCTAAACAAGGTACATAGAGGAAAGACTGTTTTAATAGACAAAATACAGATATAAGAGAAGTATTTTTCAACAACAGAAACTCACTGAGAGGCTGAGGAAGCACCACAAATACTCAGTGTGATCAATTATGGATAAAGGGGTTTTTTCATGAAATGTTGCCTCTCTTACTCCTTAAAGGTACCTACTTAAATAATTTAAATCCAAAGTATTACTATTATCACTCATTTTGGTGAGTTCACAAAAATGAAATAGCTAAAGCACCTTCTTCCCTTCTCCTTTAACATTTTTTGGTGAATAAAACAATTTACTAATAAATTTTGCTAATAAACACATGCCTACAAAAATGGTAAAAAAGAAAAAAAAACCCAAAAAAACCAAAAACAACAACAACAACAACAAAAAACCTCTTTTATATCCACTAAAGAAGAAATGATGTTCTGAAAAGGCAATGTTTTAGCAGTGAAAGTAACTTTTTTTCTTTTACATTTTATTCCTTCAACAGTATCTTTCTTCATCTATTCTGTTAGTGCTACAAAATCATACATAGGTTATCAGCACAGATATGCTGTAGAGTATATTGGTTTGCTCAGTTTAAAAAATATTTTTATTGGTGTAAAAACACTTAACACAAGATCTATCCTCACAGAGTTTTAAGTGTATAATACAATATTTATCTGTAGACAAAGTCTTGTACAGCACATCTCTTGGACTTATCTTACAAAATAAAAATTTTATTTCTTATTACATTTTATTTCTCTAAGATGTTAGTAACTTCATTTTTAAGAACGGGAGAAGTAAAACTTTACCAAAAGATATAGTTCAGATCAAGAGACTTATTATCAACAATTATTTCAAAGGATAGCTGAGGCAAACAAAAAACTGAAAATGTAAAACTAGAAGCTTAGGAGAAATAAAATGAATACAAGAGAGGTATCACAAGTAGGACAAAAGGGACACTAGAGAAATACTAGGATACAAAAATGAGGAAAAACAGACTGTGGACAGAAAAAAGGGAAAAAGACTTGAAAGTAGGTTTTCTTTTTCATAATTTCATAAAGATTCTGTGAAACATTTTTTAAAGGTTCTTAAAAAAAGGATACAGTCTTTTCAAGTTCCTCTCTGTATGCTACCCCTTTGAGAATATAGATCAAAGACAAAGGTATTATCGTTTTGAATTTCAAGATAAAAATAGTGAAAATGAAAGGCAAAATAGGAGAAGAACCGGTAAAAATGAGAGCATTTTGAAGATATCCAACTCACTTGCCCACTTTTGAAGACTGCTGGTATCAAACTAATTTTCTCTCCACACTAAGGACTGAGAAAAATCTCATGAGTTGTTGTAAAATTAGTGTCCCTGACTAGTACTTTGCTCGCTTAAAGTGACAGTATATGTTGACTTGTATCAGGCTGTGCTCAATCTTCGTAATGATAAGTAACAACACAATCCAATCCAAACACAAAGTTGCCTCAGTGAACTGAAAGGATGAGCTGAAAGTAGACATAATTCAAATTCTACCTTTCTACACAAGGAACCTCTGTAAGAAAACAATTTTGCTAAGCAACCCAAGCTAAGTAAGACATTTTTCAAAACACTCACTTTGTGTTCTTATAGGAATCTTATTCCTTACAATCTTGTAATAAAATGAAGGCTACTACAGTCCATTTAGCATCTAAAACATAGTAAGACGGTATGGATCAAGACCCTGTAACCTAGAGTTTAAGATACACTTTCCATCTAAGATCTAGAAATTTATAAACTTGTTGATATGTAGTAATTTATAGTTTTATGTCAGGACACTGGATTTCAGATGAAAATCTACTAATAAACAGTGACAGACATCATGACTTTTCTGCTAATGTGTAAAGTTTTACTGGGCTATAGCTACTTGTGGACAGCTGACGGCATGAATAAAAACCAGACTAAAGGGCTGGTTAGTGTAGGCCAGAGGGTTTCAATTCTTGGCTCCCACTAGAATCACCTGGAGGGCATTAAAAAATAATGTTGCTCAGGCTTAAGATCAGGGCCAGACCAATTAAATGAAGATATATAGGGTTGAAATTTCAGTGTCTACACGTAAAATAGAAACAAATACATATTCTTATCCTTCTTAGAAGGACACTGTGAAGACAAACGAGATTCTAGAAATGTAAAAACTTTGCAGTATTTGTTTTTGAGAGGGAGTCTCGCTCTGTCAGTGGTGCCATCTCGGCTCACAGCAACCTCTGCCTCTTGGGTTCAAGTGATTCTCCTACCTCAGCCTCTTGAGTAGCTGGGATTACAGGTGCCCGCCAACACACCTGGCTGATTTTTGTATTTTTAGTAGAGATGGTGTTTCACCATGTTGGCCAGGCTGGTCCCCAACTCTTGGTCTCAAGTGATCACCTGCCTCGGCCTCCCAAAGTGCTGGGATCACAGCCATGAGCCACCATCCTTGGCCCTTCGCAGTATTTCTTGATAACAAAACACTATTTGAGAAGTGTTTACCATTTTCCTGACCTTGGGTAACATGATCATGAATTTCTTTGGCTTTCAGTTTCACAACAATTCTGTCCACTATGCTTTTTAAAAAACTTGGTTATCATATTGAGAAGCCAAGAGAAAGGAAAAAAAAAATCCCCCAAAACAGGAAGATAAACTCATTCATCATCTCATGAATCCACCAATCCAGCTGCCTTTCCATCTTTTTCATAACTTTGTCATGTATTTCGGATGTTATTTTAGGACTTTCTAGAGTGGCCTCACATACACATCTGTGAATTTCCTCTTTTTCTGGATGTACTGTATTGTTGATTCATTAACACTGAACTGATGGCCGGTACCAACTCATGCTTGAACACACAGCAGAGCTTTCTTGTGCTTAGTAACACAAGACAGAAAATCAGCATTGTTTGGGAGCCATTTCAAACAAAAACCAAAAAAGTGTGAACAACGTGGCACTAAATAGACTGAAAAGGACAATTGTTTATAATAGAAGAACTGAAACAGGGAGGCAGCATGTGCCTTGTTTGACCTCAGATGGGAATGTGCTTGCCTGTTGACTCAAACTTTTTTGCCACACTGAACATGTCCACGAATGAAAAAGAAAGTACAATAAGTATCAATTTAGGGGTTACAAATAATTTCATCAAATAGGCAAATTTGCAAATACAAAGTCTACAAATATTGAGAATCTGCTACACATATTTTTCTTTATGTAACTCTGAAAATTAACGTGATTTATTTTTCATTTCTCAGCTGAGTGTTCTTGTAAAAATGTAGACTTCAAATTCAGTGAGGTAAACAAAAAGATAACTTTTCTTAAACCCAAAAAGGTAGTGTCTTTGTAAAAGACACTACTGGTTTGATGAGCCAGAAAAGAACAATGACGTAGATTCATGTTACACAGAAAACATATTAATCAGGAAAAAAGTCACACTAAAAAAATTCACATCTTACTACATTTAGTCTAATTGGGAATAAGAGCCAAAATAAAAATATTTGTTGCTTTAAGGATAAACTAATGATTCTGTATGGTTTCTTCAAGCTTTCATACTTGCTTTTTGGAGAAGTATTCACTTATTACAATGATCTGGAACAGAGCTCAGAAACAGGTTAAGTGCTAAAGACATGTGAACTATTAAAACGGATGTAACAAATCCCTCAAAGACACCATAACTGTTTTTCTTTTTCTGTTTGTTTTAAACACGAGAGCTACCCTTTTAATAAAATTTCAAGTGTACAACACAGTATGACTATAGGCAAAATGTAGTACAGCAGATTTCCAGAGTTCATTCATCTTGCATAAAAGAAATGTTATATCCACTGAAGAGTAACTCTCCACTTCCTCCTCCCTGCAGCCCCTGGCAACGACCATTCTACTGTCTGCTTCTACAAGTTTGACTATTTTATTTTATGTATTTTTTGAGACAGAATTTTGCCCTGTTGCCTAGGCTAGAGTGCAGTGGCACTATCTTGGCTCACTGCAACCTCTGCCTCCCAGGTTCAAGTGATTCTTGTGCCTCAGCCTCCTGAGTAGCTGAGACTACCGGCACCACCATGCCCGGCTAGTTTTTTGTAGTTTTAGTAGAGATGAAGTTTCACCACGTTGGCCAGGCTGGTGTACACTCCTGACCTCAGGTGATCCACCCGCCTTGGCCTCCCAAAGCGCTGGGATTATAGGTATGAGCCACTGCGCCCAGCCAAGTTTGACTATTTTAGAGGTCATACTGTGGAATAAGGCAGTATTTGTCCTTCTGTGACTGGCTTATTTTACTCAACATAATGTCCTCAAGGTTCATCAACACTGTTACATATGGCAGGATTTCTGTCTTTAAAGGCTAAATAATGTTCCATTACAGTACATATATAACCTTTTTTTCTTTCAGAGAGGGTCTGGCTCTGTCGCCTAAGCTGGAATACAGTGGCGTAATCATGGCTCACTATAGCCTTGACCTCCCAGGTTCAAGTTATCTTCCCACAACTCAGCTTCCTGAGTAGACTAGCTTCACAGGTATTTGTCACCACACCCAGCTACTTTTTAAATTTTTTGTAGAAATGGGGTCTCCCTATGTTGCTCAGGCTGGTCTCAAACTCCTGGGCTCGAGCCATCCTCATGCCTTGGCCTCAAACAGTGTTGGGATCACAGGAATGAGCCATACCCACATTTTCTTTATCCATTCATCCACCAATTGACATTTAGGTTGTTTCCACATCTTGGCTATTGTGAATAATGCTGCAATGAATATGGAAGTGTAAATCTCTCTTCGAGATACTGAATTCAATTCTTCTGTGTAAATATCTAGAAGTATTTGGAATTGCTGGATCAAATGATAGTTCTATTTTTATTTTTTTAGGAACCTCTGTACTGTTTTTTCCATAGCAGCTACACCATTTTACATTCCCAACAACAGTTACAAGGGTTCCCTTTTTTCCACATCCTTACCAATACTTATTAGCTTTTGATTTTTTTGATAATAGCCATTTTAACAGGTGTGAGGTGATATCTCATTATGGCTGTGATTTGCATTCCTCTAACGATTAGTGATATCAAGCATCCTTTCACTGGCCTGTTTGCCATTTGTATGTCTTCTCTGGACAAATTTCTATTCAAGTCCTTAACCCTTTTTTTTTTTCTGAATTGTAGGATTTCCTTAATATTTTGGATATCAGATATACAGTTGGCAAATTTGCAGTTTCCATATACAAAGTTCTAGACATGTAATTCCTTCCACCAGTCCTGTAAGGTATTTCTGTCTTACAAATGAGAAAACAAAAGTACAAATAAATAACTTGTCCAAGGTCACACTGGCTTGAAGACAGGTTTTTATGATTCCAAAGCCCATTTTTCTAACCACATCATGCCACCTAATAACTAATGTTTAAAGGCATGAGTTTTAGTTATCTGAAAAATTAGCTTATTGGACCAGCATATTCCCTGGTATCAGATCAATGGGATTTCATGATGAAGAGTCTCAATGAATATAGCATGTATTTAGAGAAATTTCTCAGATAAATATCTGAGAAAACAGCAGAAGACTAACCAATCAGTCGTCAGTTACAAGTAGAGTGTGGTGAAATACACAAACAAATACGGGCTGGCACAAAAAAGTTCGGTATATCAGTTGTAATATTAAATGTGAATGGATTCTCCCATTACATGTCAGACATGATGTGCTCCTACAAGAAACCAAAACCAAGTTGTAGACATTTTATATTTAAAACTATTTATAAACTCAATTTGAGTGTGTGTATGTGTGCTATTTTGTTCATGTTGCCATACCATATCTGTGTTAGTATATGAATAAGCACAAGGAGAAAAGTGAGGAAGGAAGGACAGAAACCAGGAGAGAAACACGGGTTAACTAGCATGTGTGTGTGTGGGAAATGGTCCAGTGGTAGGGTAGGGAGAGAGAAGGAGGTTAGGACAATAAAAAACTGCCAGGATGACATAATCTTATTTATATAAAATTATGTTTGTCAAGAAATTAGAAAAACAAAACAGGATGTTTTATACTAGTATTTACTAATCTGATGTTCATGATACATTATTATGAAAAAAATGCAGGCTGGGAGCAGTTGCTCATGCTTGTAACCCTAGCACTTTGGGGGTAGAGGTGAGAGGACTGCTTGAGCCTCGGAGTTCAAGACCAGCTTGGGCAACCTAGTGAGACCCCATCTCTACCAAAAATATAAACAATTAGCTGAGTGTGGTGGTGCGTGTCTGTGGTCCCAGCTCCTTAGGAGGCTGAAGTAGAAGGATCGCTTGAGCCTGGTAGGAGAAGGTTGCAGTAAGCCATGATCATGCCACTGCCCCACAGCCTGGGTAACAGAGTGAGACACCTCAAAAAAAAGAATAAAATGGAAAAAAAAATGCAAGAGAATGTGTATTTCACTAAAACTCACCACCCAGTTCCTATATATGAGTATTTATGAGTGTATTGTTTGTGTAGCCAGGAGGCCAATGTGACAGAACACACCCTCGCCTGTGAATGCTGGTTACCTGGGGATGGGGGGCGGAGTAGGGCATGATGATTACCTTCCCCTTTACACATCTCTGTATTGCTTCACTTATATTAACAGCATTATTTATTTTATAATTTTAAAAATTATTGATGAAAAATTTAAAAAGCATAGAGAGGTTACAGAAACAAAATAAAATTGAGTCCAACAGTTAATGATGTCTATGTACATACACACATGTGCAAGCTGGCCTTTAACATTTAAGAAATATGTTCGGCTGGGAGCAGTGGCTCACGCCTGTAATCCCAGCACTTTGGGAGGCCAAGGTGGGCGGATCACGAGGAGAGGAGATCGAGACCATCCTGGCTAACATGGTGAAACCCCATCTCTACTAAAAATACAAAAATTAGCCGGGCGTAGTGGCGGGCGCCTATAGTCCCAACTACTTGGGAGGCTGAGACAGGAGAATGGCGTGAACCTGGGAGGTGAAGCTTGCAGTGAGCTGAGTTCGCGCCACTGCACTCCAGCCTGGGTGACAGAGTGAGACTCCGTCTCAACAACAAAAACCAAAACCAAAACAAAACAAAACAAAAGAAATATGTTCATTCAGTATAGATTTACCAAGCTCTGACTCTATGCTAGGCCCTGTTCCAGGTGCTTGAGTATGTATGTACGTACGTATTTATTTATTTATGAGACAGAGTATCACTCTGTTGCCTGGCCACCACACCCAGCTGGTGCTTCAGTAATTAGATCAACCACTGCTTTTCGTGTAAATATACTGAAATATGTAGGATAAAATATAATTTATATAAGCCACTAAGTCTAGATTTCTGAATTGCCTCTATTCATTAGCCCTTAGATGGTAATTCAACTATTTGATTAATAAAAATTACCAATAGTTGACTTTTTAAGTGATGGTTCCAAGTAAACTTGAAATATTATGGTGATTTGTCTACTAAATATTGCCCAGAAGCAGAAATGACATTTTCTGTAAAGACTGCTGCTATGTTTTAAAAAAATTAATCAGTTAATTATGAATTTTTTTCACCCAAAGAGATCTTTAATGAATTCTGTTTTTTTTTTTTTTTGAGATAGGTTCTTACTCTGCTGCCCAGGCTGGAGTGCAGAGGCACAACCTCGGCTCACTACAACCTCAACCTCCCAGGTTCAAGTTATTCTCCTGCCTCAGCCTCCCGAGTAGCTGGGATTATAGGCACCCACCACTGTGCCCGGCTAATTTTTGTATTTTTAGTGGAGACAGGGTTTCAACATGTTGGCTAGGCTGGTCTCAAACTCCTGACCTCAAGTGATCCACCTGCCTTGGCCTCCCAAAGTGCTGGGATTACAGGCGTGAGCCACTGCAGCCAGCCAGAGATCTTTAATTCTGTACATGACTTGACTTCCTACCAAGTAACTAGTCCAAAATGTACCAAGATGAGTCTGACAGAATACACATTCCCTGCTTCACGTACAACTCATTCAGTTTCTCACATTGGTACTCTATACTTGGAACAGATCAATGCTAGTTTGTTACATGGTGACCAATCACTACTGTCAGCTTACACCTACCTTATTTCAAGTTTATCTGCCTCATTTGGGTCACAGCTCCAAGCTGCGGGTAATTCCAAAGACTTTTTTTATTTTATTTTTTTGAGGCAGAGTTTCCCTCTGTTGCCCAGGCTGAAGTGCTGTGGTGCAATCTGAGCTCACTGCAACCTCTCCCTCCCAGGTTCAAGCAATTATCCTGCCTCAGCCTCCCGAGTGGCTGGGATTACAGGTGCTCGCCACCATGCCTGGCTAATTTTTGTATTTTTAGTAGAGTTGAGGTTTCACCATGTTGGCCAGGCTGGTCTTGAACTCCTGACCTCAAGTGATCCACCCGCCTCAGCTTCTCAAAGTGCTGGGATTACAGGCGTGAGGCACCATGCCCAACACCAAAAACTTTTAATCAAGATTCACATTGGAGGTTGTTGGAGAATCTCATCTATCTTTTAATTTCTGTGCTGCAGGCTATCCCTCAGGCCAAGGCTAGCTCTTAAAAATTTTTTATTTTCTTTGTGAAGCAGGCCCAGGGACTAAAACCAAGGATCTTTCCAAAGTGTAGTCATCAGCACCCACTTGACAGCTTTTGGATTCTGCTCTTATGCTTAAAATAAGGCTCACTATAGGGGCAGGAACATAATTATGCTCTCTCACCTGTATCCACACTCTTATGGCAAGCTCTCTCACAAGTCAAGCACACAAAATCTTTTTTGTTTCAAGGGACTGACAATATAACAAACGTGAAAAAGTGTGAAAGCCTAAGCCATCTTATGTAGGTTCTTATAGGCTTGATATCCTTCCCTCATGAAAGCCCCTCTTCCCAGTAGGCAGGCCTACAAAGGTAACTTAATACCCATCTCTCAGCCTCTGCCCCACATAGAAATGATGACTTTGGTAATATTCTCTGGTAAATAAAAAATTAAACTTTGGTTCAAAAAGTAGATAATTCATCAATTTTCTCACTCCTCATTTCACCCTACTTTAGCACAGATTTCTGCCTCTAACTGACAGTTTGGAAACTGAATTGGCATTCTAGATACCAAACTTAGATTTATCAGGGTAAAAAACTCAGATTCGGAGTATTTTTTCCTTATTTATAAAATTTAAACTCATACAACAAATGGGAAATTTAACCAAGTACATATTTCTATTTTCATTGTGTAGCAGTTTTGCCTCAAAGGGGCTGGGATTAGCTAATCTTAAAACTCCCACTAGCAAGTCATGTGGCCAAGCAATATATAACTAAACTCCCACTGTTTTCCTTATAGATAATATTTCTGACGGTGGGTAACTATATAACAGGTATTTAAAGCTGTTTTTCAGGATCCAGGGGGCAGCTCATGTCCAGTCCAAGCTGGTTGAGATCACGAACCCTTCAACTAGGCCTGCACAGGTGCCCAGAGAGTGACCTTTTGGCGTCAGAGGGCCTAAAACTCCACCTTCAGATCATGCTAACACCATTTTCTGCACACACGTCCTATGAAGAACCATGTAGCTTGATTATGCTTGTGCAGAAACCCCAATTACCTCATCTTTCCAACCTGCCAATCACCTTTCCCACCCATCAATCACATTTTCTCATACTTTAGACCACCCTACTTTCTATTCCATAAGTACCCACAAGCCCTATTTTCAGAGGCAGATTTGAGATTTGTTCTCCCACCTCCTTTCACAAGCAGCCTTGTGAATAAAATATTTTCTCTTTTGCAAAACCCATTGTCAAAGTGATTGGCTTGCTATACGCAGGCAGAATGGACTTGGTTGGTAACACAGGGATGCCAATGAGAATAAATGAATGGTTTGGTAATACATTATGAACAATGAACTAAAGGGACCCAATTCAATGAAAGATTAGTATTTTCAACACATGGCTTGTCAGGGACATTTCTGCTGATGGAATACTTCATGACTTGCTTTAATGTAGAACTACTATCATTTACTTCTCTTTCATGCCTTCCCTCCCTTACTGATGAAAAATGAGCTTCCCAAAGCCTGAAATATTCCAGCAAGATATTTCACTGCTAAAGTTATACATAGGAAATACAATTTTTCCAGACCCCTATAAAAACCTTAAATATTACACTCCAACTGTTACTCCATTTGTGTGAGTAACAGAAGACTGGCCTAATTTTTAGGCACAAGAGAGATTTGACTTGCCTTTAGTTTTTATATGGACTGCTTTCCTTGTACTGATTTTACTGAAAGAAATATACATATATATTTTTTTGGAGACAGAAGTTCACTCTTGTTGCCCAGGCTGGAGTGCAACGGTGCAATCTTGGCTCACTACAACCTCTGCCTCCCGGGTTCAAAAGATTCTCCTGCCTCAGCCTCCCGAAAAGTTGCGATTACAGGAGTACGCCACCTTGCCCAGCTAACTTCTGTATTATTAGTAGAGACAGGGTTTCGCCACGTTGGCCAGGCTGGTTTCGAATGCCTGACCTCAGGTGATCCACCAGCCTTGGCCTCCCAAAGTGCTGGGATTACAGGCGTGAGCCACCGTACCTAGCCGAAAGAAATATTTTAAAAAGTATACTGTATTATAGTTTTTTTTCTATTCTACATTACAGAATGTTCTCAAGTAATGCCCCTTAGTCAACTTTAAAACTAGCAACAGACCATAATCCTGGTAAACATGAGAAGCTGGAAGATTAGGTTACTCAGTCATACTCACCTTAAATTATTTTGTTGACCAGGTGGAATGACACTATAGTAAACAGGCATTCCGGTTGTGGGCATAGATCCTTGATTAGACTGATTAGGGAACATAACAGGCTGTTGATAAGTCTGATGGGGAATTCCTTGAGAACCTTGAGGCAGTGAAACCTAAAATTTGAAAGACAATTTCAAGAGAAAAAGGTTTTTTTCAAAGCCTTGCAAATGTTTATGTTTTCAACCTCCATAAACTTTATTTTTTTCGAGACGAAGTCTTGCTCTGTTGCCCAGGCTGGAGGATAGTGGTGCAATCTTGGCTCACTGCAACCTCTGCCTCCTGGGTTGAAGCAATTCTCCTGCCTCAGCCTCCTGAGTAGCTGGGACTACAGCCATGCGCTACTATGCCTGGCTAATTTTTGTATTTTTAGTAGAGATGGGGTTTCGCCATGTTGGTCAGGCTGATCTCAAACTCCTGACCTCAAGTGATCTGCCCACCTTGGCTTCCCAAAGTGCTGGGATTACAGGTGTGAGCCACCATACCCAGCAGCCTCCATAAACTTTTAAAGCATGAACAGTCAGAAATAAGCTAACACTGCCAACAGGCTTTCCTGTTAGCCACAGCACTACCACTTTATTTCTATGTCAGCTATTGCTTCTGGCTAGCATTTGTAAATGTATGTACTGTAGGCTGGATGCATTAAATTATGAAAAGGTTAAATTATGAAAAAGAAACTTTCCACATAAGGATGGCCATTTGATATAGAAAGAGTAACACAGTTTACCTCAGGTAGAACTAAGTAAAAATCAGGCAGGATGGCAGTGAGATGCAATGGGTCATAAAAAGTGAGAGCTTTGGAGCTTAAAGTACCTACATGTGATATCAGCTGTCTATCTAAGTGATATTGGGCAAGTGACTGTTCTGAGGCTCCTCAGCTTCTTATCAGAAGAAATGGAAACACCACCTCCATTACAAAGGAGGTATTATTTCCATTATGAGATAGCACAACTAAAGGATCTAGTTATAGAAGGCATTCAGTAAACAGTGTATCTTTCAGTTCTGTTTTCTATATCATCTAAATGAAATCGCACGAACACAATTCTGTATTGCCATTCTCTAGTTTCTACAGTTTCTAAGATAGAAACAACACAGACATAAAGGGTTCTTAATTTACAAATGTACCTCAATATTAGAGTTGGATTACAGTGATTTTGTTAAATAAAGCCAATATATATTCAATGGCCTGAAGGATCGTTATTTGAAAAAAAAAAAAAGAAAGAAAGCCGGGCTGGGTGCAGTGGCTCACACCTATAATCCCAGCACTTTGGGAGGCCGAGGTGGGAAGATTGCCTGAGCTCGGGAGTTCGAGACCAGCCTCCGTCTCTGCTAAAATACAAAAATTAGCCAGGAGTAGTGGCGCGTGCCTGTAGTCCCAGTTACTCAGGAGGCTGAGGCACAAGAATTGCTTGAACCAGAAGGTGGAGGTTGCAGCGAGTTGAGAATGAGTCACTGCACTCTAGCCTGGGCAACAGAGTGAGACTCTGTCTCCAAAAAAAAAAAAAAAAAACCACACAGAAAACCCAGTATAACCACTATAACCACTGATGATAATGATGTTAGTAATAGTAATGATAGGGAGGGTTAACATTATTGGGTACTTATTGCCATGTTTTAAGTTCTGTTCTAAGTGCTTTATGTGTATTATCTCATTAAGGCTTCTGAACAACCTAAGAAGGTATTTTTCAGTAGAGATGGGGTTTCACCATGTTGGCCAGGCTGGTCTCAAACTTCTGACCTCAGGTGATCCGCCTGCCTCGGCCTCCTACAGTGCTGGGGTTACAGGCATGAGCCACTGTGCCAGGCTTGAAGGTACTTTTTATCATCTATTTTATAGATGGGTAAATAGAAGGCATGAGTTTGAATTCTGACTTTCCCATTTAGTAGCTGTAAGACCTTAGATTAGTAAGTAGGAAACTCAGAATTCAAACCCTGTGGCTCCAGAAACTCAGTTCTAGAATCACTTCACTGTTCTCTACACCTGGCTCTATGATTTAAAAGGTAATGACTGGCTGGGTGCAGAGGCTCATGCCTGCAATCCCAGCACTTTGGGAGGCCAAGGAGGGTAGATCACTTGAGGTCAGGAGTTCCAGACCAGCCTGGCCAACATGGTTAAACACCGTCTCTACTAAAAATACAAAAATTAGCCAGGCATGGTGGCACGCGCCTGTAATCCCAGCTACTTGGGAGGCTGAAGCATGAGAATCGCTTGAGCCTGGGAGGCAGAGGTTGTAGTGAGCCAAGATTGCGCCACTGCACTCCGGCTTGGGTGACAGAGCAAGACTCTGTCTCAAAAACAAAGAGAAGGAGGGAGGGAGGGAGAGAGAGAGCGAGTGAGAGAGAGCAAGCGACCGACCACTACTAGAGAGTGTACAGGCATAGAATACACTGGAGGGAAAGTCAGAATTCAAACCCATGCCCTCTGGCTCAGGAGGTATAGGACAGATGACTTTTCTGGCTTATTTTTTAGATGACAGTTTATCACTGCCTAGCTTGTTTATCAAATGTAGTAGGAGCCATACTTTAAAGCAGATGACTATTATTGATTGCTGGCCAGAGCAATACTTCCTACAATCATTCAGGCAATCTGAGAATTACATTAAATACAATGAGAAAATAATGTTAAAATGTAAAAATGTATGGTGTAAAAATTATGACCACTATCTTAGCTCTGGAATATTTTCAATATCCAGCTAATTAAAAAAAAACTATACTAATTAGGCTGTAATTTGTTTAAAAATGACATTTCTCTTACTAGATGTAAGCCCCCGAAGATTAAGGGCAGATCTTATATGCTGAACTCTGTATTGGATTAGATAGTATAACCACAGTCTTTGAGAAAGGAAGGCTTCAGGCTTGGTGCCAATCCTGTTTAATGCTTAACTATGGGGAAACAGATGAAGGGCAGGCTCATGTGCCTAGGCTCAAGGATGGAGGATAAGGGGTCAGAAGCATGGGGGATGTGAGAGAAAATGAAGATGGAAAACCCAGTTTTTATGAAGTATCTTTTCTTTCTTTTGTAGATGTGTTCTATGGTCAAGGGTTCTCAAAACTGGACATACACTTGGTACTCGACAACATTTGACAATCTCACATTTCACACTTTAATTTCAATTTTCTGAAATTATATGGAATATGTTTGCACCTTTGCTTATATTCTTCTTCATTCTCAGAATGTCATCTTAACCAATTTACGCCCATCATTTTCTTTGAAGAGCTAAAGGTTTCTAACTTCTCAGAAGGCTTCAAATCAAGTCCTTAACCTGTTCATTGCTGTATTTCATGATCCTCTCAGTTACTCATCTGTACACTATCACCAATTTGTTTACATGTGTTCATATAAAATACACAAAATACGTGTATTTTATCTTCCCAACTAGGCTATTCCCTGTCTTCCCAACTAGGCTATTCTCTCCTTGTTGAGATGAATGAAAGTGGTCTTTGGAGTTCTCTCCTTTTTTGTGACAGAGTCTCTCTTTGTCACCTAGCCCGGAATGCAGTGGCGTAATCTCAGCTCACTGCAACCTTTGCCTCCCGGGTTCAAGTGATTCTCCTGCCTCAGCCTTCTGAGTAGCTGACATTACAGGTGCCTGCCACCATGCCTGGCTAATTTTTGTATTTTTCATAGAAATGGGGTTTCACTATGTTGGCCAGGATGGTCTTGAACTCTTGACCTCAAGTGATTCACCCGCCTTGGCCTCTCAAAGTGCTAGGATTACAGGCATGAGCCACTGCACCTGGCCCTGGCCTGGAGTTCTTAAAATCAGACTCAGCTATGAAAAAAATGAGGCTAATAAAATAAACCCTCTTGCAAATTACTCCATAAAGATAAAGGTAAAACAAATTTTTGAAAAATGTGTCATATTATATTGAAGACACGTGCTTATTCATGAAATAATAGGTATTTCTGCTTTAGAACTATAAATTAAAATCTGTAACATTTTGTTTTTATTTTTGAGATGGCGTCTGCCTGTTGCCCAGGCTGGAGTGCAGTGGTGACCCACTGCAACTTCCACTTCCCGGGTTTAAGCAATTCTCCTGCCTCAGCCTCCCGAGTAGCTGGAATTATAGGCCCCGCCACCTTGCCTAGCTATTTTTTGTGTTTTTAGTAGAAACAGGGTTTCACCATGTTGGCCAGGCTGACCTTGAACTCTTGATCTCAAGTAATCTGCCTGCCTAGGCCTCTCAAAATGCTGGGATTACAGGTGTGAGCCACTGTGCCTGGCCTAAAATCTACAACATTTTAAAATATGAGACATATCATCGCTTTTTGGGATGTAGAGGAAGGAAAAAAATCAGTCACAGCACAGAAAACTGCACATACTTCCCTATTCTATAACTACAGATTCATGGTCTATACTGTATCTCACTATTTCAAATATCTACCACTAACCTCTATTTTCCCTCCTATTCCTCTCTCCCAGCAATGAGGACTTTCTAAAGAGCTGAGGAATAGAATAAGACATTTGCTCATCTACCTATATTGCTGGAAACATAAGACAATGCCAGACAATATTTACTTGCCGATATCAATGTGTTTCAGATCCTAAACATTAATAAATGAATAATGCAATAAAGTGACGATAAAACCAAGCTTCTACGACTAATAAAACTCTTAAGACTATAAAAAGTTGTATATTACAGAAGCGTTTTTCCTGTATTAAAAGGAGACCATAGAAGATGTATTGTAGTTGTGCACTTAATTTATTCAAAATCATCTCTACCCAAAGTACATAAAAGAGACAATATACCTGATATGTTGGCACTGAAGTATAGGGGATGACCACTCCTTGAATCTGATTTCCAATGCTGTTGGGTTGGCCACTGACTAGGCTCTGACTCTGGGGTTGCTGAACTCCAACTATTCCTTGGTAGTTTTGCTGCTGGTTGGGTATAACTTGATAACCTGTAATGGTACAATGAGTTAAATCCTGCGCTGAATTCATTTCATATAGTAAGATTTAAAAAAAAATTTAAGCAAGTACTTTTATGCTCTAAAATGACAAAATTTTGATTAAATGGTAAGCCCCTAAAACCATCTATTATGAAATAACATTTTAGCCCAAGTTACCTACATTCCCTCACTAAAATATAATGAAATAAAATCTGCCTACAAAGATTTCTTCTACAATTGCAAAGATTATAGGGTCACACACTTAGATAACATAGGACAATTACTATTCAGGGCATATTACAATCGATTATGACAACTAGTTTCTCAGGACCAGGAGTTGCTACATAACATGAGCCCAGAGTAAATGGAAAATATGTAGGGCCCTTTGTTAAAAAAAAAAAAAAAAAAACTATTAAGAATTTCAAGTTGGTAACAACAGAATATTAACACAAGCATGTGGCTCTATGCATCTGCAGAGGTTCCATTCCCATGAAACTGTCCCTGCTGGGATTAAAAAAAAAAAAAAGGCAGGGGAGAGAGCCACTTATGAATGTGTCAAAGACACAGGCAAATGGAGTTATACAGTAATTTTTTAGATTATTTCTTCATTGTATGATTAAGGTCACTTGACAGATCATTAAACAAATCAAGTAAACTGCTCAAGGTCACAAAGCAAACACCTAAACTGACTGTTGGTAATTTAAGTGGTAAGTTAAGTGCACAAATTTACTTTTATCAAGTAAACTTATTTACTTAACAAGAATCTACAATGATAAGCGCTAAGTAGTGAATACGAATCGTATTTTGTCTCCTGATCCTAAGAGGATTCTTTTAAGTATACTAATTAGCTAAAGACTCATGTAAATTACTAGATGCTACCCACAAAGTTTTTTTATTTTTTAAAGAACTGGATAAAAATAATCATCTAGCTTCAGAGTACTGAAAAGTTTTTTTTGAGTTGGAGTCTCTCTCTGTCGCCCAGGCTGGAGTGCAGTGGCACAATCTCAGCTCACTGCAAGCTCCGCCTCCCGGGTTCACGCCATTCTCCTGCCTCTGCCTCCCCAGTAGCTGGGACTACAGGTGCCCGCCACTGCGCCCGGCTAATTTTTTGTACTTTTAGTAGAGACGGGGTTTCACCACGTTAGCCAGGATGATCTTGATCTCCTGACCTCGTGATCCGCCCACCTCGGCCTCCCAAAGTGCTGGGATTACAGGCGTGAGCCACTGCGCCCAGCTGAAAAGTTTTTACAAAGATGAACTGAACTAGAACACCACCTATACAGACTTTAACAGCTAAAGGGCAATGAAATTGTTTCCCTGATAACACCATAAATACATTTTGTTATCAGTTTTCATTTATATCCTCACTAATTCCTAAAGCAACAAAAATGGCAATTTCAAGTATTGATTATAGACAGCAGCATCACTGTAGTTGTCTGGTAGCCTTAATAATTCTGCTCAAGGACCAAATAATTGAATAAAATCTAGCATCTATGTTCTCTAAAAATATAACTACAAAGTATATCCAGTAACAAAGCAACACATTAAAATTAAGAAACTAAAAATCTTGGCCAGGTGTGGTGGTTTACACCTATAATCCCAGCACTTTGGGAGATGGATGGATTGGGTGGATGGAGGTGGGTAAGCTCAGGAGTTTGAGACCAGCCTGGGCAACATGGCCAAATCTTGTTTCCACAAAAAAATACAAGATAGTGCCACTGCACTCCAGGCTAAGCGACAGCGCAAGACCCTGTCTCAAAAAACAAACAAACAAAACCAACCAACCAAACAAACAAAAAACCAAAAACACAGAAAAAAACCAAAACCAAAGTAAAAATTCAGTTATAGTGAATCCCTTAACAGTGAAGGGTTTTTGTAAAATGATGTTATTTCTATGGCAAAACTACTTTATGGCCATGTTTCCAATGACTTCCTTCTCACCAATCTAACTTTGTAAAAATAAAATACTGTGTGTTCTAGTTCTTATCTGTAATAAAGTGATTGATAATATGCTGTTTGCTAAACCTTTATTCCTTGTGAATTTCCTATACTACTTAAACTTACAGGCAGGTAAAGGCTGAGAACAGAATAAACTTCTTCCTTTTTAATCTAACAATTAACATTTAACACTATTTTCAGTTCATCAAATGATAAGTATTTCAAATTTATACCCCAAATTCCAAACACCATTAAAACATACAATGACAAATTTCCACCCTTAGAAAAATAACACAGGAATGGAAATGAAATGTGAACATGAGACCTTTTTTTTTTGTGTTGGAAATGCCACCTCAACACATACACATGTCTATTGCAGCATCAGAATTTGGGTTCTGTATAGACTGGAATAATAACTTCTTATGACAGACTTGGCAGAATTTTAGTTTACTAAAATGAAAACAAACTGTATATATCTGGCAGAAATCACTGTATATAATCTGACTTAAAATAATTTGACTTAAAACAGTCATACCCCCCTAAGAAACTAAAAATGTTATGCATATTACTTTTGTAGTCTATTCAAGAAATATTCAAGGTTATAGGTTGCCTTGAAAGAAAGCTTTAAAAAGCAAAAACAAGGCCAATTTATGTGCAAATGTGCTTCTGATTTTTTTTTTTTTTAAAGACAGAGTCTCATTCTGTTGCCCAGGCTGGAGTGCAGTGGCACAATCTGGGCTCACTGTAGCCTCCGCCTCCCGGGTTCAAGTGATTCTCCCGCCTCAGCCTCCCAGGTAGCTGGGATTACAGGCACATGCCATAACGCCCGGCTAATTTTTCTATTTTTACTGGAGACGGTTTCACCACATTGGCCAGGCTGGTCTCCAACTGCTGACCTCAAGTGATCCGCCCACCTTGGCATCGCCAAGTGTTGGGGTTATAGGCGTGAGCCACTGTACCGGGCCTGATTTTTTTTACTTATCTAAATTTAACAATTTTACGAGACTCGTCTTGGAGGTCTCCTGCTTAAAATCCTCTATTATGATAAAAGGTCTGAGACAAAAGGCTTTCAATAAATACCTATAAGAAACCATGTTGTAGTGATTTAATATGGGGTCAGTAGGACTCTAGGTCATTGAATTTGTTTTTTTGTTTTGTTTTATTAGAGACAGGGTCTCACTCTGTTGTCAAGGCTGGAGCCCAGTGGCATGTTCACAGCTCACTGTACCCTCGAGCTCCTTGTCTCAACAAATCCTCCCCACCTCAGCCTCTTGAGGAGCTAGGACTACGGGTGTGCACCACCACGCCTCGTTACATCATGAAAGCTGCGTGAGTAAATTTCCAATGGCATCTTATTCTTTTTTTTGTTTTGTTTTTAGATGCAGTCTCTATCGCTCAGGCTGGAGTGCAGGGGTGCAATCTTGGCTCACTGAAACCACCACCTACTGGGTTCAAGCGATTCTCTTGCCTCAGCCTCCCCAGTAGCTGAGGCTACAGGCACACACCGCCATGTCCGGCTAATTTTTGTATTTTTAGTAGAGATGGGGGTTTCACCATGTTGGCCAGGCTGGTCCTGAACTCCTGACTTCAGGTGATCCGCCCACCTCAGCTTCTCAAAGTGCTGGGATTACAGGCGAGAGCCACCAAGGCTGGCTTGGTGTCTTATTCTTTAAAGCAGCCTAATCTCCATTAATATCCATGCCCACTAATTGCCACACACACACACAAGCACACACACACACTCTCTTACAAACACCACGTACATTTTGAAAATTTGACATGAAATATAAAACAGTTGATCTCAGCATCTAGTTATTTGTTACAAACGATAGTAAAAAGGACACCATCTGAGTTAGATAAAGATAGATATGACATGGTCCCTATCTTTGAAATTAGGCATTTTTAGCCACCACACCGTATGAGGATAGCAGTATAAATAGAGTCTTATGAAAATAAGAGGAAGAAATTAGTCCTGACTGATATTTATAGAGGTAGTGACATTTGGGCTTGCACTTAAAGGAAAAGCTCATTTCAGCAAAAATAAAAGGTTTGGAAAAAGTAAGACAGTTAATATGTTTTAATGGGGAATAGTCATGAATGAATGAATATGGTATGTGAAGTGATAAGCGGAAGATGAAGGTACAACAGAATACTGGTGAAGAAGCAAAGGTTTTACACATAGAAGAGTGATAAGAACTACCAGGAAGTTCTAGATTTTAAAGACTGTGAAAGGAGAAAAAACACTAACATCTCAGGATTTCATTCAGAAGTAGCATAAATAAGCTAGGATTGAGTTTTTGAACACAGTGGAGCTGTTAAAAATAATGATGCCAAGCACTTAAAAAATGCCTTCGTTAAGAATCTATCTTATTAATCCCTTCACGATTTTGTCCATTTTCTTATGCCACATCTCATAAAACTCTACAGGTAACATAAATGTTTTCTGGTTAGTTCTTCTCTCACGGTTTGTGTATGCCTCTTTTTTTTTTTTTTGAGACACAGTCTCACTCTGTCGGCCAGGTTGGAGTGCAGTGGCACCATCTTGGCTCACCGCAACCTCCACCTCCTGGGTTTAAGTGATTCTCATACCTCAGCCTGCCGAGTAACTGGAATTACAGGCGTGTGCCACCATGCCTGGCTAATTTTTGTATTTTTAGTAGAGACAGGGTTTCGCCATGTTGGCCAGGCTGGTCTCAAACTCCTGACTTCAGGTGATCTGCCCGCCTCAGCCTCCTAAAGTGCTGGGATTATAGGCATGAACCACGGCGCCCGGCCTGAATTTAAATTTTAAGGTAACATTGGGCCAGCACAGTGGTTCACACCTGTAATCCCAGCACTTTGGGAGGCCGAGGTGGGTAGATCACCTGACGTCAGGAGTTCAAGACCAGCCTGACCAACATAGTGAAACCCCATCTTCACTACAAATACAAAATTAGCCAGGCATGGTGGCGCATACCTGTAATCTCAGCTACTTGGGAGGCTGAGGCAGGAGAATCACTTGAACCTAGGAGGCAGAGGTTGCAGTGAGCTGAGATCGCACCATTGCACTCCAGCCTGGGCGACAAGAGCAAAACTCCATCTTAAAAAAATAAAAATTAAAATTAAAAAAATAAATTTTAACGTAACAATGGTTTATAAGATTAAACATATTTAATCACCTTTTCATTAAAATGACACTCCCACGAATACAAATCACATCAGACTGGAATTTCTGGATCACTCATTAAGTCTCTCCTAGAAAAACTGTACAGCAGCTAAATCACAGATTCCATATAATTAGCCTCCAAGTGCTTAGGAAGAACTCAAAGAAAGAATACAAATGTTTAACTTTATATCTAGTATGTAAAGTTTGTAATGAAGGTGTTATTTGAATATTTTTACTTTTAATTTATTTACTTACTATTATTTTTTGAGACAGAGTCTTACTCTATCGCCCAGGACAGAATGCAGTGGTGCAATCTCACCTCACTGCAACCTCCACCCCCTGGGTCAAACGACTCTCTTGTCTTAGCCTCCTGAGTAGCTGGAATTACAGGTGCGTGCTACCTCACCTAGCTAATTTTTGTATTTTTAGTAGAGACAGGGTTTTGCCATGTTGCCCAGGCTGGTCTTGAACTCTGGAGCTCAAAGTGATCTGCCCCTGTTGGCCTCCCAAAGTGCTGGGATTATAGGGGTGTGCCACGGCACGTGGCCTGAATATTTTTAAAAACGTAGACTTAATATCTTTTATAAAAATATTTTTATGCTCTATAAGGTAGAGCATAAAAAAGATTTTTATAGTAGAAAATTTGGAAAAAAATACATACATAGAAAAAGTCTACATGGGAAAATAATCACTTACAGATACTCTCCATTTACATTCTTATATGTGGCTAGCCTAATTTTCCATGCAGAGGGCAACATATATATTCATTTTCATTATTTATAGAAATGGGGCTATATGACACAGACTATTTCAAAATCTTTTTTCATATAATGCTTCCACATCTTATCAATAGAAATTTTACAATGTATGGGAAGAAAGTATTTAAGTAATTTTCTTCAAAACATATTTAGACCTCAAGTTTAACATCAAACAACTCAACTGATCTTTACTGTACTTTCAGGATGAAGGCATGTGTTGAGTAGCTAAAAGGACAAAAAATATAAACATTTTAGAGCTAACTCTGTCAGCTTCCTGTGTCTGCTCTGGAATTTGGCCCCAAATTCCTGTCTTTTCACTTAAAATATAATTTAAAATTATATTTTCATTTTAAATTTAAATTTTCACTTAAAATATAATTATCTTAAAAATTATATTTTCATTTTAAATTTAAATTTTCATTTAAAATATAATTATCTTTGCTTCAATGATACCACAAGCTAATCTTTTTTGTTGGTTTGTTTTTTTTTTTTTTTTTGAGACTGAGTCTTGCTCTGTCTGCTCTGTCGCCCAGGCTGGAGTGCAGTGGTGCAATCTCGGCTTATGGCCACCTCAACCCCCTGGGTTCAAGTGCTTCTCTCGCCCAAGGAGCTGGGATTACAGGTGCGTGCCAGCATACCCAGCTAATATTTGTATATTTAATAGAGATGGGGTTTCACCATGTTGGCCAGGCTGGTCTTGAACTCCTGACACCAGGTGATTGGACTGCCTCAGTCTCCCGAAGTGCTGGGATTACAGGGGTGAGCCACCGTGCCCAGTCACACAAGCTAATCTTAATACCTAAGCCTCAAATGATATTTATTAAGTTTCAGGCACTGTTCTGAGTACTTTACATATGTTAACTCATTTAGTGTTCACAATTTTATGAAATAGATACAATTATTATCCCTATTTTTCAGATGAGGAAACAAAAGGCACAGAGAGGTTCATACCTTCTCTATGGTCAACAGCTATCAAGTGTGTAGCTGGGAGCTGCACACAGCTGTCTGATTCTAAAATTTACTTTTTTGAGGAACATATGTTGAAGAAGAAAAAGTATTATAGTAATATTGTTCAAATAAGCAGAACCTGGCCTTGTTTCATTTTCTGATAATTTTGGTTAATGAAGACTTTACTGTAGCTTAACATACCTAAGTTTCAAGATAAACTTAATTACAGGAAAACAGATAATTACTGGAAATAATGTCAATCAACAAGGAAACTTTTCGTTCATTTGAACTAAAGATTTATTGGTGAGTATAAGCATTGTTATTTAAAATAGAAATCAGAGTGAAAATTTTTGAGTAGTTAGTTCAGATGGTAGCCACATGAACTTGGGGGCTTTAAAAAAGAGCAGGTGTAAATAAGCATATGATTAGCCCACATTGTCCTCTCTGTGGGAGGAACAGTCCTTCCCTTGGTTTGTCCACTACCCCCAAGATTCGTGGTTTACTACTTATGTATTTCAAAGTTACACTTCCTTGCCTTACTATAATTAGATTATATGCATAAATTGTATTAAACAATTAGGAAGGGCCACTGCACTCCAGTCTAGGCAAAACAGTGAGACTCCATCTCTAAAAATATTAAAACATAACAAAAGACAATTGGGAAGGAGAAGAAATGGCTCAAATGGTGACACTATTTCAGGTTCCACATCCCACAGTTCTGTCTCTCAGCCTGAGTATTTCCATGTGAATCTCCAATGTTCCCTTTGGGCTTTAGTTTTGCTATTTCGCCTCAGAGGCTGCTTTTGCTCAAAATGTCTGCTGCCACATTCCAGATGAGTCTATACAAGATTAGTCTGGCAGAGTTTTCATAGATACTGGCTGTCTTCTCCACAAAGTCAGGCTGCTTTGCCAAGAAGTCAGACTTTACTCAGTAGGGCTGTGACAGCTTTAACCCGGACACATTTTGTGCAAAGAGAGCTGCTATGTTTTATGGGTGAAGTCTTGAAGTTCTGTGAAGCAATGACTTTTTTCCATCCACTGAGTAGCATTTCATTCATTTTTACATCCAAGGCAGGAAAACTCAACCAGGTTTAAACTACACTGGGTAGAAAGCCATCAGGGTCTGAGGAACCGTTCTAAACTAACATAACTAAAATTGTCATTTAACATTTGATGCTCAGTATGATCAGTACCCCAGGAGGGAAATTCGACTGGCATTAGGACAGGAATATGAATGTTTTTTCCAGAAATCATGATGAAATGTTTTATCACTCATTCTAATAATTATACAACACAGTAACTGGCTAAAAAGTATATAATTTTGAATTATATTCTCTAAAGAGCAGAACATTAAAGATTACTAAAAGATTATTGGTCTTTTTCTAATGCAGTCCTTAGCAGAAAAGTACTCAACAGGCATTAACAGGCTAGCATTTGTTCCAATGAAAAAGAAAATAAAACTGGGATCTATATTGGTTAAAATTACTATAATCACAAGCAAAACTAGAAATACTCAGCTGGAAAGCACTAAAAACAAAAAAACCCACATAATTCTCCTAATCCAATCAAAGATAAGAATCTTACTCTTGCCTATATAAGACAAAATCATTAATAAAATAATTGTTAACATAAAGGATCATTTAATTACAGGTATGCCTCACATTATGTACATTTGCTTAATAAAATTTACATCTTGAACTGTTCAAGTTGCTCATGAATTCCTCTGAACTTTTGTTTAAACAAAGAAATTTCAGACTGCTGGGCATGAACCGTTACAGAGTGACACCTAGAGAAGTGGCATTGTAGGTTTGGTTCCTTGTCTAATTATTCACACAAAAGCAAGAGTGGGTACAGAGTTCTGATAGTGTCAAAAGTATAGTTTGAACACTGCCAAGTTTGAGAAAGAAAAATCCAATGATCTGGAAAAGAGGGAGAAGGCTGAGGATTAGGAAGGAGAAGTAGATTCCTAGAGAATGAAAAGTATCAACAGGTTTCAAAAATGCTACAAGAAGAGTATTTCTAGTATCCTGACTCCAACTTGGCTACCACATAAATTATTCTTTCTTCATTAAAAAGTATATTTTAGTATATTAGAATTAAAAAAAATTCTTCCTGTGATACTTCTGAATTTAACCTGGAAAGTAGAGGAAAACAGTATATCTTTTATAGGAATTTACGTCAATATTGTGGGAAAGCCTCTATTTTGTAAAGTAAGAAATGCCAATAGTAAGTGATACCAAACAACAAAATAAATATCCAGATCTCAACATAGATTTTTTTTTTTAAAAAAACACTACCATTCTGCTTTGTTAAAGGACTGCACTGCTGCAATATTATCCCATTTCTTTCAGCACTTTCAGAGGAAAGCACAATCAATTCTGCAAGCTGAGAGAACTAGGACAATATAAATTGATGGTTCAGGAACTTCCCTGGAGGGCTCCAAAGAATATTCTATTTTTAACTCTCTTTCACTTTAACCGAGAAGAGAGCAGGAAGGAAATGCAGTGTTCAGCAGAAAAGTATTGAACAGGCATTAACAGGCTAATTTTATTTTATATAGGTGATCTGAACTAGCATTTGTTCTAAAGGAAAGCATTCTTAATAACACAGAAATAATCAGAAAAATTACAAAAAGTATTAAAGAAATGCTTAGAATACCAATGAATCTAAGGTTATTTCACTTAATAGTACCTATTAATTTTTTTTTCCAGACTGTGCTTGTACAATAGAAGCACTGTGAAGGTAGGTTTTTTTTTTTTTTTTTTTTTTTAAAAAAAGATGAGCCATTTTACTAAACTCAAATTTATTTGTAACTAGGCATCTACAAGACCAAATTGTTAAAATCTCAAGCTTATAATCTTGGGCTTCTGTCTGTGGCACTATTTTAGTAGGCAGGCAAGTTCAACTAAAGCCAGCCCCATGGGTGTATTTGGAAGGAGATGCAATTGCCATCACACTTGATTATCCCTTCTCATCTATCATCCCCTCTTCTCTCACTCCTGTGCCTGAAATAAACATATACATATACAAAAACCAATTCTAACAAAAACAGCCACACAGAGTTTATTGCTCACAGCTATTTAAAGAACTATTCCATGGAAGAGTCTATACAACTCAAGGAAATCTGTGGGTACTTACCAGATATATTTGGCTCCAGATTTCAGTGGCGGCAGGTTAATGGAGAAGGGAAAAGGGAAATAGGTGGATTTGTAGGTATTATACAATGTCTGAATCTATGCTGAATCACACAATACATACTAAGAAATGCTCACAGAATCAATGAAAAAACAAGAATAGCCAGAGCCACTACCTAGTAATTTACAAATACAAAATTCCTACTACTTGGATTGAAAGTTGTCAATAAAGAAATTGACTTTGTGCCTAGAGTCCCTATTTGACATAGCTGACTCCCCTATCAATAAGCCCCCTCACCTGCTCACTCAGTAGCGCTGACCTTTCCTTTCTCGGCTTTTACACCCTAGTTACTCTTAAATTTGTGCCTTCAAATTCTGTCAACAATATGCACACATTGAAGACTGTTTATCCTAACAAGTTTCTTCCATAGTGTCGTTCATCAGGATCCTACCATAGTCTGCTGGTAACAAAGTTTAATCAATTTGGAACCGTATGATTCTGGGTTATCTGGAAAGCTAAGACTATAGATATAATGCATTGATAATCTTTGAAGTTATCAAATGGTTGCAAAACTAAAAGTATAGTTTCACAGAATCATTTTGCTTTCCACAGGTATGCAACAACATCATCGTTTGGAAAAAAAAATTAAATTATATCGTTGGTAAGAACCGAGACCAAGTAGCTTCAAATGCATTTAGGTGTATTAGGTCCGTTTGATGTCATGCTTTCATATATAACAATATCCCTAAAAAGTTGTGTAGCAATAGGGAGAGACATATTTGACTTCTGCTAATGAGTTTGGTATGCTTAAAACATTAAGCTTTTTAGATAAGCTCAAAACCAAACTGAATTTGTCATCCAAATCTACTTTGGAAAAGAAAGAAGCGATAGCTTTCACAAATTTTTAATAGGTAAATTATATTAGGCCAAAGATGTCACTTAAATTCTAATCCTTATTTCTGAGTATGATGCATAATTTAAAGGTATTACAATTAATGAAAAATATAAACAAATGTTAACACCTTCATACAGCATTAAAAAAAAGCAAAAAAGCAGTGGAAACCTGAGTAAAAAGAAGCCAGGAAGCAGCTGAAAAAGAGACCGGTTCACTGTGAGAAATGTAAACCTCTCAGACAGTGCTACGGCCCCGAATCCAACAGCTCAGGAACAAGGCCAATTATTGCAAAATATTAAATGTATATGGTGAAGCTACAAACTTTTCAAGAGTCATAAGAATAATAACAGCTACACAGAAAACAGCTAGGGCTTTGTAAACCTACAATCTTCACTATAATTACTACCTGCAGAAAGTTTCTTTATACTATACCACACTCCTTATATGCAGTGTACTTCACAGTATTCAAAGCATACATTTTATGATAAAGGTTTAAAGTAATAAATCTTTATTAGTGAAACTGGTAAGTAATCTGATCTTTTGAAATAGTTGCTTTCATTGACTCCAGTTATTGACAGTTGGTTGCCAAGCTGTTACAAACCAATTCTCTATTATTCTACCTTTCAGAACTAGAAATGACTCACATGAGACACAAAGAATCATGGAGTTTTAGAGTACACAGAGGCTTCAATAGACAACACAGTAAAACTTCCATACTTTGCAAATGAGTCCAACTGAAACTCAGTGGCTTTAAGTGATATGCCTAACACCAGTTACAAATGACTAAGGGCCATCAGGATTCTGACTTTTATTTTGTTGTTCTTTCCCAATATACAGTGCATTGTCCAGAAAGTCTTATGTGTGTAGCCAGGGTTTCTTCCGTTTCTGTTGATAGGGGTTTACTCAACCTTGTTTTGAATGAACAGTTCAGTAGTTTCACATTCATAACAGAAGACTAGTACATTCATTTCCCCAGCAGTAATGTTAGTCCTGATTTCAGTTGTGGTCCACTGGCACACATGGATAAAAGACCTAGAGCATTTTATCCTTGAGATATTTCCCCAACCTCCTCCCTATCCACCAAAGGAAAAATAATGAAAGATCCTGTATTTCTACTGCCTATACCCTATCTGGTCTAAAAATACTTTGTTCAGTTGGGCTTTTTAATTTAGGGCAAAATTTCTTTAAGTTCAAATACAAACATTTAAACATTACTTGTGCCACAGTGAAAAAAAAATTGCTCCAAATCTACTAGTGTTTTCATTATTTGGTTGAATAATTAGTTTCACCCTTTTATGTAATTAAAAAAAAAAACATGCTTCTTGACACTGTGGGGTAAGCAAGTGCTGTTTGACAAGAAATAAAAATATAAGAGATATGAAAAATTATTTCTCATTTTTAATCAGATTGGGATAGTAGAATGTAGAAAGGTAAGAAAATAAAAACCAAAAGGAAACCCAGAAGTATGTTTCCATATAAAAATGTAAATTATGAGACAGTAATTGCTATATATCTGTAAAAAAACTCAAAAACAATAAACTATTGTGTTAATTTCCCAGTACCTTTTACTTTTCTACACTAGGGCACATACAAACATAAATGCACACTTTTCTGTTAAGTTTTTTTTTTTTTGAGACAGAGTCTCACTCTGTTGCCCAGGCTGGAGTGCAGTGGCGCCATCTCAGCTCACTGGAACCTCCGCCTCCCAGGTTCAAACGATTCTCCAGCCTCAGCCTCCCGGTAGCTGGTATTACAGATGTGCGCCACCATGCCCGGCTAATTTTTTTTTTGTATTTTTAAAGTAGACACAGGGTTTCACAATGTTGGCCAGGCTGGTCTGAAATTCCTGACCTCAGGTGATCCACCTGCCTCGGCCTCCCAGAGTGGTGGGATTACAGGTGTGAGCCACCGTGCCTGGCCTTCTGCAAGTTTTGACATAAAAATTAATGATGAGCTAACTATAAAAAAGTCTTTAGATTATAACTTTTAAAAAAGAGTTCAAATCCCCACTAATTCTATGAAAAGGTTCAATACAATTACCAACACAATAGTTGGCACTGGCCCTGCTGAACTTTTCTTTAAAGGAAAATTTTCTATGATACTTATTAGCATAACAAAATTCCTTTCTCTTTTAGATAAGAATGCTTTGAGGATTTATTCCTTTTATTCTTCAAACTGAATGAGTCAACTAACTTAAGCTGTAAGTTAAGAGGATACTATATAAAACAGCTGAAAGGACAAGTCTAGTTTTTATAAAGTTATATTGTGACTGACTCGTAAGAGTCAAACACAATGTCAAACATTTTTCAAAGACATGATTCTCTTTTTTGTGCCTGTAGCACTATCCAGATGCAACCTGATTTATTGTTTCCTCCTTCTCATCATAACTAGCATCAGAGAAAACCCCACAGTTAAAAATATCACCAATGATAAACACATGCTATCTGTCACATAGATGTTTTCACCCCCAATCAGGCATATTTAGTTGGATTCTATTGAGTGTCATTTTTTTTTTTTTTTTTTTTTCAGAGAGGCATTCATACTAGCACACTAGTCCCAACCTGTGATTGAAAGTGATTTTGTAGGCAGTTTGACCATGGAGAGGGATAAAAATTTTGCCATGTTGAAGAACAAAATTAGTAAGCTAACACAAACACAGAACAAAGGATTTTTAATCGCCTTATTAATAGAGTGTACTAATAAGTTAATTAGTCACACACAAGGATATTTAAATGAGTAGCATGAAGGTACATTTCTTTATTATGGCATCAGCTACAGTCTGTGTTATAATTTTGGAAGAAAAAAATCAAGAAAAAACAATATGAAAATTCTATTACTTGAGGTCCAGAAAAATTCAGAAAATTGTTTCTGAATAAAACACCAATGTATATAAAGCTAATGAGCAGTACCACAACCAATGTTCCCACGAATAGAGAATAACTTTTGATACCTTTTGAAATTATATCATATACTAGTTTACATTATTTGACGTGGACTGTATTATTAAATTTTAGGTAGCTTGGAACTAAAATTCTAACTTGGCTAAAATGACCAATGTTTGTATTCAACGTTCTTTGGAAGAACATTTGTCACACGTACAATACAAGGCTAGTAACATACTAAAAAGGGGAGAACCTGTAAACTAACAACGAGACAACTCCTAATGGTAACAGATTGAGGACCTGGAAGTTATCCTGCATGGCTATGCTAAGCATGAACTATATCTAGCAGAGAAAGTTAGTGAATCACAATGATCACTGAAGACTGCAACAATAAAGAGAAGTATGACTACTATTCATCAGATGGGCCAGTGCAGAGATGCTTCTCCTAAACTGGTGGTAACCCTGAAGAGTTTCACACAATATCAAGAGCAGTAAACAGCCTCAGTGGAGGAGGAGGTTATGGGTTCCTCAGTGAGTCACACTCACATAGTCAGGGAGCCTCCAATAGTGATAAGCAGTTAAGAAAGCTCTAAAGAAACCAATGATAAAATTCTACTTCAACTCCTAGAGTTATAAAAGGCTGAATAAATACCTTATTAAACATCTGGGAAGTACACATCTAGGTGAGAAGCATATAGAGAAATGAGTTCATTAAAAAATCAGTAAGATAGTTTTATACACTGAGATCAAAATTGTTTTCACTGAATGCTTGAAGAAAATCTGCAAAGTGCTAAAACAAAAACAATGCTGAGTTTTAATAAATTTCATTTAAGTGGCCTTAGATTGTATTTGGTTTAAAAATACTTTTCATTATCAATCAATAAACTGAAAAGCAAAACACAGAAAATATGCTAAGTACATCATTTCTTTTAAAGGCATGCCTACTAAGAGATCAAAATATCATCCCTAGACTAGGGTTCTCAATCCAAGTTAGGTGGTTTTGATCTTTGCTTCTGGTTAGCCATTCATAAGTCTCCTTGCCTTGCCTTGCCTCTCTTTTGCTGTTACCATAGGTGATTTATCAGGCTGCAAAGACAGTTTCAATCTCAATGGCAGTGAGAGATGGCAGCCACTTAACAAACTGCTTAAGATATTCCCAGTACAGCTCCCAACTCTTTAGCATGTAGACGTGACACTGTGGTATTTTCCAGAGGATGCTAAGATTTGCTCACTCTTTTAATCTCATTGGTTTGCAAACTCATATGTATGAACATATTCGAGATCCTGAGAGACTCAGTAGGTACTATCTTAAGAGCAATACTGAAATAGAAGATGGAAAAAAGCATGGCTCAGAAGTTATGACATAAGAAACACAACTCACCTGTCTGCTGCGCAGGTTGTGGCAGTGGTTGGCTTAGATGTGAATTGTAATGAACAGAAGGGACTGGGCGATACTGAGGTTGGCTGGAGTGATAGTGGCCTGGAGCGCAATAACAGGCTGGCATCTAGGATCATAAATATTCCGGGAAAAAAATCAATTTTACTTGCATTACATATGTTTTTCTGTGAGGAAGATCAGAGTTTAATGAGTGATAATTCTTTTTAGCACTAATCATCGGAAAACTGATTTTTCTTAAATTTAACTGAAATTTTTAAAAAAATTCAAACATACAGTATCCATAAAAAGATAACTAATGTGTCATCAATCATATTTAGATTTTAATTTTTTTTGCCATATTTGCTTCAGCTCTCTCTCTTACAAAACCAAACTTACTGAATTAGCTAAAGACTCACCCTATTTCCTTTACTCTAACTTCCACAGAAGCCATTATTCTGTAGTTGGTGATTTTACTATATAGTATATATCTATTTACTATATATCTATTATCCATACATGTATTACTATTTTATTTATTTTTAGGTTTTTTTTTTTTTTTTTTGAGAAGGAGTCTCGTTCTGTCGCCCAGGTTGGAGTGTAGTGCTGCCATCTTGGCTCACTGCAACCTCCGCCTCCCAGGTTCAAACAATTCTCCTGCCTCAACCTCCCGAGTAGCTGGGATTACAGGCATGTGCCACCATGCCCAGCTAATTTTTGTATTTTCAGTAGAGTTGGGGTTTCACCATATTGGCCAGGCTGGTCTCAAACTCCTGACCTCAAGTGATCCGCCCACTTCGGCCTCCCAAAGTGCTGGGATTACAGGCATGAGCCACTGCGCCTGGGCGAGTATTTTAAAAATTCAAATGTCCAAAATCTGAAATGCTCCAAAATCTTTAACTTTCTGAGTACCCACATGATGCCAAAAGCATCATGTCACGTCAGTACTCAAAAAGAAACTCCACACCTGACTTCATCTGACAGGTTACAGTGAAAACTTTACATCATGCATGAAATTATTTAAAATATTGCTTAGATTACCTTAAGCTATGTGTATAAGATGTATATGAAACACAAGTCAACTTGGTTTTAGACTTTGGGCCCTATCCCAAGATATCTCATTGTATATGTGAAAATATTCCAAAAAAAAAAAAAAATCTGAAACTTCTGGTCCCAGGCTTTTCAAATAAGGGAAACTCAACTACATACAACTTCATGAAACTTATTTTGCAATTCATATTGTTTTTGAGACATCTTTCTTTATTGAAACATACACAGCTAGCTCATTCAATTTAATTGCTAAACAACATTCATTGTATAAACTATTTTATCCACTCCCACATTAATGCACAGTTATACTGGTTCCATACTTTAATTCTTCTCATACAGTCATGTATCACAAAGTGACATTTTGGTCAATGATAGATTGCATATATGATGGTGGCCCCCTAAGATTATAAAGGAGCTGAAAAATTCCTATCACCCAGTGATGTCATAGCATAATACATCACTCACATGTCTGTAGTCCCACTGTGCTAGCAGTTGTTTAAAAATGTAGCAGATAGTATATAAATAAGACTTGGTAATGATAATAAATGGCTGTTATTGGTTTATGTATTTACAATATTTTTAACTATTATTTCAGAATGTAGTCCTTCTGGGCTGGGTATGGCAGCTCACGCCTGTAATCCTAGCACTTTGGGAGGCTGAGGCGGGAGGATCGCTTGAGCCCAGGAGTTCGAGATCTGGCTGGGCCACATAGTGAGACCCTATCACTACTGAAAATTAAAAAATTAGCTAGGTGTGGTGGTGCACACGCCTGTAGTCCTGGATACTCAGGGGCTGAGGTTGGGGATTACTTGAACCCAGGAGGTCACAGCTGCAGTGAGCAGTGATTGTACCACTGCACTCCAGCCTGAGTGACAGAGGCAAGAGCCTGTCTTAAAAAAAAAAAAAAAGGATGTAGTCCTGCTACTTATTAAAAACTACAAAACAGATTCAGGGCCAGGGGCAGGGGCTCACACCTGTAATCCTAGCACTGTGGGGAGGCTCAGGTGGATGGATCACTTGAGCTCAGGAGTTCGAGACCAGCCTGGGTGACATGGTGAAACCCTGTCTCTACAAAAAATACAAAAATTAGCCAGGTGTGATGCATGTGTCTGTAGTCCCAGCTACTTGGGGGGCTGAGGTGGGAGAACTGCTTGAATCTGGGAGGCCGAGGCTTCAGTGAGCCAAGATCATGCCATTGCATTCCAGACTGGGTGACAAAGTGAGACTCTGTCTCAAAAAACAAAAAACAAAAAACAAAAAACCAACTCCAAACCAAACACACACACACACACACACACAGAGGCTCAGGGAGGTCTTTCAGGAGGTATTTCAGAAGAAGGCATTGTTATCATAGGAGATGACAGCTCCACAAAGGAGATGACAGCTCCACGTGTGTTACTGCCTCTGAAGACCTTCTAGAGGGACAAGATGTGGAGGTGGAAGACAATGATGCTGATGATCCTGAACTGTGTAGGCCTAGGCTAATATGCATGTTTGCACCTTAGTTTTTAATTAAAAAAAATTAAAAAGAAAGAAAATTTAAAAATTCATAAAAGAAAAGCTTTAGAATAAGGATATAAAGAAAATGTTTCTGTAGAGCTGTACGGTGTATTTGTGTTTTAAGCTGTTTTATTACATAAGAATAAAAAAGTGAAAAGAATTAAAAAGTTTATAAAGTTACATAAGCTAAGGTTAGTTTATTAGTGAAGAAAGAAAAATGTATTAATTAAATTAGGTGTAGCCTAATTTAAGAGTGTTTATGAAGTCTACAGTAGTAAAATGTCCCAGGCCTTCACATTCACTCACCACTCACTGACTCACCTAGAACAACTTACAGTCCTGCAAACTGCATACATGGTTAAGTGCACTATATCGGTGTACCATTTAAAAAAATCCTTTGGCCGGGCACAGTTGCTCACACCTGTTAATTCTAGCACTTCTGAAGGCCGAGGCGGGCAGATCACAAGGTCAGGAGTTTGAGATCAATCTGGCCAACAAAGTGAAACCCCGTCTCTACTAAAGATACAAAAAATTAGCCGGGCGTGGTGGCACGCGCCTTGTAGTCTCAGATACTCGGGGGGCTGAGGCAGAAGAATCACTTGAACCAGGGAAGCGGAGGTTGTGGTGAGCTGAGATCATACCACTGAACTCCAGCCTGGCGGCAGAGAGAAACTCCGTCTCAAAAAAGAAAAAAAAAAAAAAAACAACAAAAACCAAAAAACTTTTATATCATATTTTTACTGTACCTTTTCTATGTTTACATATGTTTAGATGCACAAATACTTACCATTGTGATATAATTGCCTACAGTATTTAGTACAGTAACATGTTGCATAGGTTTGTAGCTTGTAGGCTATACCATATAACCTAGGTGTGTAGAGGGCTACACCATCAAGGTGTGTGTAAATACACTTTGTGACATTCACACAATGACAAAACCCACTAGAGATGCATTTCTCAGAATGTATCTCTATCATTAAATGATGCATGACCATATTTCTAATGCAAATTAAAATGCCATCAAGACCATCTTGATTTATTTTTCCTTCCAGAGTTATTAGTATTAGTAATGAAGTTCTCTTAATCTGACCTAGTTTGGGGTGAAGAATAAATACCTAATCCAGTATTACAGAGGTATGTGGGTAAGTTAACTTTAACAGTGTCATGGGCTCACTCACATTCTGCTCTTCTGATTGGGTTATCTGTAAAAAGAACAGAGATCTGTGGAGATTTTAAAGAGTGCTCATCTCATCTGAAAACCAGCCAGGCATAACATTCCTAGGTTAGTTTTTAGCCAAGAATCACTCAAGTTTACTGTAGATCTCCTGCCTTTGAAGCATTAACATAGACACAATACATATGGGATCCCTTAACTGTTCCTGGAGGTATCAGAAAGTAATCTAAATCCTGAGTTTAGGTATTTTCCTTTAATTAAAAAAGGTATCTTTTTTTTTTTTTTCTGGAGACAGAGTCTCACTCTGTCTCCCAGGCTGGAGTGAAGTGGCGCAATCTCAGCTTACTGCAACCTCCACCTTCCAGGTTCAAGCAATTCTCCTGCCTCAGTCTCCCGAGTAGCTGGGATTACAGGTGCCCGCCACCACACCTGGCTAATTTTTTTTTTTTTTGGTATTTTTAGTAGAGATGGGATTTCACCATGTTGGCCAGGCTGGTTTCGAACTCGTGACCTCAAGTGATCCGCACATCTCGGCCTCCCAAAGTGCTAGGATTACAGGCTTGAGCCACTGTGCCTAGCCAATATCTCTCTCTCTTTTTTTAATTGAGATGGAGTCTTGCTCTGTGGCCCAGAAGTGCAGTGGCACGATCTCAGCTCACTGCAACCTCTGCTGCCCAGGTTCAAGCAATTCTTGTGTCTCAGCCTCCCAAGGTAGCTGGGATTATAGGCACCCACCACCAGGTCCAGCTAATTTTTTTTTGTATTTTTAGTAGAGATGGGGTTTTGCGACGTTGGCTAGGCTGGTCTCGAACTCTTGACCTCAAGTGATCCGTGTGCCTCGGCCTCCCAAAGTGCTGGGATTACAGGCGTGAGCCACTGTGCCCGGCTGCCAATATCTCTTTTAAGGCAAAAATTATTGACACTGTTTTTGGTATATCATATATAGAGATGCAGTGTATATGGCAACAACAGCAAAAGGATGGAGAGAATGTAAATGGAATTATACTGTTATAAGGCTGCTACATTTTACTTGAAATTTCAATATTAACTTGAAGTAGATTTTGGTAAGGTAAAGGCACGTAACACATTCCCTAGAAAAACACACACATTCAGAAAATTCAAGGGGATGTACCTAAAAAGACAGAATTGGAACAATACAGAGAAGATTAGCATGGCCTCTGCACAAGGATGACACGGAAATTCATAAAGCATTCATTATTAAAAAAAAAAGCTCAAATAATATAAAATGCGGGAAAGTAAAATAAAATACAGATAGAGCAAATAAAAAAAAAATAGAAATGTGGCATACCTGAATCTAACCATGTCAAAAATATATTAAATTTAAAGGGTCTAACGATACTCCAATCACTGTATAAAGAGGCAGAACCAAACTAATAATCATAAATGAAAGACACTTTAAATACAGGGGTTGCAAGTAAGATAGAAAAAGATATACCATTTAAATGTTACTCAAAAGAATGACACTATAATGTCAGATAAAATAGGTTTCAAGAAATACTATTAGAGACAGAGAAAAACGTTATGTATGAGTCAATATATCAGGAAGACATGATAAATATAAATTGTTTAATATAGCTTCAAATACTATAAAAAACTGATAGAACTTAAAAGGGAGATAGACAAATCCCAAAACAATAGAATATGAAATCAATGATGACCAGAGTAAACAAAAAAACATCCTATGCTCATTTAAGACTGGAAAACTTAATATTGTTAATATGGCAATAATATCAAAGAGACCTACATATTCCACGCAATACCTATCAAACTCCAAAGGTCTTTTTTTGCAGAAACAGAAAAGCCCATTCTCAAATTCATATGGAATTGCAAAGAGCCTGAATACTAAAAACAATTTTGAAAAAGAACAGAGTAGGCCGGGTGTGGTGGCTCACGCCTGTAATCCCAGCACTTTGGGAGGCCGAGGCGGGCGGATCACGAGGTTAGGAGATCGAGACTACTGTGAAACCCCGTCTCTACTAAAAATACAAAAAATTAGCTGGGCGTGGTGGCGGGCGCCTGTAGTCCCAGCTACTCGGGAGGCTGAGGCAGGAGAATGGCGTGAACCCGGGAGGCGGAGCTTGCAGTGTGCCGAGATCGCGCCACTGCACTCCAGCCTGGGCGACAGAGCAAGACTCCATCTCAACAACAACAACAACAACAACAACAACAACAAGAAAAAGAACAGAGTAGGAGTACTCACTCTTCCCATTTTTAAAAGTTACTACAAAGCCACAGCAATCAAAACAATGTAGTACTGGCAAAAGGATAGAAATATATAATAGGGTAAGGTGAGAGCTCAGGAAAAAACCCTTACATTTATGGTCAACGGATATTCGACAAGGATTCCAAGGTTATTTAATGGGGAAAGAAAAGTATCTTCAACAAATAATGCTAGAATTACTAGATATATACTTGAAAAAGAATGAGGATGAACTCTTGCCTCACGCCATATTCAAAAATTAACTCAAAATGGATAAATGACCTAGGAGCTAAAAACATAAAGCACTTAAAAGACAGGACAACCAATTCTTAGATATGACACCAAAAACACAAGCAATAAAAGAAAAAATGGATAAAGTGAACTTTACCAAAATTAAAACACTTTTGTCCATCAAAGAACATTATTAAGAAACTAAAAAGACAATTTTACAGAATGAGTGAAAATAATTGCATATCACTTATTTGACAAGGGTCTAGTATCCAGAATACAAAGAACTCTTAGCTCAATAACAAAAAGACAAATATATACATACACACACACACACACACTTAATATATATACACACATACACCAAAAAACTGAAAACAGATATTAAAAAAATACATGTACCTACATATTCAAAACAGCACTATTTACAGAAACAAAAGATGAAAACATTCCAAATTTTGGCCAGGTGCGGTGGCTCATGCCTGTAATCCCAGCACTTTGGGAGGCCGAGGCGGGAGGATCACCTGAGGTCAGGAGTTTGAGACCAGCCTGGCCAACATGGTGAAACCCCGTCTCTACTAAAAACACAAAAATTAGTTGGGCGTGGTAGCTTACGCCTGTAATCCCAGCTACTCGGGGGGCTGAGGCAGGAGAATCGCTTGAACGCAGCAGGTGGAGGTTGCAGTGAGCTGAGATCGCACCACTGCATTCCAGCCTGGGCAACAAAAAGAGACTCTGTCTCAACAACAACAACAACAACAACAACAACAACAAAGAAAGAAAACATTCCAAATTTCAATTAATGGATAAAAAGGTAAAGAATGAATAGTGTGAACAGATTTTTAAGTGTGAATACATTTTAAGTATGAATAGTGTGCCACTGTGTGTGTGTGTGTGTTTGCAGGCCTATGCTACAATGTGAACTTTGAAAATATTATGTTAAATGAATGAAGTCAGACACAAAAGGTAACATGTCGCCTGATTCCATTAATATGAAATATTCAGAATAGTTAAAACCATAGGAGACAGAAGCAGATTGGTGGTTGCCAGGGGCTGGGAAATGGGGGAAGAAGTATCAACTGCCTAACAGGTATGGGGTTTCCTTTTGGAGTGATGAAAATGTTTTGGAACCAAACAGAAGTGGTGGTTGTACAACACTGTGAATATGTACTAAATGCAAATAAAATGTTCACATAAAAATGGTTAAATGATTCATTTTATATTATATGAATTTCAATAAAAAAATCAGAATGCCCTGCCCCACAAAAGAACCCTGAACAAAAAACCACATAACACTAAAATATTAGAACACAAATTCTCGGCTCACTGCAACCTCCGCCTACCAGGTTCAAATAATTCTCCTGCCTCACGCTACCGAGTAGCTAGGATTACAGGTGCGCACCACCACGCCCAGCTAATTTTTGTATTTTTATTAGAGATGGGGTTTCAACATGTTGGCAAAGCTGGTCTCAAACTCCTGACCTCAAGTGATATGCCCACCTTGGCCTCCCAAAGTGCTGGGATTACAGGCATAAGCCACTGTGCCCGGCCCAAAACACTGAAATCTTAAAGAGTAAGCTCTCTGACCACATGTAATTAAAATAGAAATCAATAACAAAAGGTATTTAGAAAGCCCCTAAATATTTGGAAATTAAATAACATACTTCTAAGTAAGTCATGGGTCATAAAAAAATCCTCTCAAAAGAGAAAACATTTTAAACTAAACAATAACTAACATACTACATATCCAAATTTGTAGATAGCACCAAAATGGTGCTTAGAAATTTGCAGCATTAAAAAAAAAGAAAAAAAAATTTATAGCATTAAAAACTTCTATTAGAAGAAAAATCTAAAATCACTGAAAATAAAATCATAAAAATTAATGAAACCTTGTTTTTTTTTGAGATGGAGTCTTGCTCTGTTGCCCAGACTGGAGTGCAGTGGCTCAATCTCAGCTCATTGCAAACTTCATGTCCCGGGTTCAAGTGATTCTCCTGCCTCAGCCTCCCCAGTAGTTGGGATTACAGGCATGCACCACCACGCCCAGCTAATTTTTGTATTTTCAGTAGAGAAGGGGTTTCGTCATGTTGGCTAGGCTGGTCACGAACTCCTGACCTCAAGTGATCCGCCTGCCTCAGCCTCCCAAAGGGCTGGGATTGCAAGCGTAAGCCACCACATTTGGCCCGTGTTTTTATTTTTTAAGAACATCAAAAGACTTGATAAATCATCTGGCTACATTAATAAAAAACAAAAAAGAGAGAGAAAAATCAGCAGTATCAACAAATAAAAAGGGGATACCACTAAGATCCTAAAAACATTAAAAGCATAAGGGGATATTAAGAACAATTTTATGACAACAAATTTGAAACATGAAATGGAAACAAAGTATGAAATTTAGTCCAAAGAGAAAAAGAGAACTGGAATCATTTTATATCTACTAAGAAATTAAATTTGTAATTTAAAAACCTTCCCTGCAAAAAATCTACAGCTATAGATGAATTCATTGGTGAATTCTGGCAAACATGTGAGAAGAAGTAACATCAATCCTACATAAACACCTTCAGAAAATAAAGGAGGAGGGAACAATGCCCAACTCATTTTAAGGCTACTACCATCCGGATAGTACAACCAAAAATATTACAAGCAAACTGCAGACCAATATCCTTCATGAACATAGATGCAAAAATCTTTAACAAATATTAGCAAACTGAATCCCACAATATGTAAGAAGGATACTACATCATAACCAAGTGGGGTCTGTTTCAGAAATTAAAAGTTAGTTAAACATTCAAAAGTTTTGCCATCGCCCAGGCTGGTCTCCAACTCCTAGGCTCAAGCCCAGCCTTGTGAGTCGGCCTCAGCCTCACAAAGTGCTGGGGTTACAGGCGTGAGCCACTGTGCCCAGCCTTACCATTTTATTTTTACAGTGGACTTACACTTTATTGTGTTTCCCTTAGGTTAGTTTTTTAGAAACCCATACCTCTCAGTCAGAAAAAAAACCCCTCAAAGCTCACATACTTTACCAACCAACTGGAGCATTTACCTGTCATATGGTTGCTTGGCATGTGCATGAAAATCTCCAGAGGAGGAAAGATGAGTATATGCTTTGTTTATATACTCTCACAAATTCTCTTCAGGAGAATTTAAAAATAAGTTCTTTGAAGTTAAAACTGATCTTAAGTGAGAGGTTTCCACAAGAAAGAAAAGGTTAAAAAGCAATATACCTGTGGTGATGGCTGCTGAATATATCCCTGCTGCTGGAGCACAGGCTGGCTGACAGGATGACCAGAGGCAGGATATCCAGCAGTAGGGACTGGCTGCCCAGGTGGTAGGGGAGGAGGAGGAGGTGGTGGTGGTGGCGGTGGAGGAGGATGTGGTGGAGGGGCTGCTGTCATGATATACCCAGACTGCTGTGGAGACTGAAGAACCACAGTGGACTGGAACATGGCGGCATGAGGGTCAGAACCATCAGCAGATGGCTGGCGAGCAAGACTCATGTGGCTAAACTGAGACCCAAGGTTATCCTGCTAAAAAAGGAAGAAGACAAAAATTAGTAAGCCTTCTACACATAGTCCAAACTTATCAAAGAAAAATACTTCCTATTTTTAAATAAGATGCAATAGTACACATTATGGAAATTATATATATCAACAACAGCAATGATGTAATAGGGTGAAGCTTCAAAAAAATGACAACTCTATTGTTGAATATTACAATGCTGTCATTATAAATTATTTAAAAAATATATCTAATGGGGATGTACAGCATGCAGAAAAGAGTAGGGTACAACATTTCACATTAAAAAATGAAGACATTTATTTAAATGAAGATGAAAGCAACATTAGAATGTAGAAGTGAAATTGGCCCAGTTCATATTATACAATTAATATTTTCTGAAAGGACTTCAAAGACCAAGCAATGAGCAAGGTACTAATTAGTATTTGCTTTAAACTATCTCCCCTCTTCCTAGAAGGCAAAATGCAAATTCTATGCATTTCTGTATCCCTAACCACGAAAATTACTTGCAGAAATTCAATACATAAAATCCAACTACACAGTCCTTTCTCTAATCTTTCAAAAATAATTTGGCCACACGTTCCATTCTTCCCTTGTGTTTTTCAGTCTGTTCTGGAAGTCAGATAATTTGACAAATGTAATTCAAATGACAGTTTCCTATGCTTTTGCTAAATGGTGCCCTACCAAGACAAGGGTTATGATTTATGTGCTATCTGACAAACATTTCTCTAATTCAACAGGATAAGGACCAGCTCTTATTGTTCCAGAAAAATATCAATGAAATGATGATATAGGGTTAAAATGCTCCCTGTTCCCAAGAAACCACGGACTGGCAACAAAATATACCACATTTTGTTAAAAGGTCAACAATGAAAAAAATGACTTACAAAACTGTGGCAATTGAGTCATCGTATCAAAGTTGACATGTCTGCAGTTTCTAAATCTGCTAGATTTTCCAAAGTAAATTAAGGCTATAGAGAAGATAAAGGACTGAAAGGAGATGCCTGATTTAATGATCGAAAATATATGGTTTTTCTCTTCCCAAACTGTCACTCTGACACTCTAACACTATTAGCCTAATTCAGTGAATGGTGTCAAAAGGAAAAAAAATTTACCTATGAACTGTAATTTCAACGTTATATTGAATATTGTAATCAAATATTGTTAACAGAAGTACCATAATTGTATACCACTCTCAGAGTCACCTTGGAAAAAAGTGATTTTCTTATTCCAGTAAAAATTGGGGCATACTTTGGATTGAAGAAAGTATCATTACTTTACATTCACAGATTAAATATCCAGAAATCTTCTTAGAAAATATACTTAGAAGTCCTCTGTAGCTGTAAGCTACAACTCACCCTAAGAACTGGTACTGGGTCTACTGGAGTTACAGTGTTGGGGAGAAAATAGAATGCCTAAACCCAGATGAAAGCTGCCATCCCAGGGCAGCACAGATCCTGCACTGGCCTCAATGAGAAAGTTGCTAAAACATCTTAGGACTAGAATAATCAACCTGAAAATTATTTCGTTATGAAAAAGCAGGAAAAGGTTAAACAATCACCATAATAAGCCACTATAACCAATATTTTATGGAATAGAATAAATTATTTCTAGTTTGAATTAGAAATACTTTTTTTTAGATGCATATGTAAACCTGACTCAAAAAAATCACAAAAGATCATATTACATTAATGACACTCTTGAGCATTCATCACACATCCACCCACAGAAACAACGCAGGAGGTGAATAGAGATATAGTACCACGGAGTATTGCTGGGTGGGTGAGACTGGCAGGAGCGGGGATGGGTAAGGGGCTGTAGAGTACTGAACAGGCTGTGAAGAGGACTGCAGAGGACGAACAGGCTAAAGAATAACAGGTTGGCAAACAATGTTAATGTCAGAATAAAACGTTAGAAGAATTGCATAAAACGGAAATTTACACTTTTCTGGCAATAGCTTTAACTACATTTATAAAGTCATTTAAAATATAACAACATAGGAAACAACAAAAACAATACAAAGTGAAAAAACTCTAATATAGTAAAACTTTCAAAAACATGTATGCCTGAATTTATTACATAATTAGGAGAATAATTTTTTGCAATAAAATATTTCTTTATTATAGATTAATGGAACAGGTGATTTAGGCATTTTGAATCCTATTATTTAACCAAGACCCCCGGGTTAAGTCAGTAAAAGCAAAACTACTTCTCATTATTTCCTGGTTTTATGAAAGGGTTGCCCTATTTTACAGTATAACACTAAATTATAAATGAAAAACTTCATTCTTACTATCAGACAGTAATAACTTACACAATAACTCTTCCAATTACCCTACTGATACGGTAAAATTAAGCAGTCTTTTGAGACCAAAGCCCCTAACTTTTAGCAATTTTATAAGAAAAATGCACTAGGTAAAAAAATATATCCCAGCACTTTGGGAGGCCGAGGCGGGTGGATGACGAGGTCAGGAGATCGAGACCATCCTGATTAACACGGTGAAACCCCGTCTCTACCAAAAAATACAAAAAATTAGCCGGGCGTGGTGGTGGGCGCCTGTAGCCCAGCTACTTGGGAGGCTGAGACAGGAGAATGGCGTGAACCCAGGAGGCGGAGCTTGCAGTGAGACGAGATCGCGCCACTGCACTCCAGCCTGGGCGCGAGAGGGAGACTCCGTCTCAAAAAAAAAAAAAAAAAAAAAAAAAAAAAAATGTATATTATATATATATATGGTGGGAACTACTAAGAATAGCCTAAGGAACAACAAACACATATATACATACAGACACATGCACACACACACAAACACATCTCTTTTATATAAGGAAGATAAACACTTTCTTTGTAATTAAACACATTTCTATTAAGATAGTACATGTTAGGAGCTGAGAAACTAGTTACTTAAAATCTCTGGCCATTAATGAAATACTCCTGAGTTTCAGGAAAAAAAGGGTTTTATGTTTCCCAGGGGCACTCAAAAACAGGTGTTTTTTTTTTAAAAAAGTTGTAATCACTTTTCAATCTTGCAAATACAGCTGGTCATCCACAAACTAAAATTGCATCTGTTTAATATTCTCATATTTATACTGTTTATTACAAAAATGGTAATATACATATTGGCTTAAAGACTCTAGCAACCCACTTTACAGAAGGCAGTTAGACTAAGGTAAATTAAGTGACTTGTAGACAGCCACATAAGCAAGTAGATGAGGAACCCAGGGAATCTTACTTGATGAAAACTCTTAGTTAAAATGTATATTCATGCATCTCCTTCTGAACAATATCTCTGAATATTGTCTTCAGAGACAATACTTTAAAAATGTTAGATAAACTAATGGAATTAAGATTGTTCAGGCAATAATTTAAATAAAGAACTTCTATGTCAACTAAGATAGACATTGTTTGTCTATCATATCTTAGATAGATAATAGATAATGATTTGAGTTGCACTTTTACCACAAAATCAACACAACGGTTTCTAAAAAACAAAAGCTTAGATAAGCTTAAAATAAAGCAAAAAAATCTATAATTAAAGCATTAAAAAAACTTTCAGTAAAAGCTGAAAGATCTATAAAGTAGCCTCTGGTTCCTCACAAAACTCATGGCTAGAAATAAGTGAGCTTCCTAACGGATGATAGTACATATTATACTACATGAGGTGCCATAGCTTTAGAACTCTCAAGAACAAGCTACTTGATGTGTTATTAAGTCAGATAACCATTAAGACATAACTTTCAGGTGACTTGATCTCCTATGCATCAGATGAAACAAAAGTTTTAGTCAGCTGGGGGATTAAGGAAAGTACTATGAGCACCAAGGGTATGAATTAATGTCTTCCTGAATTTCAGAGAGTAACGAAAAAAACTGTGGGCTAGAAGATTGATTGATGAAAGTGAAATTCTGACACCATTTAGGGAAGAAAGAGCCTTAGCACATCCTTTTCCTACTTGAATTGCAACTGGCTGCAAAATAACATCCACCTAAAGTAATTGGTTTTATGTTAGGTCTAAGAAAAGTATCCCTTCTGAAGGCTTTGGAAATCACAGCATTATTTTGTTTGGTTATTTGCAATCTCATTGATGAATTATTTCAGATTGTGCAAAAGGTATTTATTGAGAATCACTTTTCTTTGAGTCTCTGTTTCTGGATCTGATGATGCATTACCTGAACTTGGAGCAATGCTAGAAAAATAAGTTATGAAATTTGATGACTATTCCAAGAATTCCAATTATAGCTCATTAAAGCATCTGTTTCTAAACTAGGTGGCCTACATCTTCATTTAGAACTGTCTCTTATCACTAAATCAGACAAAGTTCTAAGAGACAATAATCTGAAATATATAATCACAGATAAATCCCAGAGTTTTTAAAAGTTGCCAGATTAACATTATTTCCACTGAAATTTAAATAAAAATGAAACCAAATGAAAATTAGTGTTTCAAAGCTCCTGGTGAAATACATGGCACTGCAAAGACAACTACATGACAGCATAATAAAGAGGAAACTCTCTGGGACCAAGCTGACTGAAGCCAAGGCAGAGAAAGCCAGGGAAGTAGTTTTATGCAAGCTCATTGTATGTAACCAAATGGGATTAGGAAGGGAATATGGGAGTCTGTGGAAATAGTTTTAGGCAATCTCTTCTACATACACTAACTGATTTCTATGGTCTTAGAAGTATATCCATAACTTGTAAGTTCTTCTTCTTTTTAAAAAACTGCCTTGCCCAGTATTAGGAGTCTTAATTGCCAGAAGTACAATTACTTTTTATGACTTTCACACCATTAAATAATATAATTAAACTTGTATGTTCTTCAACCCTACAATACAAATGATATCATCTGTGAGCAAAATTAATGAAATTTCTCCAGTTCAAGTTTATCATTACACTTCTTCTTCTTTTTTTTTTTAAGGGATACTCATTAATTTAATTTTTTTTTTTTTTTTTGGGATGGAGTCTTGCTCTGTTACCCAGGCTGGAGTGCAGTGGCCTGATCTCGGCTCACTGCAACCTCCTGGGTTCAAGTGATTCTCCTGCCTCAGCCTCCTGAGTAGCCGAGACTATAGGTGCACACCACCACGCCCGACTAATTTTTGTATTTTTAGTAGAGACGGGGGTTTCACCGTTTGGGCCAGGCTGGGCTCGAACTCCTGACCTCAGGTGATCCGCCTGCCTCGGCCTCCTAAAGTGCTGGGATTACAGGTGTGAGCCAACGCACCTGGCCCATCATATTTCTTTCATACAAAATCACTCTGCATGTTTTCACCAATGGAATATTTAGAGTCTTGCAGGGAAAAAGAGGTATAACTAACTACATAAACTTTGATAGGTTAAACAATCTTTAAAAGTTAGAATAGGCTGGGCGCGGTGCCTCACGCCTGTAATCCCAGCACTTTGGGAGGCCGAGGCGGGCGGATCACGAGGTCAGGAGATCGAGACCATCCTGACTAACATGGTGAAACCCAGTCTCTACTAAAAATACAAAAAATTTGCCGGGCGTGGTGGCGGCCGCCTGTAGTCCCAGCTACTGGGGAGGCTGAGGTAGGAGAATGGTGTGAAACCAGGAGGCGGAGCTTGCAGTGAGCCGAGATCACTTCGCTGCACTCCAGCCTAGGTGACAGAGCAAGACTCCATCTCAAAAAATAAAAATAAAAAAAAAAGTTAGAATAAAAATAAGAGTTCATACTGGTATAGTCAACTTCCCCAAAGATGGATAATACATCTGTAGGGGAAAAAGACTGAATGTGAAAATGAATGTGTAAATTCTAAACATTTTTACAAACTCAAAATATTACTGAGAGTACTTTTGGGAATTCTAACTCAGAACTGCTTTGTCTTTCATAGGGTAGGTAGAATGGATGAAGAGTACCTTGTAGAACCTGAGCAGCCTATCTCAGTTTCTTCTAACTGCTTAATCTGTGGAATCTTAAAACAACTCACTTTGCTCATTGGGCCAATGAACAATCATAGTTTTGTTTTTATTTCTCCTGTTGTCCATTTCTTGCTGTTGTGAAATAGGGATAAAATACTCACCAGACAGGCTCATAAGATTAAAACAATTCCCTTCTTTCCAATATATTTTCAGTATTTATCAGGGGAAAAGCCTTTGAAGTTATCTCTCTTTTCCTATGAGTAGTGAGTGGAATATCACTGGTGGCAGAATATTAAAGTTCTAAGAGATACTTAGGCTATCTCAATTATAATTAGCGAATTTAGTCCCAAATATGTAAAGGCAAGTCAACTTAGCATTATGTAATCATGGATATGTGCACCTGTGAGAAGATGTGATTAGCTGCTGGTTGTTGAGGTGGGGCTGGCAGAGGTGGCTGTGGAGGTCCAGGCACTTGGGGTCTAACTGGTTGTTGAGTCATAGGAGGATTATACACAACTGGACTCCCATCTGGGTTTATGAAGGGCTGACCTGAAAAATTTAAAAAGAAGGAAAAAAAATAACTTAGAATACAGATGGAAAACAGGTCCTTTTACTAACAATTTACAAAGCATGTCCAAAATCCTTTAACCTCAATTAAAAAAAAACCCTAATATTTGAAAACAGAAAGATTTCCTTAGGTTGGGAAATGCCTGCTCTGACATGAGGCTATTAATAGTCTTTATTTCCCTCACTTAAATATTCAAATGTTTTACTGCATTTCTTATTATGGGGTACTGGCCCAGACTGCTAGTGAGCTTAATTTAATTAATTAATTTATTATTATTATTTTCTTAGACGGAGTCTCACTCTGTTGCCCAGGCTGGAGTACAGTGGCACAATCTCACCTCAGTGCAACCTCTGTCTCCTGGGTTCAAATGATTCTCCTGCCTCAGCCTCCCGAGTAGCTGGGATTACAGGCATGTGACACCACACATGGCTAGTATTTGTATTTTTCGTAGAGATGGGGTTTCCCTACATTGGCCAGGCTGGTCTTGAACTCCTGACCTCAGGTGATCTGTCCGCCTCGACCTCCCAAAGTAATCCTAGCCTTATTTCATAATATGTAGTATTTTCTGAAAAACTCTGAATTGCGAAACACATTTAGCCTAAGAAATTCAGTTACAGGACTGGGGTCCTATAAGGCTATATTTCAGTTCAAAGAGAAAATGCTTGACTTCAGGATACTGGAAAGTTATTCATTAATTTTTATTAGGAGGTAGGAAATATCTAATTTTTAGGCCACATTACATATATTTCACTAATAAAATTAGAACTGGATGAAAAACTAAAATGATTAATAGCTCACGTTTCAAATTGTAAACTTGATGGTACTGTCCTTATTTTACAACCTCTTTTCTCTTTTTTTGAGACAGTCTCACTCTGTTGCCCGGCCCAGGCTGGAGTGCAGTGGTGCAATCTCAGCTCACTGCAACCTCAGCCTCCCCCGGGTTCAGGCAATTCTCCTGCCTCAGCCTCCAGACCGGCTGAGATTATAGGCACCTGCCACCATGCCTGGCTAATTTTTATATTTTTAGTAGAGATGGGGTTTCACCATGTTGGAAAGGCTGGTCTCGAACTCCTGACCTCATGTCATCCACCCGCCTTGGTCTCCTAAAGTGCTGGGATTACAGGTGTGAGCCACTGCACCCGGCTTCTCTACACGTACATTCTAAACAACTTTTTCTTATTACAAAAAGTAACATTTGTTTTAAGAAAATAACAAATAGAAACAAAAAAGAAAATAAATTCACCATAATCTCTGTGTGTGTGTGATTTCACTTTTAAGTTCAGGGGCACATGTGCAGCTTTGTTATACAGGTAAACTTGTGTTATGGTGGTTTATTATGCAAATTGTTTTGTCACCCATTCGTTATTTTTCCTGATCCTCTCCTTCCTCCCACCCTCCACCTTCCAATAAGCCCCAGTGTGTACTGTTTCCCTCTTATGTGTTCACATGTTCTCAGCATTTAGCTCCCACTTATAAGTGAAAACGTGTGATATTTGGTTTTCTGTTCCTGCGTTAGTTTGCTAAGGATAATGGTCTCTAATTCCATTTGAGTTCCTGTGAAGGACATGATCTTGTTCTTTTTTATGGCTTCATAGTATTTAATGGTGTATATGTACCACATTTTCTTTATCCAGTCTATCACTGATGGGCATTTAGGTTGATTCCATGTCTTTGCTATTGTGGAATTCCCCATAATCATATCATTAACATTTCAGATACTGTCTTCCAGACATTTTTTCAATAAGTAGATTAAAAGATTAGTACTTTTCTTTACTAAAATTGGATTGTTAAAAAAAGAAACAAGAAAGGACTACATAAAAAGTTAACTGTTCAATGATTATCAGTGAGAAAAATACACAGAAACAGAAAAATTTGACGAAAAACAGTTTCTTAAATTGTCTTAAAAACATCTGTTCTTCCATAGTAAATCCCTCTCCATTTTTTTTTTGAGGAAACTTATGATATAAAATCATAATATTAGGGAGAGAAGACTATATTAGTCTATAGCTATCAAGCAGAAAAAGTCCTCTAAAGTAAAATTATTTTAATCAATTAATATACTGATAATTTGTGTGATAGTTATAGATAACTAAAAACAAGTTGTCCTGGGTATTTGTTGACTGCTAAATAATCTGGGGAAAAAATTGGTGGAGCAGATTCGGGTGAAGGCGGTCAAATGTAATTTAAGGGTCGCCTTAAAAAAGTTCAATGTATTGTAATACTGTTGTCAAAAACCAGAGATTACTTTTGGATTCATTTAAATTAATAGTACAATTCAATTTCAGACCAATCAGTTTCTCAGTCTATCCCTTCCTAAGCAAATGAATCTTTCATGTTACCAAAACCATATTAATATGTTTTGAATGAAAAATAATAAGAAAAAGTAAAATATTAAATCATCTTACATCTTGCTGGACAAAAACAGGAATGTTAGTAACATAATAACCTGAAGAATAAGAAGGTAATTACTAAGCAAAAATTGAATTTCTGAAAAATCAGTTATTTATGCTAATTTAATTCTTATAAGAGAAACAAATGTTTGCATACTTCATCTTAAAAAGAGATGTGAATAAAACCTGAAAGTAATGAGTCCCAAGCCATGATTTTTCTACTACAAATGAAAGGAAAGGGCCAGGAACACTTAGAGACCTTATACTCCCACCTGTATCTGCCTGTAAACTACTGCCATTATGATGAGACCACATCAGCTAAATCTATGAGATTTAAAGTTATCAAAAGATCAAGGAGAGTTTTCATTACCTTGCCAAATGACTGGTCTATGCTATCTTGAAGAGACCAAGACTTCTTGTGATCTTTTAAAAGATAATTTTTTCTACATAAATCATTTTTACCAATTTACATAGTGAAATGTACTATAACTGCAGTTTCTTCACCTCTCTGAGGTTCAGTTTCTTTATCTGTAAATGAGGATTTCACCTACCTAACAAGGTTATAACATATTTAAAGCACCTAACAGAGCATATGGTAAAAGGAAATGCTCCAAAATGTAAATTACTATTAGCTAATTGCAAAGAATATGTATTGTCAATATTAATACATGACTCCCCCCAATTTTTTTTTTTACTACCAATAAGATGTCCTGTATCTTTTCCTCAGTAGAAAATCAACATTCTGAAAGATAATTATTTTCCCCCCCTCCATTATATAATGAAAAAAAACTGCTCATTCAGTCCTTCTTCATAAAATGTACCCGATTTTCCCAAGTATAAAATTGTTGTATCATCCAAAAAAACAATGTTTAAAAAAAATTGTTATATCAAACAAAGCTCTTTCGTAGGTAGTTGTCTCATTTCTAGGAAATAAATTTTTAAAAAAATTACAATTGGGCTAGTATTTGGCATAGATGATATCACAGATGTCATAAAGGGAAAAAATGCTTTCTGATATAAATGTCTTTTAAACTTCCCTAGCATAAGTGTTTTTGTTATAAAGTTCTTCGAAAATGCTAATTATTCATGAATAATAAAAAGCTGACTACACATATTCAGAAAATACATTTAATAAGTATCCTTAAATTTTCAGATAATTCCTGAAACACCTTTTTCTGGATACCAACCTGTTTGTGGGTTGATCAGAATACTGCCAGGTGGTATGCCTGCCGCTTCCAAGGGAAGCAAAAAGAAGCTAGTGCTAGGAGATGCGACTTGCCCATTTAGGCCATCATCAAAGGAAAGAGAACTATGAGTGCTGACAGTTGGATAGACGACAGGTGCGCCATGAGAAGACTGGCTGAGAGCTGTACCTGGAAGAGGCTGCTGCATGTGAGAAAGAGAGCCTGTAGATGACCCTACACTACCAGAAGACTCAGAACCTAGAAGAGGAGTAATGAAAAATATGGATTTTTTAAACCTCATATAAAAAACACAGGTTTTTAAAACAACAATAAAATTTACATTGCATAACATGCAGTTACTACATAAAAGCATTGGCTCTTTTTAATTTACTGTCCACGTTTGCTTACCCTCCCCATAACGAACAAGTTTAATACAGCAAACTGATTACATAAGTTGTCAGAGAAATCACTGCCAAAGCATGCAACTTAAGCACGTTTATAACAACACCAGCCACAGACAGCCACAAAAAGCACATTACCCACATTCCCAAAAGGACAAAGTTATGTACATTTTACCTTTTAGATTAACACCTAGGAATATATAGATAATTTTCCCCCAGGAAAAAGAATTTAGTACAGCAAAATGCCCAAAACCTTTAATACCAGAAACCCCTTATCTATAAGAACACAGAAAGATTCAGTGTAAGAAATAAATAATAAATTCTGCATTAAGACAAACAATTGTCAAATTTAATTGCAGAATCTAATTTCTCATTTTACTAGCATAACATTTTCCCAAAATGTAAAATCAACTTTGAATACTTTATCTAATCAAGGGACAGAGATACCATGAAAAATATTCCAAGTACTTATACTGGTGTTAACTTAAAATTTATTTCTTACTGAACTAATTTGATAACTGATTTTTAAATGCTTTCATCCCTGCAATTTATTCCATTTTCTATTATACAGGGACTGAAAATGTCACTGATTTTTAGCATAATGGCTGAAAAAGGTGGCCAACAAGACAAAGAAAGAAAATGATTTGCATCTTATGTATATAGTTAATTAGGTTTTGAATAAGAGAATTGATTCTGGGATGGAGAATTAATCTTTAATGAATGAAACAACTATGATACACTATACAGATTGCCTTCTGAAGGACAGTTTCTATTTTAAGTTGTGCCAAAATAACTCTTCATAAAAACTGTATCAATTTACCCTAAAAACTGTATAAATTTACCCTAAGTATTAAAAACAAAAATCATTTTTTGCCTATTAAAAGGGCCAATTAATATTTCTTTTCATCTCTGAAGAGAATACAGAATACATATAGTACACATTCTTAAAATGTTTTAATTTGGCAGTGTGTCTACATAATTTTCTCATGATACATAAATAGTTTTTTCTGTTATGATGACCAAGTGGCCATTTTCCAAATAATGCATATTTGGTACACAAGTAGATTTCTTATACTGATAAAATTTACCTATTTTTAGCAAAATCCTAACATAGATACTAAGATATTTTCAATACAACCACATTATACATTAAAAAGATGACAACTGCAATTCATAAGCCTTAATAATTTAAAGCACTGATTACAGCCCTTCAGTTCAAACATGTCCTTCAATTCTTATGTGTAGAATACCTTATGTTTAGGCTCATCCAAATAGGTTAGGGAGAAACAGTCATTTCTTTTACTTTTTTTTTTTTTTAGACGGAGTCTTGCTCTGTTGCCCAGGCTGGAGTGCAGTGGTATGATCTCGGCTCACTGCAGCCTCTGCCTCCTGGGTTCAAGCGATTCTCCTGCCTCAGCCTCCCAAACAGCTGGGACTACAGACATGTGCCACCACGCCCAGCTGATTTTAAAATATTTTTAGTAGAGATGGGGTTTTGCCATGTTGGCCAGGGTGGTCTTGAACGCCTGACCTCAGGTGATCTGCCTGCCTCGGCATCCCAAAGCGTTGGGATTACAGGCGTGAGCCACTGCGCCCGGCCAGGGAAACACCCATTTCTGACTTTCATGCTTATTTTGGGATAAAAATAAAGATCTTCAAGGATCCTAAAAACACATGAGCTTCTTTAGTATTGAAGCCAGTTAGAGGAAATGAAAAGAAGAAATGTTATGAGCCAATGAACTCCAAGGAAGCAGGTAGTAGAATGAGGAGATTACTGAAATTTTCAGTAATTTATAATAGTTACTTATTTTTGTTTTTTAAATTCCTCAAAATCTCCTCAGCAATTTAATTTTCTTTAATGGAAAATGAAGGACTTTATCATAAAAAATGCAATCAATAATTGATAGTATTAGCTGAAAATGCAATCAGTGTTAAATAATCCTAGGTGAGAACCATGCCTTCTACCAACTACGAATAAGTAATAAAGAATTTCCAATTACCTATGGGCATTCAATCAAGAGATAATGTTTCATTGAACCTACCTAATTAAGTTTATGTCACAATAGAGAAGAATTTTTATGGTAATTAATGGTTGTAAATCTGTGTCCAGGACAGAGAGTGAATCCTCATGTCAAGAAACATATTACCCCTTAAGTGCTTTGGAGGTGGTCAAGGTACTATTGATAGTGATTTTATATTTTAGGATAATTAGAAGCCATCTGATAAATAAGGACCTAAGACAACATTAGGAAAACTAATGACTTGACTGCACAGTTTTGTGTAGATATTTATACCTGTTTTTGAAAGCCTGCCTATGCTTTTGCTGCTTCCAGAACTATCACCTCTTGTCAGGACTGAGATTCCACTGAAGCTGCTGGCTTTGGTTACAGCAGGTTTCAGGTTTCGAAGAGAGCTGTCTGAATCTGTGCTGCTCCAGGGTCGTGGTTCCGAGTACTTCAACTCATTCTCAGTGCTGCTTTGATGGCTATTTGTAGATCTCCCTGAAGCATCTTTATTAACTCTGTAATTTAGAAATAAAACTTTGAAAAGCTAATGCAGGGGAACAAAAAGTAAAGAAAAAAATGCTTTAATTTTTCAATACTGTATTGAAAACATGCTTCCAATACCTAAATATCTGGCGCCTCTGCTGGGTACTACTGGCATCCTCGTCTTGGAGTCTGTTGGCATTTTAATAGGACATTTTAATTTTTATTAGCATCAGTCAGACAATTACCAAAACAGATGTTAAAAATTCCCTCACCTTTTGTCAATAATGTAATTCTCTTGGGAACACAGGGACTAGAAAAAAGAACAGATACAAAAAGTTGAACTTTTGTCAAATATAATGTAATGCCATCTGTAAACCAATGATGACAACAAAAATCATGTATAATAATATAAGTTAAAAATGGTGATAAGGGTACACAAATAAATAATAATGGAATTTTTTTTTCTGGTTTGGAGATCCTATGCTTACTTTTAACAAATATATAATATATACATATCTTGAAGCCATTCATTTTGTGGCTCAAATTAATTTGAAATTCAAATATTATCTTCCAAATAAGTGAACCCATTTTCATTATATATTCAAGGTATATATAGGATACATATTCCACTTCATTCACTTAACAAATATTTGATCACCTGTGCTTTATCTGTGGCTAGAGCAGTGAACAAGCAGCTATGCCTTAATGGTGCTTAAAGTCCTTCAGCACTGTTAATCTGGGTTAGGAATGACCATTTTTGTTCGTATGATTACAACAGTCTTCTAACTAGTTTTCCAGCTACCATTTTTTTGCCCATTTTATATAACAGGAGCAATCTCTCTAAGATGTCAACCTGATCATAACTCTTCCCACTTGAATGGCTCCCTGATGTTTTAGCACCAGTGTCAGCAAACTACAGCCAGATACCTGTTTCTGCAAATAAAGTTTTACTGGAACACAGCCATGACCACTCATTTATGTATTGTCTGTGGCTGCTTTCATGTTTGAGTAGAAAAAAAGTCAGATTTGAGTAGCTGCAATGAAGACTATGTGGCTCACAATGCCTAAAACAGCTATTATCTGACCTTTACAGAAAAAGTCTGCTGACCAAAAAAGAAAAAAGCCAAAAGTAAAAAACAAAACAACACCACCAAAAACCCCAGAAGTCCAATCATCTTAAACCTTCAGGACCAAGTCATCTCATTTCTGATTATTTTTCCAACCTAAACTTTCCTTACTTCCTGTATCACTCAGGCTAGAATCTGACTACTCTGAATCTTTTGAGACAGGGTCACTCTATCACCCAGGCTGGAGTGCAGTAGTGCCATCTTGGGTCACTGCAACCTCTACTTCCTGGGCTCAGGAGATCCTCCTGTCTTAGCCTCCCGAGTAGCTGGGACTACAGATGTGCACCACCATGCCTGGCTAATTTTTTGTAGAGATGGGGTTTTGCCATGTTGCTCAGGCTGGTCTTGAACTCCTGAGCTCAAGTGATCCACCCACCTCAGCGCTCCCATAGTGGTGGGATTACGGGAGTGAGTCACTGTGCTTGGCCGCCTCTTAAATCTTTTAATTCCTAATGTGTGTCAAGTTCTCCCTTACCTCTGGGCCTCTGTACATACTGACTCTCTACTTGGAACTCTTCACTCCTGTAAGGTTACGTCTTGGAAGCTAACTCTCCCATCCCTTCCCCAGTTCTGATTTTGGTGCTTATCTGCTGTGTCATCTATTATATCTTCATGTCTCTATATAAACCACACACCCTGTTGTCATTACTTGGCTATTCATCAAGGGCAGATACCTCATCTATCTTATAAACTAGAGAGAAGGACATTTAGTATAGGCTTGGAGTTCAGCAGACCTGGGTTGAAATCCCAACTCTGCCATTTTCTAGCTGTGTGATCTCTATTTTAGCCTCCTGGAATCTCGGGTTCCTTATCTGTTAAATAAAAACAATGATAGTATCTACCATATAGGGTTGTTTTGGGGATAAATTATTATAACTGTCCATGAATATGTTCTCCAGTGCCTAGGATAGCACTTACTAAAGGTGCTCAATAAAATTTGTTGAATGAATAAGTTCTTCACTTACAATCTGGATTTTAGTGTTATTTAATCTTCTTTTTTTTTTTTTTTAACACAGAGGAAATTTCTATCTGTAGCTGATTAACACATATTATAGGACAGATGCTTAATAGATGTTGACAAAAAACAAATTGATTCTCTTCTGGCATATATGCATAAAATAATTAGCCATTTAGAAAGCCTATATCTTATATAATCACTTATGAAGTAGAAAACAGATATTAACCTACAAAATCAATTAGCTTTATTTCAAAAGAAGAAATAAATTATTTGTCAAAGAAAGTCAACTAAAAAGCATCTAGAGTATATGATTTTGCAGACAGTGGAGCAATGTTCTATTAATAAAAGTCTCAAGTCTGTCAGAAGTCTGGGGAAGAAAAAAATCACACAAACTACATAGACTGGAGAACATTCTTTTAATGACTCCTGTAGTCCACCTGCTTCCAACTTTTGTAAAATTTTATATAACTACTGCAATGTAGTATTTTATAAACTATTAAATTAATAACACAAACAAAACTGATCTCAATATTTCTAAAAGATGATCTTATGTGCAACAAATGTGATTAAAAATAAATGTGATCAATAGATAAAAGGGAGACTGAGACCCTACAATGTAATTAGAATATACTCTAACATGAAGACCTAAATATAATAGTACATACATCTTGGGAAAATATTCGGTCTCTAGCTCTCTGGTACTCTTCTTCTCTTTCTTCTATAGATTTGCTTCTTCTGTCATCTTTCAAACGTATTCTCATCTACAGAAAAGAGGATAATTTTTAGGCAAATGAACTATTGGTATAGTATGTCTTGCACCTATAAAAATGCTACAATTTTTCTAGATTACCTGGTTATCATCTTTGTCAAAGCTAGAGTTATCTCTCTTGAGGATATAACGTTTCTGAAAGTCTTCACCTTTATCATCCTTAATATGTTCATTAAATTTCTGATCAGGTCTTAAAAAACAAAAACAAAAACAAAGGAACAGGAAAAGACAATGAACAATATTAGCAAAGAAGTTAAACATAACATTTTATGAAAAGCAATAAAATAAAAGTTACCACTTTTTAGTGCCATCCATAGATACTTATGCAATCTCATTTAGTCCTCACAATAATCTCATGAGAAAATACTAACTATTCCATGTTATGGTTGAAAGGCCATATCAAATACAATGTTGGCTCTGGAGTCAGTCCGCTTGAATTCAAAGGCTGAGCTTTAGCACTTTATCTGCTTTATGACTTGCACAAGTTACTTAACCTTTCTCTTTCCCAGTTTCTTTATTTGTAAAATGGGAGTTATATAGTGTATCTATTTCTTAGGGTTGTTCTGAAGATGAAATGAAAACGTCAATAACACATAAAACAGTAAACACTCAGAAGTTAGTTACTGATATAAATATTATTGAGCAAACTGAGGTTCAAATGGCTTAAGCAAATATACAAGGTCAAAGGCAGGCATATGATTAAACCATAGTTGGAGCCTAGGTCAGTTAGACCCAAAGCCTGTACTGCCTTGTCTAAACCTACGAAAAAATGCTGGGACAAGGAAAGTAGCACTTATGCTACTCCTGCGGTACCTAGTTTGGTGTTATACAACTGAAAGTAATAAAATATTTTGTCATTCAATTAGCTAAAAACTTACAGACTACTTCAAAGTGCATCCATTAATTTTAAATTACAGTAGGGCACAGGTTTGCTTAACATTAACTGGAACAGGTTAGAAAAGAGATGTTCTTTTATAGAGGTCAAAGTTGTGACCTAAAGTAATGATTATGAAATCTTAGCAATATATTTTATAGTGGACTTGTCTTTCTTCTACAGAAATGTTGCAAGTTCCACTGTGATCTAGAGGACAAACACAAGGTTGTGGCCCTTGGAAAATTACAATTATCTAAAATTTCACCTCCCAAAATACATTCTCAGCTTCAACAAATTAATTCAATCAATACTCTTGTGACTGTCATTCTATTATAAAACTGGAATTATTCTTTTGAAATATGAAATATAACAATATATTAAATGGCTTTAGAGAAAATCTCATTGAACTCCTAGGTAGTTTTTATAGTTCAAATATCTATTATATAGTCAAACGATATATGTGAATAACCTAAGTAAATTTCTAATCCAAATAAATCTGAGTAATGATATTTTCAGCAAACTTCCTTATATCTAGAACCTAAGTAACACTTCTTTTTTTAAAAAATTTTTTAGAGACAGAGTCTCACTCTGTCACCCAGGCTGGAGTGCCATGGCACGATCTTGGCTCACTGCGACCTCTGCCGCCTGTGTTCAAGTGATTCTCCTGTCTCAGCCTTCTGAGTAGGTGGGATTACAGGAGGGTGTCACCATGCCCAGCTAATTTTTTTTGTATTTTTAGTAGAGATGGGGTTTCATCATGTTGACCAGGCTGGTTGCACACTCCCGACCTCAACTGATCCACCTGCCTCAGTCTCCCAAAGTGCTGGGATTACAGGCGTGAGCCATTGCGCCTGGCCCTAGAACCGAAGTAATACTTTTGAACATTTATTTTAACCTATGAATTTCTAATAAAGTACGTAAAAGCCTCCTGTCAAATTATGCAAAAAGAGATTAAAAGTGAGAATTATCTACGCAAGTTAATGAAATTTCTATTGTAAAATACTTAGATGGGTGAAATAGAGAACAGATTTGTACACAAATATATATAAGAAGTAAAGAAGAAAAATAAGAAGACGAAAAACAGCTTTGTGACCAAAATAATAAGAAAAAGAGTATTTTCTTCAAGGGTTTGAAAGATTTTTATTTAGTTCTGACAATGGCAGTATGTTATTTTTGTCACATGATTGCCCCATTTACTTATGTCATCTATCTTTGTAACTGTTCAAAGTCACATTTTCTTATTCATGGAGTTTATATTTGAATGAGAGACTGCTATTCCAAAGTGAACTATAAGGTTTAACCAAGGGCCTGGCAACTTTTCTAAGAGCAGCTGGATTCCCACACCGATAGCACTGGGCAGGCATTTCAGCTAACCTTAAGACTGTCTTACCTCATTCTTTTATAGATGCCTGAATTTACTGCCCTGTAATCGCCAACTTCCCGCTCCATTGAGATACCCCAGTGGACACTGGGTTGTTGACATCCATAACACCACTGATTCAAGGCTGGAGCGGGTAATCTCCCTATGAGGAAAAGGTAAGTTTGTTTTTATTCAATGTGGAGCAGATCTCTAAGGTCTTCTGATTTACAACCTTCTTCATATCCCAGAAGATATATTAAAAAAAAAATACAGTGTAACTTCAATGATCTGAACTGTCTGATTATATTATTGACCCATACTTCTTTAAGTATATTACAAGCATCTCTGCTGAGCCTAGCTTTTGCTTATCTTGATAAAGACAGCTCTAATGCTTTTTGATATCATTCATATAATTCAAATAACTGAGGTTACACTGTATTGAAAACCTTAGAGAGTCACCAGTCAAAATGTTAGTCAAAATGCCTGCTAATGTATATGTGCTTGTGTATCCAGCAGCTCTGAGTAATGTTGAGAGGTACTGGTTAAATGAATTAACAGTTCTATTCACCTCTAGCTCAGCTCATAGCTTAATGGTTACTATCCTACTTTAGTCATGATATTACTGACTGGAAAAAGACTAACTGAACAGAATATTAAAGACGAAGGGATATGAAAATTTAAATTTTAATGAAAACTAAATCAGACTCACATTTTGGTAACATTTAATCCCTATAAGAAGAAAAGATCCCTTTCTAAACACATCTGTTTTCACTAATTTACTTTTAATTACAGGAACGATCATTTAAAAATACTGAAGTATTTACTTAGTTTACAAAAAGACTATTTAAAATGGGAGAAAACCAATAGTTCCAGCAAGTGATATGGCAGCTATAAGGACAAAAGACCATAAATCAGAAAAGGCATAGATGAATTAAATATAACCATGCAAATTAAATCATTCATAGATAAGAACCTGAGAGAAATCTGGCTTCAGGAAAGAAAGAAAAATAATGGACCAAAAAGGATTATTTATGCCATCTGAAGTTGACTGCTATTCATTACCACAGACTTGTTGCTGCCTCATATCAAACTGAAATTCCTTTTGATAGGCAAATCACCATCAAAATATAAATTTCGGCTGAACTCAGCTGGGTGTTTTAGGATTAGCCTTATAAATAGGGAGAAGATGTAACGGATGTGCTGTGTACGTTTTATAACTTGGGTGCCTCTGCATTGGGTCTTCTGTTCCCAAGTAACAGCAATGATGATCTACTTCCGTAACACTATAAAGCAATCAATTCTTAAAACAAAAAGCTCCTCCAGAGAATCATACATAGCCCAGGAAGAAGACAGCACTAATGATATTGCATTAACCAATAGTCCCACTTTCTTAAGAATTGTGAGAGAAAAGGAGTAAATTTGGAGGCTTTTGGAAAGAACGGTAAACTGATAGAAGATTAACTAAATGTGAGGGTGTCACAGACAAAGTCTGCTCTCTCTCCTGTTTTTTTTTTTTTTTTTTTTTTTTTTTTTTAATTTGACTAAGGCTGGCTATAGCTATCTAAATTAATTTTAAAAATCCCTAAGAGTGGTTGTCAAACATCACTGATACTATGTCCTCTGGATTTTTATTTTTTTTACCATATGCCCCAGTCCTCATTCATATGCCATATTTGAGTCCAGGCTGTTGCGTTTTGTTCCCAGTAAACTAAATGTGTTTTTCAGTCTTATCACATAAGGTTATCATGAAACTTAATTAGACTGTTCAAACATGTGGAAAACCTCAGATGATAGGTACTATAGAAAGATAAAGTATTATTATTTAGATATATAATACGTAGTTACATCTCTTGACACTTACATTCTTGTATTGCTAGTTTTGTTTACTATGACAGACTTCCCACTCTGATCAACGTTGTGGTCTAATCCAAAGTAAGCAGCTACTCTGTGTAATAGCATCCTATGGTAAGATGTCATTGGGGGGAATTTTTTACGTGGAGACCTAGAAGCACAAGAAAAACCAACTTAGTAAGTCAAGGAGAATGGTGATGACAATTTCTTTTCTTGTTAAATGTCAGGACTTACTCATTATTACCAATGAAATCTAAAATTTCTTGTTCCAATTTCAGCAGCATCATTCTGTCCCTGAAACAAAGTATGAAGACTCTGATATGTAAAACTTGGCAATGAAGTAATCACAAATGTCAACAGCCTATGATTTATACAGCTAAATTTCACCCCCTAAAAACTATACATTCAGTACTAGCCCAATCTTGATGCTAGAATATTAATGTTTTAAAACAATAAAAGATGATTTTTTTAGTTTAACTTTTTATCACAGAAGTTTTCACACATACACTAATGTAGAGAATAGTGTAATGAATTTTGATGTACCCATCACCCAACTTTAACAATTATCAACATGTGGCTATTCTTAAATGCATTTTTTTTTTTTTTGCTTACACATAACGAAGGAACTTAAATGTATTTTGAACTGCTTAGTATTACTATATTAGAGTTTGCTCTGTGAATGTGTGGATAATAAAAGCATTTTAGTTTTTATTTCCTCATTCAATAAAGTGGAGAGGAAGCAGAAGAACAGACATCTTTAGTTAGACTCAGGACTTTGTTATCATGCTGAACTCCATAGAAACAGTATTCTAAAGAACATGCAACGCCAGTAACAACAGGAATACTTCTATGGGAATCTAATACTAGTATGTAGATGGGACTATGGCAGAGTAGTATTAATGATATCGCTAATTTAGAAGAAGAGGATATTTCAACCCATTCTATAAACTGCCATTATACATTTTTAAATTTTCCCATAAAAATCTAAGTGAACCAAAAACCTCCAACATATAAAATAAATAAAAACTCTAGGGAGTACCTGTATGTGCTCCTTTAGATAACTAGGGTCTTATTTAGTTCTCTTAGCTGCAACAAGTTAATGGTATTGCTCCCCAAAGGACCTCCCTGCTCACACACCCATAACATGGCTCTAGAATTTTCCTGTGGTAATTGGAAATTTCATGTACGTGTGAAAAAAAAAGTAACTTACAGAAACTTAAAGCTAAAAGCAGCTTTACAAATCATTCAGTTTTGTCTTCCAAAGTTTACAGATCAAGAAAATGAGGCCAAGGGGTTAATGATTCCCTAAAATAAACACTATGCAGATTATTCTCAATTTCAATAGAAGAACTGGTAGCCCCTGCTTTGGTCACCTGAAAGTCTACACATCAGACCTGCATTTGATTCTCCTCCTATACTGCAAAAGTTTCATAAAAATAAGTAATAACATTTCCCCCATCATTCATTAAATATTTAACTATACATTTTTATATTCGTTTAAAAAAAATCAAGAGAAAAACATGTCTACCTGGTGATTTCAAATCCAAAGCTGAACACAGAATTACATTTTAACAAAATTTATAGCAATATTCAGTTTTGTCTCCAAACCTGCTTCTCCTTAGTATATCCCAGCTCAGTAAGTGGCACCACCTTCTACTTAGTATATGATAGTAGAAGCATGAGAATTTTAGTTTTTTTTTTTTTTTTTTGGTTGAGACGGGAGTTTTGCTCTTGTTGCCCAGGCTGGAGTGCAATGGCACAATCTTGGCTCACTGCTACCTCCGCCTCCCAGGTTCAAGCGATTCTCCTGCCTCAGCCTCCCGAGTAGCTGGGATTACAGGCATGCGCCACCAGGCCAGACTAATTTTCTATTTTTAGTAGAGTCGGGGTTTCTCCATGTTGGTCAGGCTGGTCTCGAAGGTTTTTTTTTTAATCATCCTTTTTCAAATGCTCCTAATACAGTTAATTACTACTGCAAATTTTATCTACTTTTGATCTATTTTTCTACTGCCACAACCCTGGATCTAGGCAATCAGGATTTCTGGCTTGACTACTACAGCAGGAGTATATCATCTCCCTGTATCTTCCCTGATCTTCCCTAATCATTATATTCTACATGAAACATGCATAACAATCTTTTAAGAACACATATGTGATCACACATCACTCCCTTTGTTAAATTGGTCATGGGTTTCTTACTGTTCTTAGAACTAAACATATGTACAAGGCAGGCATGAGCTGGTCTTCATCCAGCTCCAGCCACATCTCCTGACCTGAACTCACAAAACTGTTATCATCCTGGTTTATTTCTGTATTTGCCAAGCTCCTGTCTTTCTCAGGTACTTTGAATATGCTGTTCCCCTTTACTGAAACATTCTTATATTCTTTCTTAGAATTGTTTCTTTCATATTTTTCTTTAATAGCATTTATCACAATTATTGTCATATATAGTTATTTGAAATATTTGTATATAGAAAGGTTCAACAAATATATTTTGCATGGAATAAATTAATAAAATTACTTCATCCAGAAGGTCTTTTAGTATTCTTTTTGTTTTCTTAAATTTTAGGGGAGCGTGAAGAATTTTTACTTCCTAAAGTTTTCCCAACAAAGAATTTATTTACTAAATTATAAGACCCTCTTTCACCCAAGTTTTGTTTGTTTGTTTGTTTTTGAGACAGTCTCGCTCTGTCCCCCAGGCTGGAGTGCAGTGGCACAATCTCGGCTCCCTGCAACCTCTGCCTCCCGGGTTCAAGCGATTCTCCTGCCTCAGCCTTCTGGTAGCTGGGGTTACAGGTGCGTGCCACCACACCCGGCAAATTTTTGTATTTTTAGTAGTCACAGGGTTTCACCACATTGTCCAGGCTGGTCTCAAACTCCCGACCTAAGGTGATCCACCCGCCTTGGCCTCCTAAAGTGCTGGGATTACAGGCGTGAGCCACTGTGCCCAGCCTCATCCAAGCTTTTGGGGTTATCGTTGAGACAGTATTTGCAGTAACTTTTATAATTTACATATTGCCTTACTGTAAAAAAATAAAGATGAGAATCAAAAGCAGGCAACTACTGAGATTACAGGTGGTGGCTCACGCCTGTAATCCCAGTACTTTGGGAGGTTGAGGTGGGCAGGTCACCTGAGGTAGGGAGTTCAAGAGCAGCCTGACCAACATGGAGAAACCCCCATCTCTACTAAAAATACAAAATTAGCTGGGTGCGGTGGCGCATGCCTGTAATCCCAGCTACTTGGAGGCTGAGGTAGGAGAATCGCTTGAACCCGGGAGGCGGAGGTTGCTGTGAGCTGAGATCGCGCCATTGCACTCCAGCCTGGGCAACAAGAGTGAAACTCTGTCTCAAAAACAAACAAAAAAGGAGGCAACTTATTTGGAGTTCATAAAACAGTACATTTAAATTGATTTTCTGTGTTTGAGCTAAAGAGCAGGTATAAGAATATTTCAATTGTTCTTCAGTGAATGTACTGCCACTGAAATTTCCACTATCTGCATGATATAACAGAATCTAACAATTTTACTAGCAATTGATACAAATTTAGGCTTTCTCTCCCCTTAATACGTAGATCTATAGATTGCAGAGGATTTTTAGATTATCTGGGTCACTTATTTTAAAAAAGATACCCTGCTTTTAGTAGCACTTTTTAAAAAAAATAAGAATGACAACTTTCCTAAGGTCTTAAGATTTATACCTTCTGCCTTTTATTCCACATTGTAGCTTATTCAAGCTTTCAAATTTTCAAATCTGTAATTGAGGTTAGATATTTTTATAATGGTCATAACTTAAAGGTTACTAATCCTTTATAGAGGCCCTACATATGAGACTCAAACTAACAGGTAAACTACTTTTCTTAAGGTATACTGATGTTTTAGCAGGTGAGCCAAAACCATCTAAAAGTAGGCACAAACTAAAACTTCTATCGTGTAACCTTTAAAATGAACTGATACATGCTGTTAATTATTAAAGAAGTAATAAAAACAAGCTAATAAACTAAAAGCTAAAATGAAGGGCTAACAATCTTTTAGTTACTAGTGTTCTAGTCATTGTTCCAGAAGTAATTTTAGAGAAACAGGGAACCGATGTTATACCAGTGGCAAATAAAAAAAGAAGAAAATAGTAATGTTTCTGTTTGACCACCCTCCACCCAATGTTTCATATGCTCTTGGTTAAATGTCTGCAACAGATAAGAAATAAAATGACTTAAATATCACCTCCAATAAAAATGACTTTTAGAAGATATTTCAGAGAACAAATACGTGATGTTCCCTAGAGCAAAACAAATTACTTAAAAAAATCCATTTTCAGGATTAATCCATGGTATCGTTTTCCTGTTACATAATATAGTTATCTGTCCCATCCATATTTCTCCATATAAAATTTATACAATATGGCTAAAAGCAACACAAAAATACGTATAAAATCATGTCAGTGAGTGTAATCTTTATCAGTAACACCTTCAGGTTCCTAGGTTCTAATTTATTAATGACTGTATTTAATAGGGTAGTCTCTGAAAATATTGCAGACACCCAGAAATTCCAGATAACTTATTATTTAACCCCTGAAATTTAGTTTATTTATTGGGCTATGACAAGATGATGGAGATTTAATGATGTGAAAAAAAATTTTGAAATTAAAGTGATCCAAAAAGGAAAGGTTGACTAAATTTTAGTATCACTAAAAATAAATCTGCTTAACATCTAGTAGAATTCTCCAGGCAGTATTCAACCCTGAATGCTTCAGTGGCAATTTGCCATACTTCTAACTAATTGTGTAGCAGGTATAGCTGGCAATTAGCTGTATGCTTCACTGAGAGAGAATACTGAATCAATTATTAAGCAAACCTTATTTCTCACAAAATTTAACATTAGCTTCAACTTCGTAAAACCACAATGACACTAATAGTAACTTATACATTAGCCATTATACGAATTATTCACTTGTATATTTGCTCAAATAAAAATGCATACACAGAAGGAATAAAAAAAGATACATGCTACAATATGGATGAACCTTAAAAACATTATGCTAAGTGAATAAAAGCCAGTCCTGAACGACCATATATTATATAATTTCATTCATATGAGATGTTCAGAACAGGGAAATCTACAGAAACAGAAAACAGATTAGGGCTGGGATCATCCAATACCAGTATTACTATTATTATTAGCATAGGAATAGCTACAATGTATGGGGTTTCTTTTGGGGCAATGAAAACATTCTATAACTGTGGTGATAGTGCTCCTATCTGTATACTGAATATACTAAAAACCATTAAACTATACAGTTAAAAAATGTCTATGTGGATAACTTAAAAACGTTTGCATCTATAGAGGAAAAATAACTACACAATCAAAACGTAATTTGGAAGACATAAAAATGGATTTATAATCTTTGTTCCTTGCTGATGTCTTTCCCACAGGTTTAGAGAGAGAAGAAAAATTCTACCTGTCTAGGATCTTGTTTTACTCATACTAGTTATGAATTCCTACCTTCCCACTTATTACTCAACCCACTGAGTTCTGGTTCCCACCATCCTATCCCAAATGAAATGACTTGTTAAAATAGCCAACAATTTCTAACTTCTGAATCTAACGAATTATTTTTGGTACTTGTTTTGGAAAACCTCTTTAATCATGTTTTCCTTCTGTTCTCACACCAACACAACAACAATCAACAGAGAAGACTTCTGTGACCCGAAATATGTGGAGATTTCTCTCCACCAGCAAGCAAGCAAGCAAGCAATTCTGCAGTGTACAGCAGCTGGGTGTCCTCCAATTCAATTCTGACACTCTATACCTGGAGATAGTGTCAGATCCCACAGTTTGGGTCTCAGTCCCCAAGACTGCCCCACTTCAGACACCAGTTCCAAGTCTAGGCCTCTGGAACTTCTGACTACCGGCTTCAAGTTGGGGTTCCCATGACCCCTGCTTTGGATTCAACTAGTTTGCTGGAGCAGATCACAGAACTCAGGGAAACACTTACTCATATTTGTTGGTTTATTATAAAGGATACAGATGAAGAGATGCATACAATGAAGTATGGGGGAAGAGGGATGGAGCTTGCATTCTTTTCCTGGGGCCTGACATCCTCCAGGAACCTCCATGTGTTCAGCTATCTGGAAGCTCTCTGAACCTGTCCTTTTGGGTTTTTATGAAGTCTTCATTATGTAGGCATGATTGTTGAGGAGACTGACTTTCACCAATCTCCTCATCCAGGAGGTTGGGAGCAGGGACTGAAGTCCTAACCCTCTGATCATGCCTTTGTCCTTCCAGTGACCAGCCTAATCTGATATCTTGAAGCTATCAGTCAACCTTAGCATACAAAAAGATAGCTCTTTGGAGATTACAGGTATTATAGTTGTAAGCTAGGAAACAGGGAGGAAGACCAAATATATATATTTCGCAATATTACAATACTTATATTTTCATATCCCTCTGTTATTTTAATTAATTAATTCATTTATTTTGAGATGGAGTTTTGCTCTTATTGCCCAGGCTGGAGTGCAATGGCGTGATCTCGGCTCACTGCAACCTCTGCCTTCCAGATTCAAGCTGTTCTCCTGCTTCAGCCTCCCAAGTAGCTAGGATTACAGGCATGCACCGCCCAGCTAATTTTTGTATTTTTAGTAGAGACGGGGTTTCACCATGTTAGTCAGGCTGGTGTCGAACTCCTGACCTCAGGTGATCCACTGTCCTCAGCCTGCTAAAGTACTGGGATTACCGGCATGAATCATTGCGCAGGGTCCCTCTGTTATTTTATTTTCTGTGTAACTGTTCCCTTTTGGTTGAGTTCCAGGACAGATGTTCTCAGGATTCCTCTGCTCTCTCTCTCTCTTTAGAGATGGGGTCCAGGCTGGAGGGCAGTGGTGAGATCACAGCTCAGTGCAGCCTCAACCTCTAGGACTCCAGTAATCCTCCCACCTCAGCCTCCTGAGTAGCTGGGACTACAAGCCCATGCCACCAGGCCCCGTTTTTGCTATCTTTAGTACTTGGCCATTCTATTCTACTCTACTGTCCCCATTGCCTTTCCATATACAAATGATCATCAAGTCCTGCCATGATACTTCCTAAATATCTTTCAAATGTGTCTTTTCCTCTCCATTCTTTTCTATGGTCTCCTAGCCACTCTTTTTCTTTACAGTTATCTCTGCCAAAATAATCTTTCTAAAACACCAAAGTAATCTTTCCAAAACACAAATCTCATTATGGTATGGCCCTATTTAAAATTCTGTTTAACCACTCCTTAACTTGGCATGCCATAGTCAGTATTTCTCGACTGATGCACTACTGGCATTTCAAGACAATTTTTCGTGGCTCATCACCATTTCATAGGTCTTTTCGGCATCCCTGGATTCCCAGCAGCACTCTGCACTCACTGGGACAATCAAAAGGTCCCCTCACATTTCCTCACTGCTGTAGGGTGTTGGTATTATCCCTTGTTGACGATAGTTGGATATGACCTATGCTTCATACCTCACCAGTACCTTTACTGTCACTTTCTCTTTTTTTTTTTTGAGACAGAGTCTCACCCTGTCGCCCAGGCTGGAGTGCAGTGGCGCATCTCCGCTCACTGCAAGCTCTGCTTCCCGGGTTCACACCATTCCCCTGCCTCAGCCTCCCATGCAGCTGGGACTACAGGCGCCCGCCACCACACCCAGCTAATTTTTTATATTTTTAGTAGAGACGGTGTTTCACCGTGTTAGCCAGGATGGTCTCAATCTCCTGACCTCGTGATCCACCCGCCTCGGCCTCCTAAAGTGCTAGGATTACAAGCGTGAGCCACTGTGCCCGACCTTTACCGTCACTTTCTAGAATAACTTGCCACATGCCTGTGAGAGCCAGAGGGTACAATCTTATCTTTCCTTGAATGTAACACTCCCTCTCACATAACTATGCCTTGGCAATCCTCTAGTCTCTATCTCGAATGCCCTTCCCATGCTTCTCTGTATAGACAGCTCCAATATGAAACACTCTTAATTCAAGATTCAGGTTAGGCACTACCTTTTCAGTGACACATTCCCAAATCCTTTAAGAGGTTGTGGCCCTTCTCTGGCTATTACAGCACCTGTAAACCTCTTTTACATTTGTTTTATTTTAATTATCATGTGTCTTTTTCTAGTACAGAGACAGTGAATACTGTAGGGTCAGAGCTTTTATGTAATACCTTTTCATATCTACAATGTTTAGCACAATGCTTGGCACATAGTTAGAGCTGTTCAATAGACTCATAAATTTATCTTTCTGTTGGGACTACTGAGGAATAAACTTGAACTGGAGGAAAAAAAGTCAAGCAGAGTTGCCTATCTTCTCTCTAAATCCTTACCTATAATTCTTCAGCTCCTATTATAGAGACCACTTCATTTTGTAATTCTCTTTGGGGTTGATATTAAATACAAAACAGAAAATCAAGATAGTACTGAATACAATACATCCTGAATAAAAACAAGTTATCTTGAAGCAAGACTGTGTAAGAGATAAACAACTCTCTTATCTTCCGTGTGCCCATATCTAGTGACACCATTTTTATTTCAACGTATGTCAAATACCTACTACTCTGGAAAGCTAACATCTAGAGGAAGATTTCTTCACCTTGGCATCTTTCACTCTATGAAAGTGTTGGTCAGATAATTTGTGGGTAGCCATTTTTGCAGGGAGAATGCCTCAAAGTGCTTATGAGTTGTCAAAAAGTTAAAAAGTATTCATTTAGTAATCTGAGAAAATGAAAGATTTCACAATTAAAGTAGTGACTCAAACACCTCAAAAATCTTTGGGTTGATGGTTTATAAACACAGCAAGAAGGAACAAAAACTTTGCATTTAAAACGTTCAAAAACTCATAAGTGAATACACTAAGTTCTTATTTGGTTGAGTGCACTATGGTGAGATACCTATTTTTCTTTTTTTTCATGATTAATGGTATATGTCTAACTCAATCAAGAGCCTAAATATCTTAGTGATTCTGTATTTCCCAAAATTCATACATCATGGTGACATGCATAATGCAAAAAGATATTTATATATTTGCATATACTAGACCAACAACATCTTTGCCCTAAAAAACTAAAATGTTTCTGGTGTACTTCAAATATCTGCAATCTTATTCTATTACTCTAACTCAATAATGAAAACATATATAGCAAAATTATGGTACTCTAGAAGCAATGGAAACCTTATAAATTTAATTTTTACCTGGGATTGTTTTTTAATGTATTTACTAAAAATTCATGTAGATCTATGCCAGTTGAATCAGTGTATTCTTGACTGGAATCTAAAAAACAACAACACAAAAACCCAGTATAAAGTTGTTTGAAAACAAGTCCCATTCCCTTTTACACATGATGTATATCTTAAATAAAACAAGATGCCCCACATTGAAAAAAATTTGACAAAGTAGGAAAAGTTACAATGAAATCAGGTGACCACAATTTTTCTATTCCCATATAATGTACATGACATGAGTTTATATAACTGCATATCCACGCACATTCTTAAAAAAAAATTAACCTCTCACATGTGTCTGTTTAATTTCCTCTAAATTCTTTAAAGATCCTTTTATATACTCACCACAACCTCATGTTCAAAATGCCTCTGTGGGTGAAAAATTTAAATGATTTACATAATTAACTACATTTGTAGCAAATTAAGACAGCTTAGTTCAGATATGAGTATAATGGAGGCAATAATTTGGAGGTAGACAGAAATTTTAGTTGTGAAAGAATTTGATTTTTATCAGGTCTATTACTACAGGCTTGCTTTCAAAATACTTTTCAAATATTCATGCTATCTTTGCCTTAAATGTAGTATCTTTATACTATTTATAATACTGATCAACATAACTGGGTTTTTAAATTTATAAAGCATTTCTATTGATCTGCAATGCTAAGTAATAGTGAAGACCCTCCAAACTTATAAAAAATAAACACTCTGTTTCCAAGAATATTCTTACTGGATACTCAATATTATGACGTCAGCTCTTTGTACCATAAGGAATTCAAGAGTGATAGTATCCTTAGTGGAATCAATATAAAAATTATAATGACTTTAGTATTTTACTATGAGTGAGGGACCAGTAAGAGATTAAGATGTTTACCTTCCTCAATGTCTGTTATGTGTTGCAGTTTTTGGCTGAAACATCTTACTGATATATGGAACTGTGTTAAACCATTTTGCCCAGATGAGTAAGTACTGTATCATCCTTCCAGTCTGTTCTGTGTCATTTTACATAAACATATACTATATATAATTATTCAAGGGGAAAAGGATGGAATTACTGATAGCAAAATTATTTTTTTTAAAAAAGCAAAAGAACTGCAAACCTCTTGATAACATTTTTCTGGGCAACTTATCACTGGCCTTTTCTTTTTCTGCTTCATCTTTTGAGGGCTTCTCTTCTTTCTCAAATGATTGTGTTAACTGGATCTGAATTTTCTCCTGTTGGAAGGCAAAGTCAATTATTCAATGAAAATACAATATAATTCATTTAATACCACACATTTATATTGTTTGAGTAACATAGAATTGTACAGAGGAAAAAGATTATTTTACCCAACTAGATTCTTCAAACTAAAAAACAACTTAATAATACTTTACCATTTTTATCAAATACTTTATATAAAACGTAAAATTAATGTTCTGAGTTGAATACATCAATTAAAACAAATCCTCAACATTATAGAAAAAAATAAATGTTTTCTATTATAGTTTAAGTGCATCAACTTGTAAAATCCCTGGAGGATGAGAACTCAGGTCTTCTTAACTTATTTTTGCAAGTAAGATGCCAAGCAAGAGCATAATTATCATCAATCATGACAATACGAATGTATAAGTGTCAAGTCAATGATTAATAAAAATCAGGTTTCTGAGTATCCATTATAATCACACATTCCGTCATTCTCCTACCATATAAAAATGTTAAGTACAAAAATTTCCAAAATCAACGGCACACAGCTTTATTTCCTTTTTGAGATTTATATATCACTGCCAATCCTTCAATCACCACAGTTGTTTAGAAATATTTCAAACAAAATTGTATCCTTACAGATATGTAATGTTTAATTGTAAAGTAACCACATTCTGTAAGACTGAGCAAGGAGAATTCACGTTTTATTTTAAAAGCAATGCCATTACATGTAATTCCAGAACCCAAAGGGATTACTAGAAATTAATCCACACAGAAAAGGCAAAAATCATGTAGCTCTGTTTACTTAGGTGAAGTTATAAAGAAAGCTATAACAAATTCTACACCAGTTTTACTAAAGATAAAAGTGTAGCCTATTTTTAGACTACATTATACTGTTGTTCTATAGTCATGAAAACCATCAATCAGACACATAGACTTTTTACCCCAATAGGACTGCTACCTGCTATTTTCATCTCTTTTCTTCTTCTTAATTCATCATACCAGTTAAAATTTGTGCTCATAAAATAGGGTAAATGATGCACACTGGCAGTTTTCACTAGGATGACAAACACTTGCTTTATGCACTCTCTGTCTTGTTTACCAAAGACACTGGCAACTTCCTTACACTCATCAACCAGTAAGTAATTTTTCTTATTGTGATTCATTTTCCAACCCACTTTCTTTACTCTTTTCATAACTGTAAAACAGGTATCTAGAAATGAATCCCAGAACTATTTTTCAGAAGTATAATATTTAGAAGTTTTCTCGACTTGTAACTACTATTCTGGTTACTCAAGAGGAACCCAGTGAAATCCAGGCTGAGAGAAAAGATTTCACACTACCTCCTCTTAGATCTTCACTAAAAGGCACTTCCAGTAACTAGCAGATTTCATTTCTAAGCTCTCCTCAAAAAGCCATATATTTTAATTACAGACACTAAACTATTTTATCAAAATGAACTATATTTTTAAAATCTTGTAAGCTTAATGTACTGTGAGGCCTGTCTTCAGTTGGCCTAGTTTTCAGTAGCAAATAAACAAGATATATTTTAAACACTGAAGTTCTTATATACAAAATCTTCAGACTATAAATAACTGGAATAATAGCTACCTCTCCATAGGAAGCTGCAATTCCTTTCCTCTTCACTCTGTCAATGACATCTGTTATTGAGGTCACTTCCCTCTCACAAGCTCTTATCAGATACAAGTGACATCTCTCTCTTAATTGCCTCTCAACTTTTTGAATAATGAGTTTTCTTCCAGATTAATTCCTCAAAAATCACATTCTGAATCAAGCAAATTAGTTGGAAAGTGTGTCTACCATCAAGGATTAGATACTAGTACCTTTCATGAGAAATAATTTATTTTCCAATTTCCACTCAGGTGCAATTTATTTATCTCAAGGTTTGGAAAAAGACTTCCTACTAGAAGAAGTATCTTTTATTCAGAGGATTGTATTCATAGGCAATTATCCAAAAAGAAAAAGCTTACTGTATCTAAGAGAAACTGAGAAAGAATATATTAAGGGAAATAATTGAGTTTTGATATAGCTTCTTTAGTCATTATCCACATGCCATAACTCATCTTTTTGAACTGTCAACACAAAAAATTATCTATTATCAATAATGTATATATCAATACACAACATATATTCCTGTTATTTTTTCTTCATATAAATTGTCACTAGCCAAATTTAGTACCATAACAGGCTCTCCCTCAAGATTTTTCAAATAGGTAAAATGCACTACAAAAAACAAAGGTCATGGTACAGCTTTTATTTTTTCAAAAAGTATGCACTTTCTCTATATTAACAGATTTATGAATGTCTGACTCTTCTTTCCTCAATCTCTTTTGACTGTCATGAGGCTAAGATGGTGTAATATCTGTTTTTTTTGGTAAACAGAAAGAAGACATAAATTTTCAAAAACATTACACTGCCTACTACTCCATCCCAAACAGGCGTATTCTTTACTCTGACTTGTACAAAATAACTTTTTTTTTTTTTTTTTTTTTTTTTTTTTTTTTTTTTTTTTGAGATGAGAGTTTCGCTCGTCACCCAGGCTGGAGTGCAATAGCGCAATCTCGGCTCCCTGAAACCTCTGCCTCCCGGGTTCAAGCGATTCTCCTGCCCCAGCCTCCCAAGTAGCTGGGATTACAGGCGTGTGCCACCACACCTGCCTAATTTTTGTATTTTTAGTAGAGATGGGGTTTCACCATGTTGGCCAGGCTGGTCTTGAACTCCCGACCTTAAATGATCCACCTGCCTTGGCCTCCCAAAGTGCTGGGATTACAGGCATGAGCCACTGTGCCTGGCCAAAAGAACTTTCTAAAAGTGCTGTTTCAGAAAACAATTTTATCGATTTTTTTTCAGACTGTATTATAGCTCTTCAGCTTTATTACAATCATGCAAAAGCCAAAGGTTAATATTTGAAAATGTTCTCCAAGCAAGGATTTAGTAAATATTTTGACCGTATTTCTGCTTTTTGCTAGAAAGTCTATTTCATTGCTAAAATATATCTATTATATCAAATAAATGCATACAGCTATCTCTCCTACGTAGATACATTAAAAAAAAAAATCGGCCGGGTGCGGTGGCTCACACCTGTAATCCTAGCACTTTGGGAGGCAGAGGCAGGTGGATTACCTGAAGTCAGGAGTTCGCAACCAGCCTGGCCAACATGGTGAAACCCCGTCCCTACTAAAAATACAAAAAATTAGCCAGGCGTGGTGGCGGGTGCCTATAATTCCAGCTACTCGGCAGGCTGAGGCAGGAGAATGGCTTGAACCTGGAAGGCAGAGGTTGCAGTGAGCTGAGATCACACCATTGCACTCCAGCCCGGTCAACAAGAGTGAAACTCCATCTCAAAAAAAAAAAAAAAAAAAAAAAAAAATCATAAATTAATTTTCAGCCGTATGTTTCTGATGCAAAGAAATGTCAAAGCAAACAGATTTTTAAGTACATTTCATTGACAACAATCTATTTCAAAACACTTTCCTTGCATTTTCAAGCAATGAAATGTAGTGCTTTTCAAAAACAGTACATATTCTAAATATGTGACAACTATCCTAAATATCTGTAATAGGCTTTTCAGGGTATCATGTAAATCAAGGGAAAGTATAACAATTTTAGTTTGAATCACCAAATGTATAATGATATTTACTTTATAAAAAAGATGTGCATGTCATGGATCAGTCATGGCTTCTTAAATAACCACATAATTGCCCAAATTCCTTGGAAACTGTTTGTTGGGGTAAAGGAGCATTTTAAGTTGCTCAAACTCTTAGTAAGTAGAACAAGCCACTAGGCAAAGTTATCACAAGATAAACATTGGTAAAGGATCCAAAAATATTTATGCATAAATATACAGATGTAACATGAGACAGAGATCAACCCATAGCTGAGATTAACAGAAAAGTAGTCATAGCATTAAAAAGAATGCAAACTAAATGGTTTGCCTAAACCTCATTGTCCCAAATTTTACAAGAATAGACATGTGAGAAATTAGAAGTACTAGATAACTATTAAAGAGCCAAGCTAATATGAAAATTGGTTTCACCATGCATTCAGGTTACGTTAACCTATCAAGAAGAAGTCTTGGCCGGTCTCTTTACATAGAAGCATTAAGTATCTGAGAAATTTCTAAAAGGTAAAACTAAAAGGGCAAATTTCACCACAATTATATTCACTGGAAGTGCTACCTTAATATATATATATATTTTTGAGACGGAGTCTCGCTCTGTCGCCCAGGCTGGAGTGCACTGGTGCTATCTGGGCTCACTGCAAGCTCCGCCTCCTGGGTTCACGCCATTCTCCTGCCTCAGCCTCCTGAGTAGCTGGGACTGCAGGCGCCTGCCACTACGCCCGGCTAATTTTTTTGTATTTTTTAGTAGAGATGGGGTTTCACCGTGTTAGCCAGGATGGTCTCGATCTCGTGACCTCGTGATCCACCCACCTCAGCTTCCCAAAGTGCTGGGATTACAGGCGTGAGCCACTGCGCCCGACCAACATTTTTTAACTTTATGAAAATTAATTTATAACTTTATTAAAGCCACATTCCTAATTAATTACATGATTCCTAAGTTTTTCCAGAAGAGAAATAATTGCTCTAAGCCTTAGATTGAAGGAAAGAAGTTTTCTAACTTTTCATATATATCTTGGGTGCCAAGTATTATTGAATCAGTTTCATTTAGTCAAAATAAAACAAATATAACAAACACAACTTAAATCATATACGAAAATTCTCCAGTTCCACCATGTCTTGAAATAACATTTGTTTTGCTTTTTTACCTGGTTCTCCTGTGATATCTCTGGTGCAGGGGGTGGTGGAGATTCTTCACACACTGCAAGGCTCCGAACTAGCTTTAACTTTGAGCTTGACTAAAGAGAAGTATTTATAATTAACACTACATTTCAGAAATCTAGGGCATATCCAAAAGCCCCCTAGAAAGAGTTTCTAAGTTTCTTTATAGTTTCTGCCATGTATAACAGTAGATGAAATGTGCAAGTTAAATATATCATTAAACACTACTAAAGGCCTTTGTTAAGAAGGAAAACAAACACTTGCAGTTTTGAAAATTATAGCAATAGAAAGAAAGGGAATAATTCCAACTTCATATCCCCAAAAATGGTGAGAAAGCGATTTTCTCTACAGATAAAGAACCATCAAGATAAAAAAAGCAATGCACAAAAGCGACTAGGCAAGACAAAAATCCCAAATAAAACAAAATAAGCTTTCTGCCCCCCATAAAATATGGAAGAACTAAACTGAATGTAGTGCTATATGAAAACAAGGATTCATCAAGCATGAAGGAAGGCCCTTGGCATGCCAGCACACCAAAATATTTACTATACCTTAGACCTTTTTCCTGTCTGTCCAAATGACTGCAATGGCCGCTGAATATACAAGAAAGATTTGAATTAAATTTCATACTGAAACAGAAAATTTGCTTCTTAATTCATAGTCCTAAACCACAGAAAAACTAACTGTGCATAAAGTATGAAAAGTGAGGAAATCAAAGTTGGTTTCAGTAAAGGAGTACTGACTGCTCCCAGAAGCACACTTGCAGAAGATTCTTTAAAATCCTGATAGGTTGGCATTTTTATTATTATTTTTCTTTCTTAGGCATTTTTCTTTAAATCAGCAAATGGCCACAATTTCTGTGTTAATTGAGTACAATGGAACTTATATGGTGACTTCTTGGTAGTAAAATAAAATACACTTCATTATTTTACAACATATTATAGTTTAGCCAAGGTTATGGAAAAACAACACACACAAAAACCAGCAGTTAAAGGTGGATAAACTCAGAAAAGTTCCAAACTTAATGAGAATGTTTCAAATGCACAGTGAGTTAAGAGTCCAACCACAAATCTACAGAGGTGTTTCAACACTGTATAAAGTACACCACCAGTTTATTAGTGATAGAAACCTATTCATCAGGTCTGAGGTGAGGCAGTGAAGCAGAAAGGAAGAAAAAACGGCAGACTTCCAGTACGGATGTCCAGCATGACTGACAGGCCGACCATCAGTCACATGATTGGAGAACGCGGTAAGGCAAACTAACTCAAGTTTGTGATACAAGCTTTGGTTTGTGAAACCAGCTGAAGCACCTGTGAACCACAGCCAGACAGCTTTTAAACACTCTTTCCTTCTACTTTCTTCCAATTTTCCTCCCCAAACCCAACACCAAATAGTACACGGCCCAAGTATCTATCATTTTTACTCTTAATGTGAGGGAGCCAGTCTGGTACCAAACATAAAACAGATACAAAATCCTTAATATCCAGACTAGTATGCTTTACATTAAAAAAAAAAAAAAAAAACCCATCATTTTATTTCAAAAAGGCCTTCCTTGTAGAGTCAACAGAAACAAGAGTCTATAGTACCAGTATGTCCTGCTCCCATTTTGAGCCAAAAGTTCTTCAAAATTAAAAAGCACTGTATTCTTGGGATTTTAACCCTAGATTACACTAACTACAGAATAACAACAAAAGGAAAATAGAAAAAATAAAAGAAAAATGACTTTGTTTCTTATACAGAAGAAAATAGCATGTGTACGCACACATGCATATGGCAGTGCTGCCTAAGAGGGCTTCTGCATGTTGGTATTGTCTTCTGTTTTTACCTACTCTCTAACTTGTTCAAGAGGATTTCTAATTACCCGTAACTCACATCTAACAATAGAAGTAAAATAAATTGTACTATCATCTAGTCTAGGTGGTAGATGCCACCATCTAGGGATTACAGGAAAAAAAAAAAGAGGGAGAAAAGCAACAGGTGAATACTATGAAAATGCATATACCTAAATGAGTTCTGAGGAAGCAGAAGGGAAAATAATTTGTGACTTACTCCCAGTCCTCTGCTTTAATCTCTTGTAATTTTAAGTATCACTGGTATAAAATCTTCTATTAAAAATTCTAAAATGAAAGGGGTCATTAACTGTCAATGTAAATCCTATATTCATATGCAGAAGAGCTGGACTTAAATTTTTGAATTTGCTTCTTATTACTGGGTAACCATGGTCAAATTACTTCCCTTTACTTTTATCTGTCTAAAAGTTCATACTACTTGCACTAATTCACAGGATTCTTGAAAGGATTCAGTGAAAGCGTAGCTAACAAAGGGGCTTTGAAAACTCTAAAGTGCGTCATAAATGTAATCGATTATTAAAGGTTAGGAACTGACCATGTCAGAAAACCAATGTGCTGCCTCTGCTTATTAGCAACGAGATTAAGATAAATTACTTAATCTAACAAATGCTAATTTAAAAAAGTCTATAAAATGGGGGTGCTGTATATTGTCCCTATTGTAATGCTTGAGAATATTTATAGACTTACACATGTATTTATCTCACTTTTAATCTACAAGGACGCTTTAATGAAAATGAGGAAAAGATAAAGGAAGATACAGAGAAGTAAAATTATCTTAATTTGACTTCATTTAACGAACATGTTTTAGGTTCCTGCTGTACACCAGATACTGTGCTAGGCACTAGAGCTATGAAGATGAATAAGACATAGTTCCTGGTCTTAAAGACCTCACAGTCCAGAACCAGTTACTAAAGTCAAACAGAACCCCAGATCTGCAGAATCTTAGTCCAGTGCAATTAATATATTTAAAAAAACTTTATTGTGGATTAAATTCTACCTGAGGTAGACAGAATTCTAAAGATGGCACCCAAGATTCCCACCCACTGGTTATTTAATCAAACACAAATCAAGGTACTGCTGAGAAAGGATTTTGCTTTTTTTTTTTTGAGACTCAGTCTCACTCTGTCGCCCAGGCTGGAGTGCAGTGGCGTGATATCGGCTCACTGCAACCTCCGCCTCCCAGGTTCAAGTGATTCTCCTGCCTCAGCCTCCCAAGTAGCTGGGATTACAGGCACTTGCCACCATGCCCAGCTAATTTTTGTATTTTTAGTAGAGACAGGGTTTCACTGGGTGGCCAGGATGGTCTCAACCTCCTGACCTCAAGTGAGCAGTCCGCCTTGGCCTCCTAAAGTGCTGGAATTACAGGTGTGAACTACCATGCCCTGCTGGATTTTGCATTTGTTAACTAAGCTCCAAGCCAGCTGATCTTAAGATACAATTTAAGATTCAGGTGAGTCTGATTCAATCAAGTGAGCCCTATAAAAGCTCAGACTTTTCTCTGGTGGGAGCATGGGGGCAAGTCAGAGAGATTTAAAGCGTGAGAAGGACTTGACATATCGTTGATGGCTTTGAAGATAGAGGGGCCATGTAAGGAGGACTATGAGCAGCCTCTTGCAACAGAGTGGCCTTTACTGACAACCAGCCAAAAAACAGGACCTCAGACCTACAGCTTCAACAAACTAAGGTGTGTCAACAACTAGAATGAGCCTTGAAGCAAATTCTTTCCCAAAGCGTTCAGAAAAGGGCCCAGCCTGGCTGACTTTGGCCTCATAGAACCCTAAGCAGACAACACAGTTGGGCCCACTGTGAGCTGATAACGGGTGTTGTCTTTTAAGCCTCTATGTTTGTGGTAATTTTTATGCAGCAATAGAAAACGAATACATTACTATATAAGTAAACTATAAATTGCCAAAGTGGCATTATTCAATAACATAATTTATTTCAATTTCCTTTCAAACAGCAAATAGAAATTATATGTACTAGAAAATATGCCATACACACACAACAAAGCAGAGAAAACAAGTTGTTTATTAAAGTCAACATACTTTATTTCAGATTTTTGTAATCTACTTGGCAGCCAGATTTGGCTTTAAGTAGGAATTCCCTCTATTTGATATGTAATTATTTTAAAAGTGGATTTTATTATTTAGAGCACACTTTTCACCCTTAGAATTTCACTGTCACAGTAAAAATTTAGCAGCTTGTTTAATAGACCTGTATTAGTCCAGAGAAATGGTATCTAAATTAGAATTTAGAAGGCTTAGGGACAAAGGCCCCAATTTATAATTTACGTTGTTTTATACTGAAGTATAAGACAGGAACTAGGCCAAAAAATGGGTGCAGAATATGAAACATCCTTAATAGAATTTCAGTTTGAAATTGATACTAATACGTTGTCAGAGTTACCAGCTACTAGAATTTGGAGAACTGAAAAAAACAGAGCAATCCTTATGAGTTATATATGTATTAGCACAAAAATAACCAATTAAATATCACTCAACTAAGAAAATCTGACATTTAAAAAATAGGAATAATTTTCTTTGTAATTAATAATTGTTATGAAGAAAAATTATAATGGTTACACCCTTTCAACCAGACTCAAAACACCTTGAAGAGGTTACGAATTCTCAGTACTTTTCTAGGTAATAGTAAAGATTAGTGGCAATTGTAAGGAAGATAATGAATTAAAATGTTCCATGTCTAGTTAAGGTCAGGGCAGTAAAAATAATGGATGCCAGGATGCTAATTTCTACTGGAATAAATGAAAAATACAAAGTTCTCTGAGGTGGGAGAGCTATTTTAAAAATCAATAAACTAAACACAATCACGAATTTGTTTTTAACATTTAACCTTTTGAGCCATAAAGCACAGAGTTAAGTACTCAAAGGCCTAACTCTTAGATTCTAATGAAAAGTATGTGGAGAAAGTCACAACTATCTGGTTTGTAGTTATTCCTTGTAATAAATGAAGATACAGGATCACCCCATCCTACTGGTGATGTACATGAAAATTATCCAAAGAAGTACAAACGGTAAGTATGCAAAAGCATTTCTACATCTACAAGATGTAGCCAACATCTTTACACAGCACAAGAAAGCACCGTGAAAAGTAAATGCGCTTAAAAGAGCTACCATATGTGCATATGACCCAAGTTCAGTAGAAAGAGTACCAAATCCTAGAAATAATTATAAAAATATACTATGGAAAATGTATCATAAGTTTTAAAAAGTTGAACTCATTCAATATTAATAAAAAACAATAAAAATACAGTGTACAGATACAGAACTTCATAGAAATAAAACTACAGTACTGAAAATGTGGGGAGGTTATGTTAAAAGTAAGTTTTACTCTGTTTTATTACTAAAGAAAAAATCTATCTTGCATGACAAAGTGATAAATTTTTGAGAAGCCAAATAATCGTGTTATTGCTAATAAATAGTAACAATTATAATTATTATAACATTGTTAATGGCACCTACCATTTGCTAGGCTCTATGTACTAGGTACATTACATGTATCTTTTTTTCTCTGAGACAGGGTCTGACTCTGTCACCCAGGCTGGAGTCCAGTGGCGCAATCACAGCTCACTGCAGCCTTGACCTCCTGGGCTCAGATGATCCTCTCACCTCAGCCTCCAGAGTAGCCTCCATGTCTGACTAATTGTTTGTGTTTTTTGTAGAGATGGGGATTTGCCATGTTTCCCCAACTGGTCGGCCTCCCAACGTGCTGAGATTACAAGTGTGAACCACTGTGCCCAGCCGTCCTTTTTTTTTTTTTTTTTTTTAAATTTTATTTTTTTTAAGGGACAGGTCTTACTCTGTTGCCCAGGCTGGAGTATACTGGTGCAATCCTAACTCACTGCAGCCTTGAACTCCCAAGTCATCCTCCCACCTCAGCCTCCCAAACAACTGTGACTACAGGTGTGTACCGTGACGCATGACTAATTTTTTTATTTTTATTTTTGTAGAGACAAAGTCTTCCTGTGTTGTCCAGGCTGGTCTCAAAGTCCTGGGCTCAGGTAAACCTCCTGCCTCGGCATCCCAAAGCGCTGGCAGGAGCCACCACGCTTGGCCACATACATCCTTTTAATCCTTGTTTGACAAACAGGAAATAGCTAAGATTATTATTTGAATGGTTTTATATAAAGAGACTTTTATTCAGTCCTTTAAAAAAATACTTCATTTCTTAACAGATTAATGACATAAGTTAATTGTTTCATCAATACTTTCCAAGCAAATGAGGGAATTTGTTATGTACTGCCTTCATTGTCGAAGAAGTGTGGCATTGTGTTCTGAACTTTTCTGATAGCCTTATTAGATTCATTGCTTTCTTGCCCAAACCACTTTTAAAGAAATGCACTGGAATTAACTTGAAGGATACAAGATGTAAGAGTCTCATCTTGATTATCGAAGGGCTTACTACTGAAACAGAATATACAAAATATGCACTTTAGCCAACTCTGTGTATGGAAAATTGACTCATGTATGTCAGAGCTATTCATTGACTCTGGCACACAAGGCCTAGTTTTTAACAAAAATCAGCTCTCTTATTTTCTCCATGACAAGGGTTACCAACACAATGTGGACTTGCTATCCTACTGTTAATAATAATGTGAGGGAGAGGCATTGTTTGAACTGTTCCCAAATATGTTTTGAATTGTGTGCATATACACATGTATACAGATGAACATCCCTGGACAAACTATTTGTTAAGTACAAAGATACAACTGTAAAAGAAGGGGAAAGTTGAGTTTGAACCTTTAATAAGCAGAGCACAGGGTTCTGAATTTTATATTTAAAATAAATGACTGTAAAAATCAACACAAATAATTTACTCTAAGTTTATTATTTAAATTTTTTTTTTTTAAGACAGGGCCTCACTCTGTCACCCAGGCTGGAGTAGAGTGGCACGGTTTCAGCTCACTGCAACCTTGATCTCCCTGGCTCAAGCAATTCTCCCACCTCAGCCTCTTGAGTAGCTGGGACTACACGTGCATGCCACCACACCCGGCTAATTTTTGTATTTTTTTTTGGTAGAGACAGGGTTTCACCATGTTGCCCAGGCTGGTCTCGAATTCGAGCTCAAGCGATCCGCTTGCCTTAGCCTGCCTCAAAGTGCTGAGATTACAGTCATGTGCCATCGCACCAGGCTAATTTAGACTAATTGTAATCTGAAAAACCTATCCGTGAAGAAAATCAAACAATGGAGACCCATCGGTGAGTTATACACAGGAAATCAAAGCAAATACTCCCCACCATCCAATTAACCCATGTTAAAGATTAGGGATACTCATAGTCTAACAAAATACATTTTTCTGGATTTAGAAACCTGGCATCCACCACCCCAACCTTCCAAATGTTTCATAAAAATATAAAGTCCGAAATGTACCTCTACATTCTCAATAGGAACAGTGTGTGGCAGCAGAAAAATTCCTAACCAAAAACCTGTCAGATAATTATCTGAGACCATAATCAACAATTCAGAACAACTCCAAGGCAATTACGTGGGAAAGTTAACTTCCTGACGTTAATGCACACAGATTTCTTGAATTAGCTCTGAAGTATTAAGAAATTCTTATGAAAGTAATCCTAAAATTTCTATAAAAGATTACAGTCCAAAACAAAACCCCGAATAAGAAACACAACATTTTTTAAAAGTGGAAAGAGAAAACTAGTAAAAGCAGAAAGAAAACACAAGTAGAATTATTTATAAATTAAATGGTCAAAGAGCTCTCTTTGAGATAATCGCTGCTTGGAACCACCTGAGATGACATGTAATGTCTGTTGGCCTCTCTCTAGTTTGATGAAATTATTTTTTATGTAAATACTACCCTTAACAGAAAGAAAATAATAAGGTCTCTTCATAGTACAAAAGGGACTGTAACATCCCTTAATTAAAAATGACTTCACTCAAAATGTATATATTAAACGTGCAGTTTTGTTATATAAATGAATGAAATGAATGCGTCTTTTGGAAGGTAAACATTTGTTTCCTTTAATCACTTTAATATTACTATGCTGAAGCAAGATAACAGACGTAAGTTATAATATTCATGGTAGCTGATTTTCAGAATGAGAGCAAAGTAGAGAGTATCTTATCACTCTATTAGAATAAAGTAATAGTTTATTCAAAAATCTCAATAGAAAACCTACATTATTTGCTACATACATCCAAACTTATGAGTGAAAAATAGCAGTTGTTATTTAAGATGACAACCTTTAGGCGGTACCTTAGAGGTACCAAAGGAAGATGAAATATCTGGTAGTATGTTAGAACAGTTAACTCCACATTAAGTTAAAAGTAACTCTGTATTAACCAGACTTTTTAAAACAAAACACTTATTCCCTGTTGATGCTTTAAACAGTTAACTTTGTTTTATAATATTTTAAATGAAAACACAGAAGAAACCAATTTTCCAGTTTTATCTACTTCCAATTCCCAATTTCCATTAATTAAATCTATTCTATACAAGGTATCTCAACTGTACACCCCTTGCCAGGCACCTTGGATGAAGGCATCTTGGGCCTCAAAAGCTCAAAGCAGAGTCAATATTCTTACATATAGTAAATTATTATTATTATTATTTTGAGACGGAGTCTCGCTCTGTCACCTAGGCTGGGTGCAGTGGCGTGATCTCGGTTCACTGCAACCTCTGCCTCCTGAGTTCAAGTGATTCTCCTGTCTCAGCTTCCCAAGTAGCTGGGATTACAGGCGTGCGCCACCATGCCCAGCTAATTTTTTTGTATTTTTAGTAGTGACAGGGTTTCACCATGTTGGTCAGGCTGGTCTTGAATTCCTGACCTTGTGACCCGCCCACCTCGGCCTCCCAAAGTGCTGGGATTACAGACGTGAGCCACCGCGCCCAGCCCATATAGTAAATTATTAATAAATACTTCAATAAACAATGAATATGGCATTCACCAGATTAACATAAAATAAATTCTCACATTCTCTTTTTCCCTCCTTCCAAATCGTTACAGTCACTATGCTACAGGAAACGAGAGGTCAAAGACCATGCCCATGTTTGTTTACTATGGTATTCCCTTGGTAAAGAAGAGATTTTTCCATAAATGGTTTGGGTAATGTGGGAAATTTTCTTATACTACAAACAACTGGGCCATGATGCAAAAGTGGTCATCAGAATGTTCTTGTGGCTTACTGCCAAGGGCAACACAATAGACATTGTAGGAAATGCAATAACCCAAATTAATGACTTGTTGATAAGCATGATATAGGAAAAGAAACATTAGGTGTAGAAAAGAGGCTAAAATGAAGTATTTTATTATTTCAATCACAAATGCAATAGAATTTTAGCAGATTTTCTCTGATGTAATCAGGACACTGGCATGCTGTCATCACCGAGTGTACTGATTACAGGTATGGCAATTTTTTGTTGTTCTAAAAAGTGCTGTTAGTAAAAATGACTGGGAAAAAAATATGTTATTTCTCCCAATTTCTTAGATGATTACCACTTGACTATAAGTGAGGCCGAAATGCTTTTTTATAGCTGGAGGAATTGCTATCGTTGTCTCACCTGCTGTCTGGCACATAATAGGGAAAAAAGACAGTTTTTGACTGAACGAAAGAATGAGAAAACCTTTAAAAACAGGTTTCTTGGCCAGCAGTGGTGGCTCATGCCTGTAATCCCAGCAGTTTGGGAGGCTGAGGCAGGCGGATCATGAGGTCAAGAGATCGAGACCATCCTGGCCAACATGGTGAAACCCTGTGTCTACAAAAAATACACAAATTAGCTGAGCATGGTGGCGCAAGCCCATAGTCCCAGCTACTTGGGAGGCTGAGGCAGGAGAATTGCTTGAACCCGGGAGGTGGAGGCTGCAGTAAGCCAAGGTTGTGCCACTACACTCCAGCCTGGTGACAGAGACAGACTCTGTCTTAAAAAAACAAAAAACAAAAAAACAAAAAAACCCCACCCCTCCCCACGCAAAAAAACCAGGTTTCTTTACTTTAAAAAAGTGAAGCTAAAAAAGAAAACACAAAAGAAAAAAAAAGTGAAGCTATAATTTTTGGCTTATAGCCTTCAAAGTGTTTAGTATATAGAATGATAGAATATTTTCTCCAAAAATAGAATTCTTTAATTGCAAAGCAAAATTAAAACATTATTGTTAAACATTTTTTTTTAAATTTTTTCTTTTTTTTGAGATGGAGTCTTGCTCTGTCGCCAGGTTGGAGTGCAGTGGTACGATCTTGGCTTACTGTAACCTCTGCCTCCTGGGTTCGAGCTATTCCCCTGCCTCAGGATCCCTGGTAGCTGGGACTATAGGTGCGTGCCACCATGCCTGGCTAATTTTTTCTATTTTTACTAGAGACAGGGTTTCACCATGTTGGTCAGGATGGTCTCGATCTCCTGACCTTGTGATCCACTCACCTCGGTCTCCCAAAGTGCTGGGATTACAGCCATCGCTCCCGGCCTAAACAATTTTTTTTTGAATAACTTTTTCTGATAGCTTAAAGGTGGCTACAAATTCTTTACTACTGAGAGGTAGGGTCTAATTCCCCATCCTCTGGCCTGGCTTTATTGACTTATGTCATCAAAAGAAGACAGCTGAAGTAACGTTCTGGAACTTCTGGGCCTATGTCAAAAGAAACCTTGCAGCTTTGCTTGGCTTTCTTGGAACATTCTCTCTGGGACCCCTGAGCTGCCACATAAGAAGTCTGACTACTTTGGACCCACCTTGTTGGAGGAGCCATAAATAGGTGCTTCTAGTTCCACCTGAGCCCAGCACTGCAGCCATTCCTACCTAGGTGCCAGGCAGGTGCGAGAAGCAATCCGGGATGCTCCAGACCAAGTCCACCGGCCTGTTAAATGCCAACAAAGGACCTCTTTGGATACCTTGTAGAATAGAAAATTCACTCAGCCCAAGCCTTGCTTCGTTTCCTGACTGATAAATGATGAGACATTAAAAAAAAAAATTGTGGGCCAGGTGCGATGGCTTGCGCCTGTAATCCTAGCATTATGGGAAGCCGAGGCGGGCGGATCGCTGGAGCTCAGGAGTTCTAGAACAGCCTATGCAACACAGTGAAACTCCATCTCTACTAAAATAGAAAAATTAGCCGGGTGTGGGGGTGCATGCCTGTAGTCCTAGCTACTCGGGAGGCTGAGGCAGGAGAATTGCTTGAACCCGGGAGAGGGAGGCTGCAGTGAGCCGAGATCACGCCACTGCACTCCAGCCTGGGCGACAGAGCGAGACTCCATCTCAAAAAAATAAAATAAAATAAATTGTTTAAAAGTGTTAGCCTTTCATTCTGAGAAAACAGATAACTGGAAAACCTTACCAAAGAAATGAAAACTACTAGAAACGCTATTACTTGGGACCATTTTTACCTATCTTCAATTTGTTAATCAACTCAATTTCCATTTATGCCTGGAATTAGAAGCCTTCTCAGTGGCTAGTTCTAAGTTATTATATATGCACAGCATTAAAAGCATTAACTTCCCCCGGGCCCACAAATCTTTTTTGTCAGTCAGGTTGAGTGACTGAGGAACCCCCTGAGGGCTGTTTTTGCCAATAGTTCGTCTGCAGTTTTATTCTATTCTATTTGTCTTTCCTTTAAGAGCTCTTAGGTTAAACTCAAAATTTAACTGTGAGAGTTCAAAACTCTCACAGCACTGGTAATTAGGAAAAGGGTGGAATGAGAAAGTAGAAAGCCAATAAAAACGCACTAGCCACATACAAATAAAAAGAATTATATTACATGATACAAGCCAAGTTAAGACTCACAGCAAGCTAATCCAACTGGCTCCAAAACCAGCTAGTAAGCATGTCACGAAGGGTCAACTTACCCTTTTAGAATTTTGAGAAGTGAGTTTTGTATGAAAATAAACATAAATATATACTGAATATTTAGTATTTGTAGCCAGAGAAAAATTCCTGTTTACCTGCAAATCTATATTGTTCTCAATACAATGTTCATTCTTCTCTACCAAAATCTTCCCATAGTTTTCTGATTTGATAAGATTTTCAACTCTGGTTGTATCTTTCACTTCTGCCTCCAAATCCTTCATTGTTGCAGTTTCATCTTTTACAGTAACAGTATCAGACATCCTCATTAGAAAAGGTTATTTTCGAATTCTACAGGGAGCTTGAAGCCTTAAGAAAAAAAAATTAATACAATTTGAAACTTTTTTACATTCAGTTACTGCATGATACTGACCTACTGTCTGTTATGTTCCAGAAATAATGTTGAATATAGACAGGAACAAAATTCTTGATTTCAAACAGTATATAATTTTGTGCTAGATACATCCAAATTTAAAAAAAGATCACAATACAGTCAGAAAAGAGCTATAGAAAGTATGTGAGCCAGGCACAGTGGTACCCAGCTGTAGTCCCAGCTACTTGGGAGTCAGGCAGGATGACTGCTTGAGTCCAGGAGGCGGAGGCCAACCTGGGCAACACAGCAAGACCCTATTGCTAACACATAAATAAGTACATTTAAAAAAAGAATACGGAGTAATTTTGATGCACATATACTTGTGGCAATTCTTAAGAAACATTAAGGACTAAGCCAGATCAAGGTAGAAGGTAATGGCTGGAGAATAATATATGTGTATTTAGAAGACATTAGAAATCTTTTTCTCCAAAGGGATACCTATAATAGCTTTTTCATCTGGATTCCTAAAATTCCAAATTTCTTAAATTACCCAGAAATATTTCCAAAAGGAAGTAATTTAAAAATAAACAGTAACATTCTATTACAAAATACACTTGTAAATCTGGATTAACAAATACGTTCAGCAATATGAAGAAAGCATTGAAAACTCTCCTGAATTAAGTGATTCATTGCCAAACAACACATATTATCCAGGCAGTCTAGAATATGGAATCCACAGGAAATCAAATACATAAGATTCCAATATATTTTCATGTCATTAGTGAGTTTAAGAAAATCACTGGTTTCACACTGGATTAATGTATCAGAGATTAAGCTAAAGATAGCACTCATTTTAAGCTGCAAAAAATGTAATAAAAATAGCAGAACTTGGCTGGCTGCGGTGGGTCACGACTGTAATCCCAGCACTTTGGGAGGCCAAGGTGGGCGGATTGCTTGAGCTCAGGAGTTCAAAACCAGCCTGGGCAATGTGACAAAACCCAAACTCTACTAAAAATACAAAACTTAGCCAGGCATGGTGGTGCACGCCTGTAAAACAGCTACTCAGGAGGCTGAGGCACGAGAATTGCTTGAAGCTGAAAGGTGTGTGTTCCAGTGAGCTGTGATCACGCCACTAGACTCTGCCTTGGGTGACAGAGTGAGGCTCTGTCACGAAACAAAACAAACAAAAAAACCCAATAATGGCAGAACTTGATATAAACAACTTATTCTGAAATGCATCTTTAAAAAAAATGAACAGATTGATATACAGAGGGATAGACAGATATAGATTATAGCAAGTATGCTAAAATATTACTGGTAAAATCAAGGGGTGATTATGGGGTGTTCACAGTAAAATTCTTTCAACTTTTCTATATTTCTGAACATTTTCGTAATAAAATCTTGTACGGGGGGAACCAGTGAAACTTATTTTCTCTATATCAATTTGAAAAATTCAAAAGTTCATTTCCTGAAAGAATGTTTTGCAATCTAAATGGATTTTAGGGCCAGGTGCAGTGGTTTACACCTGTAATCCCAGTGCATTAGGAGGCTGAGGCAGGTGTATCACTTGAGGCCAAGAGTTTGAGACCAGCTTGGCCAACATGGCAAAACCCCATCTCTATTAAAAATACAAAAATTAGCTGGGCATGGTAGCGCATGCCTGCACGCCTGTAGGCCCAGCTACTTGGGAGGCTGAGGCAGGAGAACTGCTTTAACCTGGGAGGCGGAGGTTGCAGTGAGCCAAGATCGTGCCACTGCACTCCAGTCTGGGTGACAGAGTGAGACTCCATCTCAATAAATACATAAATAAATGGATTTTAGGAATTGATAAATACAGCTGAAAAGTTAAAAAAGCCAAAGAGAAGTAGATCCTAAAGTCACAGACAGACTGAACTGAATTAAGAAAAAAACCATGTCTTCCTTAATTATAACCCATACAAAAGTTAATTGGTTCATTCCGAAAACAAACAGCTGCAAAGTAGGGAGAGGGTGGTGAAGTTACTTAAGACACTGGCTTCTTGCTTTTTATAGGTGAGATTTTGTAAGAAAAAGAAATGTGTTTTTATGAATGACAGGGAAGTATTACCTGATGCGTCCTTTGGATTTGGGATTGTGGTGTCCCACAAAAATAAAATAAAATAATCCAAGGTTCTTTTTCACAGTTGTCAGCCAGGATGTCAACTGTAGTGAACCATCTGTAATCTGGCAGGAGGAGTCCCATGTCCTTGTCACCACTGTAGATTCCTGGACTGGAATAGACTGTCTTGGATCAAATATATCATACCTTTCCGTGGCCTAAAATGAAAACAAAAGAAACCATTTTAACAAAATGGCCAAGGGAAATGGAACACTCCACATGAAACTGAGAAATTAAAAATATTACTGTCAGTTGTTTTATTACATTATTTTCCTAAACAAAAGTCAGAACACTGAGTAACAATGAATTCTAACATATATTAGCTATGTGAACCTGAATAAGTCACTGAGGCCGAGAGGATTGATTAGTTAAAAGCAGAAGAGAGAAGAGGAAAGAAAATGATATGTACTGAGAAGCTGCAATGCAGTCAGGGTTATAATTGAGATAGTATCTATAGATAAGGAGAGAGAAAAAAGATCATAATCAGAAACACTTTAACTCCAAGAACCATCATTTTTAGAGTTCTCTTCTAGAGCTGTGTAATTCTGTGGACTTAAGACTGTAATTTTGAACAGTAATAACATTCTAGATTTTTAAAAATACAAAAGAAAAAATAAAACAAAAATAACAAGCCATTTAACATTTTTAATGAAACCCACATTGTCTGTTCTAAAAAAAAAGGTTGGCTGGGTGCAGTGGCTCGTGCCTATAATCCCAGCACTTTGGGAAGCCAAGGCAGGAGGATCACTTGAGACCAGGGGCTCAAGACTAGCATGGGCAACACAGTGAGACCCCATCTCTACAAAAATTAAAAAATTAGCTGGGTGTAGGGGTGTGCACCTGTAGTCCTAGTTAATTGCGAGGTTGAGGTGGGAGAATAGCTTTAGTTGGGGGTTACAGTTAGCTATGATCATGCTACTGCACTCCAGTCTGGATGGCAGAGCAAAAACAAAACAAAACAAAACAAAAAACCCCAAATACAAAATTTTCTCCATGTTATATTTTTGAAGTCAGTTTTATTCTATATTTATTCGGTATGAATGAATATAGCCTAGCAAGTAAACAACTCTAAAAAGATTATTTACCTCTTCCATTGTCCTTTGACAATTTTGCTGTCAATAAACAGAATAGTACATTTTAAGGTGAAATAACTAAGCATACATATATGCATATAATGAGATCTAAGCACCAAGAGACCTAATACCAAGACAGCCAAGCATGCATTATAGAGTAACTCACATTTTATACTAACTCTTCAAAAACCATTTTGAAATACAATCACTTGGAACCCTATATATCCTTACATTACTTTTCACATTTTGATTTCACAATGTTTGACACAAGGATAATAGAAAAGGGGGTATCAAAAACAAATGTCAAAAAACTTTTAATTGATACTGTGTCATCTCAATCTGACCAAGATTCTCCAGCCACTACATCAAATGATTAAGTTCCACCAAAAACAAAACAAAACAAAATCCTTCAAGTATTTTTTCTCCATTTTAGCTTTTTATCTCACAAAATGGTAGACACAAGATGGCAGCATTCTCTAAGCAACCAAATTATTTGTGTTCTTCGTAAAGTGACTTTACAATTTAATCATGAATCTCTTAATTTTGTAATTCCATAAAAGCAAGGTTTTAAATCCATTTAAGAAATAAATAAGGTACTAGATAAGGCAATAGCTGCAGGGGAGAGTGAGGAAGGGGCAAAACCGAAGAGGTGAACACCATAGAAAATCCTCTTAGGATCCCAAGGTTCCATGAAACCCCAAAGAACCTGAGAGTCCAATATTGTAATTCAGCATTCAAGTTATTATTGCCTAGAAGTCAAATGACTTCTTCAAAGTCACACAACCAGTATGTGTGACCAAAACTTGGTAATATGCCACACCATTTGATAACAGACTAAATAATGAATGATTCAGAATGAAAATGACCAGTTATTGCCTGGGAAGGAGTCAATGGCATATAGAAATGGCAATAGAAAGGGAAGTGGACTAGCATTAGACAATGATTTAAATCCCAGCTCTGCCAGTTATATTTTCGGTAAATAACTTAATCTCTCTGAGTTGCAGTTTTCTGATCTGCAAAGTGGAAAAAAGAATATCTAGCTTCTAGGTTTGTTGTGAGGACTGACTGATTTAAATGTAGAGCACGGGACCACAGCCTCTCTCCCAGGGCAGGCCCTCCAAAAATGTTAGCTCTCTTCTCTGGTCAGAATCCCTTTAGATCAGCAGTTGGCTGAGCCTGAATTTGCTGTGTCCTGACCCCCACCACTACACAGCAGTAGACTGACAGGAGGCCTACCACTGTGTACAAGTGGCTTAGCATTTTTGTGTATGGCTCTCATTTGAAGGCTTCTAATTGAATATTAAAAATTCATACAAACTGTTGGGTGTAGTGGCTCAGGCCTGTAATCTCAGGACTTTGGGAGGTGGAGGCAGAAGGATCACTGAGACCAGGAGTTCAAGACAAGCCTGGGCAACATAGCAAACCCTATCTCTACAAAAAAAAAAAAAAAAAAAAAAAAAAAAAAATCATATGAACTTTGTATTCTTCTCCAAAATATTAATGCACTTGTTTAATTTTTAATTTTTTTTTTTAGAGACAAGGTCTCACTCAGTCACCCAGGTTGGAGTTCAGTGGCACAATACTGACTCACTGCAGCCTTGACCTTTGAGGTTCAAGCTATCCTTCCACTGTAACTGCGACTATAGGTGCACACCACTATGCCCAGCTAATTTTTAAATTGTTTTTGTAGAGACGGGGTCTTGCTATTTTGCACAGGCTGGTCTCAAATTCCTGCGCTCAAGTAATCCCCTGTCCCAGCCTCCCAAAGTGCTGGGAGTGGCTGTGAGCCACTCTGCCCAGCTAATGAACTTGTTTGATATAAAAATGTTTTCCCTCTCCAAATCTTCAAGTAAAAGGGATGTTTCAGCTTTTGGTACTCACTGGAAAAACAAAAACAAACCCCTTTTTGGTAAACCCATGAAGCCTACACTTCTCAGTTTGCCAAAGGTTGTGTGGGCACGTGGGTGTCAAGTATAGAAAGCTACAAGATAGACATGGCACATCATGTCTCTAACACAACGTTTAGAAGTCCATTAAATGTACTGTCTTAATATAATAAATAGTCGTACAGTAAGTGAAAGATACTTAGGAACTTACAAAATTAAGGAAGACAGCTTAGAGAAAAAAATGAACAAAATATAGGCATTCAAGTATATATCTCAGTTCCTACTATTACTGAAATTTAAAAACTGATTTTTTCAGAATCTTTGTCAACCTAAGAGAGATGGATATATGAGCTCAAAATTCATATTCAACTTCAAAAAAAAATTCTAATTGTCAGCATGCTATTTATTAGGGACAAGTCAGAGATGTGCTTATATATAATTCCTGTGCTACCAGGTAGATAACCAGAGAAACGCCACATGTATATTTACGTATGCACAAAAAGGATGGCACTTACCTGAAACCATAAATGAAAGGAAATTACAGGTAAAATTAAAGGTCATAACCTTAAAAAAGTAAAACTATGAATGTACAATGATATATAGGAAATCTTTTTATAATTTTTGGGTGGGAAAGTCCTTCCCAAGTGTGACACCAAAATCTAGAAGCCATTAAAGGTAAATAGTTATAAAACTTACAACAAAGTTTCAAGATTCCTATATAATAAAATAGAACATAAACAAAAGGCAGATGATACATATGAACTATTTCCAACACGAAAGGGTCAAAATGTTGAAAGTAAAGAAGGGCTTATAAATCAAAAGAAAGAAAAGGAGGGGAATGACAGGAACAGGTAAGCTAAAAAAGAATACAAACAACTACCACCAAAACCAAATACTAATACATATATTTACCATGTGCCTGGCCCTGTGGTAATATTTTTCATAATGAATTCATTTAAAAATCACACAACAGTTCTAAGAAGTATGTCCTATTATCACTCTGTCCTACAACAGATTAGGAAACTAAGGCACATAGAAAAATCAAGTAATTTGTCCAACGTCACACAGCCAGTAAGTATAGAAACCAGGATTTGAATTGGACAGACTAGTGCTCCATTTCAGGCTCTTACCTGTAATACTGTATCATCATCTGTAGGTACCAAGAAGAGGGGCAATTTGTGTTTACGGAGCACTTTTATTTCAAGAGTAATTATGACATGGTAACTCCTTTGTACTGGACTTAAGACAAAGTAAATTTATTCTTTTCACATGAAGAGGAGCTATGTATTTTTTTGTGTGTACAAGAAGATAGTACTATTAACTTTGTATTAATGGTCACCAGGAGTAATCACCACCAAACTATCAGAACTGCCACGAATTATATAACCATTCTATTTCTTTCTCTCAATCCTCCTATTGCCTGTGATGATGAGTACCAACTATGAAAACTTGGGTGGCAATAAGGATTCAGGGTTTGTGGCTAAGGAACAATGAGAAGGCAGTAGCCTACAAATGATAAATATGCATGGTTAAGTACCTTCCTCTATGAAACAAAGCAAAGCAGAATTAGGATCAACACTTTCAAAGGCAAACTAGTATATATGAAGTCTAAAGACAAGTAGTTTCTCTAGTGAAAATTTTAGTTAGCAGTATTAACAAAAATGCAATACTGATACTGACAATTCAAAATATCACTTATTATACTTGGGGTCTAAGTTTCGGTTTCACAACACAGAACTGAAAAGTTTGGTAGCCCCAACAACAAATACTCAAATTTCACACAACGAAAGTCAATTTACTCTAGGTTAACAAAATATTTAAAAATCATTTAAGTTAATTTATATGTGGGTAAGAAATCTCGCTCCTATAGGTAAAAATATTCTTCACAAAAATATTTAGGGGAAAAAGAGTTACATTATTGATGTTATCTGAACAGAATTTGGCAAAGCCCAAAAAAAAGGGTTGTTGCTTCCTTATCACTATCTAGTTATCCAATCCCATTTCATTAGATAAGATGTTATGTTTTTTCTCTTAGAGACAGAAATATAACCAAGCAGGCACATCTATAAAGAAAATCAAATGCACAAAAGCAACCCATATCAAGTTCTCCCTGAGGTTATAAACTGGCACAACCAAATTGGTCAAATGCCTCTAGAAAGAAAGGCGAAGAGCACTGTTTATGCTGTATTTAGAAATAGTGGAAATTCACATTTGCAGTCACTTTGTCAGTCACTTGAACAAGAATATAAGCACTGACATTTCAAAATGTTAAATGTGCATGTGATTTGTAAACAGTTACTGTCATCTAACAAAAATTTACCAAATAACCACAGAAGGCACTATAGCTTTAACGAATATCAGCTACATTTAAAAAGAGTAAAGAGAATGAACTTCCTTGACCTAAAAGGGTTCGTTAAACCATGAAGAGGTTAATGATGACACTTATCAACAAATATAAATAATAATTTTAGGAGGACATTATAAGCAAGAAGCAAAGACTTTTGGTAGTTGAAGAATGAGAGAGAATAATTTATTAGTGGAGTCTTGTAAGACTATATGAAACAAATTACTTTTAGGGAAAAAGTTATATGGAGAGGCAAGGTGTTACATGAATGTGCTGCATTCTGAGTGGAGAAATGGGGAAGACACTGAGCCTCTCATACACTGTGATCCACTTTAGAAAACAATTTGTGCTATCAAATGAATTTTAAATCCCACATAACCTATGACTCCACATTTCCACTTCTGGTGTAGATACACCCTAAGGAAACGCCTTATACAAAGGGACATGTACAAAAATATTCATTGCATTGTTTTATTTAAAAGCAAAGAATGGGAAAGACCAAATGTTGTATTAATAGGAAAACTGTTTTTTTCTTTTTAAAGTAAAAACAACTGTGGCATATTCATGTTGCATGATACCATGAAACGATTAAAATGAAAAGAACTAGAACTACAGGTACAAATATAAGTCCAAAGAAAAATGTCAGAATGTTTAGTCAAAAAGCAGAATGAACTCTACCATATAATGTAACGTATATAAAAATTTAAAAACCACACAAGCATGGATGGGAAGAGTATATACCTATTTCATCTTAGTAATTACCTTTGGAGAGGGAAATGAAAGGGATTGGGTAAGACAGAGAAGGGACTTCAAATCACATCTGTATTATTTTATTTTAAAAAAAGATCTCTAGCCAATATAAAAAAGGTTAGCAACTGTTAATTCTGAGTCGTAAGTACTGAGTGTTATAATGCTCCTTTTTTGTTTATGACATTTTTCATTAAAAATGTCCTGAAAATAAATGAGAATAACAAAAAATGTGGATATATTTGAAATTAAGATTAGAAACTTAGTATTAGGCTGGGCGCGGTGGCTCATGCCTGTAATCCCAGCACTTTGGGAGGCTGAGGCGGGTGGATCACTTGAGGTCAGGAGTTTGAGACCAGCCTGGCCAACATGGTGAAACCCTGTCTCTACTAAAATACAAAAATTAGCTGGGCGTGGTGGCGCACACCTGTAATCCCAGCTACTCAGGAGGCTGAGGCAGGAGAGTCGCTGGAACCTGGGAGGCAGAGGTTGCAGTGAGCTGAGATCCCACCACTGCACTCCAGCCTGAGCGACAGAACGAGACTCCCTCTCAAAAAGAAAAAGAAAAAGAAGAAACTTAGTACTGATCCCAGGAGCAACAGGAAGCTTAAGTAATAGAGGAACACATTTTAAGAGAAGCCAGGGAGAATGATTTTAGCTACAATATAGATTAACCCTGTTCTTGCAAACAAAATGAAAGTTTTGATGGAAAGTGACTAGGGTTTAGACAAAGAATTAAAAGGTGAAAGCTGAAAAGGAGAAAAGACATTCCATTCATTCAGTCTCCAGACTGGATACTATGTACAGAGCACTGTTCTAGGTAATAGGGATACATCAGTGAACCAAGCAGATGGGATCCTAGAACCTAAAATGCTTACATTCTAGTGCAGAGACAAAATACACAAGATAATAACTGATTGCAATATGTGCTGTGAAACCGGTAATATTAACAGCAAACCCTTAAAAAGTTACTTATTATTTACTAAGCACTACTCCCAATGCTTTAAGTGTATTAATTCATTTAATCCCCATAAAAGCAGTATTATATAGTTTGCAGCTGAGGCAGAGGAAGATTAAGCAGCTTTTTCAAAGTAGCAAGACTAGTAAGGGGTAGAGTTAAGATATGAACTCAGGTAGTGTTGGCTCCAGAGCCCTTGGTATCAGCCACTACCTGTACTCCATGTAGAAATGAATAGATTAATATAACAGAAAGTAACTAACTGGGGGAAGCCAATTCAATAAAGGAGTGGTCAGGGAAAAGGTAAGGGCTGTGAGTTGGAAGAGTTATGAGAGGACACACTGAAGGTGCAGGTAGTGCTCGCTACCACTAAATATAGGAAATATATCTGGGAGGAAAATGGATTTGATGGCAGAACGATGATTTCGGTTTTGCCTACAGTTAATTTTAAGGTGTCTTCAGGACATTCAGGTGGAGAAATCTAACAGAAAATTGGATATATAGACTTGGGGCTCAGGAAAGAAGTCAGCTAATGTTATTTATTTGGTGGAGAATCACTATATAGATTGAAGTTTTGAGTTATCAACGTCAATGAAGTTGCCCACGAGCCTTCATTGAAAAGAGTAGGTGTGGGATAGAATCCCTAGGGAACACTGAACCCTTAAGAATTGAGGAGGACATTGGAAGATCACAAAGAATATACATGATTTGGTAATAAAGTTAGCAGGAGATGCGAAGTTAGAGGAAGGCTGTCGGAATGAAAAAGTGTGTAGGCCACAGAAGCCAGTAAGGAAAGATGGGGAGAGGCTAGAGGTTTAGGAGGGAAGAAAGGTAGTAAGAAGGAAAATCTGAAGAAGTGGGATGAAATGAGAAAATGTAATCAGAAGCACAAATTGGTGAATAAGCCTGAAATGTATACATTATCCTAAGACACTGAAGGGAATGTGGCAGGAAAAGGAGGGAATTCATACCTAATAAATTTCTTCTTTTTTACCCCGAACCTATTTGCTAGAAGTGAGGGAGCCGGGATGGCTGTAGGGCTTGTGGAGAATGGTGAGTGAGTCACTAAGGGGTGGTTCATTAAGGCCAACAACAACATTCAGGACTGTTTTGGCACAGTCCTTCTAAGGAGAAGTCTGTAAACTACAAGACTGGGGGTTTCTCTAATTCTTTGACTGAGGGCATTGTAATGAGTGAGAGTGATGCAAATGAGAAAACTCAGATGCTACTTGGCTATAGAATAGGCTAAATGTTTTTTCACAGCCATTTCCAGATCTGACTTTTTATCACTGTATGGTATAGTAGCTTAAGAAACGTAATTTAAAATGCCAAATCAAAACATAAAAAGCTGGAAATTAGGAATGCTAGAGTACTAAAAGAACTATATATGTATCTTAACATAGCAGCGATCCTAGTTTAAGTGAAAGCAAAAGCTAAAGGAAGTGTTTTCACTGGAGAACCAAAGCAGGAGAGATGTGGGAGACAAGCAGCTCCTGGTGCCCAGGTGACCAAGCCCACCACAGAAGCAGGTGAATGGCTTGCCTAACTTCTCTGAGGATGGCATGGTGCTGGTACATAGAAAATTCTAGAGAAGGCCAGGCACAGTGGCTCATGCCTGTAATCCCAGGACTTTGGGAGGCTGAGGCGGGCGGATCACTTGAGGTCAGAAGATTGAGACCAGCCTGGCCAACATAGCAAAACCTCATCTCTATTAAAAATACAAAAATTAGCTGGGTGTGGTGGCGTGCACCTGTAATCCCACTACTTGGGAGGCTGACGCATGAGAATCGCTTGAACTGGTGAGGTGGAGACTGCAGTGTGAGCCGAGACTGTGCCACTGCACTCCAGCCTGGGTGACAGAGTCAGACTCCGTCTCAAAAAAATAAATAAAATAATAAAATAAAAAATAAGAAAATTCTAGAGAATATGGTACCCTGAAGACTAAAGATGCTGGGAACATTAAGAGATACAACCTTTGGGAAGGACATGAGCTAATTCGTGGCAAACACTAGCAAAATGGTAGTGGGCAGTGGGCCAGAGAAAGACAAAACTGGAAGATCATGAAAGGGCTGTTCTTGAGCTCATGGGGAGATCCTGGATAATCCTAGGGACAACCTGATGAGATTCTAAAGGGGTTTAGATATCGGCAGATATAGCTAAGAGACAATGTAAGAAAGTCAGGGCCATTAATTTAACCCTAAACCTGAAGTTAATGACCTCCTAATATAGTGCTAGTGAGGGTAAAATGTATTTTGCCTTAATTCTGAACCTACCATAGTCCAGGGTTATACTGAGAGCTCCCCATGTATGTGCTAAATGCAGGACTGAAATAAATAACTCAGGGTGTAATATGATCTGATTGGCATGAGGTAAAATCTCTTTTAAAGATTACACACAGGGCCAGGAGTGGTGGCTCGCGCCTGTAATCCCAGCACTCTGGGAGGCTGAGGTGGGTGGATCACTTGAGGTCAGGAGTTCGAGACTAGCCTGGCCAACATGGTGAAACCCCATCTCTACTAAAAATGCAAAAATTAGCCAGGCGTGGTAGCAGGCGCCTGTAATCCCAGCTATTTGGAAGGCTGAGGCAGGAGAATCGCTTCAATCCAGGAGGCAGAGGTTGCAGTGAGCCGAGATGGCACCACTGCACCCCAGCCTGCGCGAAAGAGTGAGACTCCATCTCAAAAAGAAAAAAAAAAAAGACTACATGGAGGTAGAGTATGGTGACACATGCCTGTAGTCCCATCTACCACAAGAAAGGATCCCTTGGGCTCAGGAGTTTGAGGGTACAGTACACTACGATGGCGCCACTGCATTCCAGTCTGGATGACACAGCAAGACCCTGCCTCTTAAAAAATAAAAATAAAAAAAATAATAAAAAACTACATGGAGGAAAAAAAAACCCCAAACTGGTATTACCATCTAGTCATGCTTTGAGAAATAAACAGCAAAGAACATTCAAAAGGTTTGGATTCCTGGAAACTGAGCTATGGATAATAAGGATGTGAGAGGAGAGCTTAAGATAACAGGCATGTAAGAGAAAACATAGATTTTTTTTGTTTGTTTCCATACTGGATTGTTAACAATTCATTTTTCAAAAAATAATTCATTCTTTCAAAAGTGATCCATTTAGAGATGCTTTTAAGATACAAAATCAGCTAAAGGGAAGTGGTCAGAAGGAGAAAGATCACTTACTCAGTCTTGACCTCAGAGTTATCTCACATATAATTACCATAAAAGTAAATTACTTCCCATATAGGGTACACCAAAGACATTCTCAATAATTGGAAAATAAGATATTGTGTAATGGAAAATTTGGCTGACCTTTGTCCCTGGTATGCAGCTTCTAAATTCTTGGAATTTCTGGACTGATGGAAATGTCTTTGTCATTCATGGTGGGTCCTGATAGTGTATGCTAATGAGGTTACTCATGGTGGGTAGTTTATGTTAAGATGGTGATTCCAGATGGGGACTGGCTGGAAAGACTAAACATGTTAATTAGAAAGTTGGGGCTTTGAGGAATGTGATAAACAGTCTGACTTCCAAGGAAGGAAGTGAGGCTGGATATTGAATTCAGTTGCATGGCCAATGATTCAATTAATCATGCCAATGTAATGAGATCCCAATAAAAACTCTTAACACTGAAGCTTGGGTGAGCCTCCCTGATTGTCTGCAAATGAACAAATGCCAATGTGCAGGAAAGACAATACATCTTGACCTCATGGGGAGAGAACAAAAGCTTTGCATTTGGGACTCACCCAGATCTTACCCTGTCTGTCTTTCCTTTTGGCTAGTTATGGTTTGTATTCTTTTGGTACAATAAAGCTCTAATGCTGAGTGTAATTTGAGTTATTCTAGTCAATTAAACCTGAGGGAACCTCCAAATTTGTAGCCAGCTGATCAGAAGAGTGGCCTGGTGGCTGAAGTGAGGGCAGTCTTGTGTAGGACTTGTCTGGCGTAACTGCACATTAGTGTCAAAAGTCATTGTGGGTGCATAATCTAGTCTCATTAAGTTACATTCTTTAATGTGTTTTGTGCTTTGTTCATAGCATGATAATGTTGGTAGTTCATAAGTAAAGGTGAACATCATTATAAGCACAATCTTGGTTTCTAAAATTTAGCCATTCAGAATGCCATCAATGAGTAGGCATTTGCTTTACACAGACTTTGGCAAGTGCTGGACTATTTATAAGAAACCCTCAGTCTTACGGTATTTTAGCTAGACTTTGATGTGGTGTTTCCTTCATGCTTTCAAAATTCGATTTCACTTGATTTATTTTTCTCTACACTACTAATATATAACTAAATGAATTTATCTCTATGTACTTTTTACCCATGACCAACATTTCATTTTTATTATAGGGTCACAATGAAAATCCTTTACAGGTCTTAAAGGTACAAAGCTTATCATCAAAGAATCTTAGCAAAATTCACGCTGGGCTCCTGGCACATTAACCCACCCAATGGTTCTTTGATGGCTTAAAATGTGAAACTTCACATTCTCTAGCAGTTGAATCGGTAGATCTAACATGACCCATTTCCTTCCTACACCAAAAAATCTGTTTCCTTTATAGGATTTTAATTTAGGTTACAATTGGTAGACATTCGGTTTCATAACTACTAATGTGCCACCCTTTATTTCTTGAATTGCCAACTACATTTTTTTCTAATAAAGGATCACAGCCCTCTCAAGAAAGCACCTAAGGATTACGTTAGAAGGAAAAGGCTAGAAAACGTTTGATTTCTTCTTTCTGTCAAAGAGCATTTTGTGGCCAGTAAAAATAGCTTAAAAACAGCTTGAGGTAGAACAGGTGCTGTCTTTCAGCTGCCATCATCTACCTCCATACTCTATAAAAGGATGTGTACAACAAAGTGCAAACAATTTTACAGCTTGAAGGTGCTGCTGCTGGGCATGGGTGAACACTGCTAAAAAGCTCACAATCTCTCACAGTTCACACTACATACTATACATGTAGAGCTAGCAGATATAATTTCTCTTTAGAGTACCTGTCCAATTTAATTGGCTCAACTTCCTATGGCTTTGCACAAAACACAAAAATTCAATGGGTTTAATGCATTTCAGATTTGATTTTTTTTGTGGCTTTATTTCCTAGCTATGTCTACCACATCAAATTGTTTTAGTAGTTATTCATATTTAACCCATGGGTTTCTTTACAATTGTCTCATTGGAGCTCAAGGGGGCATACAGTTTTCTATTTTTGTTGTCATTCATTTTCTACCTGTTAAGGAAAGCTGTGGTTTAGCCAGCACTCTGAAAGTACCGGCATAAAAAAATGTTCTGCTCTCTCTCTCTAGTGACCCCAAGCTGAAGTCTGACATCTGATGTGCCTAGTAATCAGTCACTGTATATTTTCAAACTACTTCAAAAAACTGTATGTGATCTCTGTTGATGTGTCTGCTATTGTAGAGGTACTACATAACTTTCTAAGCATTTGAAAATGAAAAGAGAGAAAATCTAAAATTAACAAAGCATATTGAGCAATGATTTATGAACACTATAAAGCAGTGACTCTTAATTATTTTTGGGCCATGAAAGGATCCCTCTTGAAAATCTTATTAAACCCAAGGATCCTCTCCTCAGAAATGCAGCTATCACATGTGCTTACTCACACATGTATGTTCACAGTTTATACATGCTTTTAGGGACTGCTTGGTTCTCCAGAAGCCTATACATGAATCCTAGCTAACAACCCCTTTTTTGTATCTATGTATATTATAATAAAATGACATGCATATTTATAAGATGACAGATTTGCATCACATATATTATATAATGTAACATTTGCATAATATATATTATATAATGTGACAGATATATTATCCAAGTCACTTTATAGCATACATATATAAAATATAAAATAAGGGTTAAGTAGGATTCATATATAGGCTTCTGGAGAACTAAGACCGTGGAAACATATATTTATTATATAAACTTGCTCTGTTCAAGTGAGAAGGTGGGGATGAGTAGAGCAGTGCTAACTGGGTTTCAGGCTTTTCTCTATTTCCTGAAGTACTTTTGTCATACTCTGGGGCTTAGAGGAACTCAGTTTGGAAAAAATAAATTATATTAACTGTATTAAAGATCTCAGTTATTAATCAGAAGGAGGGTTGGTCAGCTGTAGAAGTATGGCAAGATTTAGAGATGATGATTTTGTTGGTTCTGTTTCATTCCCACCTTTTGTCCCCTACAACCAGAGGGGGATCACAGAGCAGAGATGAAAACTATACAAAGCAGGAGAGACATCAAAAGAATGCAGAAACAAGGAATGCTACATAATTTCAGAGGAGGAAGAGCTGTATGTGAAAATGACATTTAACTCAGCTCTGAGAAGATTTTCATCTTATACATCTTTCTTTGCTCTTGAATACTTTATATATATAACTTGTTACTTGTAAATCTAATTTTCTTTCCTGATAGCTCTATGCTAGTTATGACAAAGCCATACTGCTATTAATATATACTATGCTTGCATCAAATGGTATTTTAATCTGCTTTACAAAATGAAATGAAAACAATATAATGACAGGTGCTAGGTTTGTGATTATGTAAACAGGTAAATGCTAAATGAGTGTCTGTTCTTCTATTTTAAATACTCAGATACAAAATACAAAATCTTGAGGAAAACATTAAAAAATACTCTGTACTGTTTTCGCAACTTTCTATAAATCTATAATTATTTCAAAACAAGAGGTTAAAAACAAAAGAAGAAAATACTCGCATATATCTGCTGTTAACACATTTGAAAAATACAGATGGTATAAAAAAGTCAATACAAGTTTTAAATACAAGCTTACCCATAATCTGAAATATAACTATGAAGTGGGGAATTATCTCATGTATCCTTAAAAGGAAAAAATTTTAAATTGCTTTCTATAAATCTTAAAAATTAATGGAAAAATCCTTTAAGAGAAAAATAATTCCCTTTAATAGTAGCCTAACACGTATATCTTTAGAAGACAAAAAATTTTTAAATAATGATTTCAATCCACTTATAAGACCTCAAGCATAAGTTTCTCAAAATTAAAAAACTGAGCAAACAGTAAATCATGTTTATTTAAAATATAGTATTTAATTTCTTTATCTAACGGTTTATTAATTCACCAAAAAATTTAAATTTACGTGCAGATCTGGCTCCAATGAAAACTGAAAACCTGTATGAGAATGAAAATTTGCAGAGTGAATGTGTGTGACTGAAGCTTAGACAGAAAAGAGAAAGATCTGGGAGTAGGGTGGGAAAGGGAGCAGAGTGCCAAGAGAGGGAAGGACCGAGGCAGAGAGACTGAAAGAGGTGTAGCCAGGGAGACACGCAGATAGAGACAGAAAGGTAGGGAGAAAGAGAGGCACGGAGCAGGAAAAGGATGAGAGAGGGAGAAGAAAGAAGGGCACATAGAGAAACAGACAAAGGAAGAGGGAATGATGGACAGAGACTAACAGATAGGGACAGGAAGAGACCAAGACACAGTGGGAAAGCAAGAGACAGAGAATGGGAGATACTGAAACAGACAGGGAGAGACAGTCAGAGGGGCAGAAAAGGAAAGACAGAAAGAGAAAGAAAAGAGGAAGGAGGGAGGTAGAAAGATAAAAGAGAGAGAGAGAGATTAAGACAGATTTAGTCAGAAAGGGAGAGACACCCTGAAACACCAGGTAGATGAACAGAAAGGGAGACAGACTGAGACAAAGTAGGAAAGACAAATGTAGAGGGAGAGGGGGAGAAAAATGGGTGGGGATAGGAGGAATGGAAGATGGAGGGAGAGATGAGATAAATCAAGAGGGAGAGACAAGTATTCAGAAAGTCAAACAGAAAAAGAGGGAGGGCAAGATAGAGACACACAGACAAACAGAAACCTAAAGGAAAAAGAAGAAATGAAAATGAGGAAAAGTATGAAAAAGAAAAGCAGAATGTGACAAAGGATGGATAAAAGCAGTTGTAAGTAAGAACTGAGAGTATGTGTTGCTTATTTTAATTTTTTCTTTTATAGTTCTCAATATAAAACTTAAAATCTGAGGCTTAAAAATAATGAAATTCTCTTGGCATTAGGGTGAAGCAATGCATCTGATAAAAGACCCTAATTTTAATAATAGCTATTAATATTTTCATGACCCTAATTACTTACACAGTTGGGAATCAGAAATAGACAAAAGAAAGAGCAATGACATTCAGCGTTGATAAAAGGCCATTTAGTGATTTTCTTCCTATTTCCTCTAGAAAAGAGATGAATTATTTCTTCAGAACAAAATAATTGTTTCGTAAATGGAGGGGGAAGGAATTCATATCATAACAATTCCAAATGCTGTTAAAATTTCAGCTAATTCCAGATAAAAAGCAAGCAAAACTCTCAAAAACCTTCTAAACAATTCAATTATACACTAATGGACATGTGTTAGTCATTCAGTATCACCTACATGATGAGATTTCAGTTTTGAGGAATCAAAATACCGAGGTAAATGTCAAAGTTTTCAGACTGTATAATTAGGAATAAGATACTCCTCAAAAATTACACAGTTTGATTAGCATTTGCTCTCTTTTGCAATGTGATATCTGATTATGTTAATCATAGCAATGACAGATCTAGGTTTTGCTGTTACAAGCACTTTAAAAATTATTCCACCTCTTCCCCCAAAAGGGTGGAAAACCGTTACCAGGAGTTTTGAAAGTTAAGATTCTTAGCTTCTTAATTTCCAAAAGTCTCATTCACATTGTATTTGTTCCACAATAAAATTTTTAAAATTGAACAAGCCATATAGTATGTCTATTTTAAGATGAACTTGAAAGAAAAGTCATTTTTCCAGCTGACAATTTGCTGTGCTATACATAAATACCAATTAGCACACAGGTAAACCATTCTATCAGTAAGTTACAAGAAATATCAAACATGTGAGGGGTGGGGAGAAGAAATTGGTGCTACAGCTGAGAAGTAAATGACTCTACTTTTCACTCCACCAACCTAAACAAATATATTTTTGCAAAAATAAATAAAAACAATTTCAAAATGCTCACTTTCAATATAGTAGAATTTTATCACACATCCTCTAACAAAAATTATGGTACTAAGTGAACATGAATACTTCTTCATGTATCAGATTACCTTCTATACAAATTTAGCAAATGAATTAAGAGTCACATACCTTCATTGTATTGGTATTTGCTTCATCATACAGAGTTAAGAAGATGTTCTTTCCATAGTACCTGTAAACTGATGCTCTGCATTGCTCCTCTATAGAGCTCACTGCACACATCCAGCTGATTAGTCAGGCATTGAGAGTGCCTGCTAGAGCAGTCTAAAGCACTTGCCGAGGAGGACTCAGACAATAGAAAGTCAACAGCTGTATGTTGTGATGTCAGTAACACTCTAGCCAGTCACCACCCAGAATATCTGAAATGCATCAGAAGCTATATTGAGCTCTTCATTAGCAATTCAGAAGCAATGATGCAAAAGCCCATGAAACTGTGAATATGCAAAGACTGTCAGGATTTTTGAGATTTCTCGCTATTAAAATATTGTTGCACAATGATGCCTGATCCCAGGTTGAAGAAAAAAAGTTGAGACAACCATGTTTTTCTATAATTCCTTAAAGAACAAGCCATAAATAATTTAGGTATGGTTAATATATCATTTTTAAATTACTCTCTTTGACACTTTATTACTAACAAAAAGCCTTAAAAAAAGGCAATTTGTCTATAATAGCTAACTTCCTGTGACAGTTTTGCATCTTCCAACTGACTTTACCTGTCACAAAGAAATAAAATGAATTAACAGCACAATTCCTTATTTCTTAATCTGTTTTTGCTAAAATTAAAATAAGCTTGCTTATTCTGGCAAGAGCATCACTTCTTCATACCAACAGATGGAGATAGCAATAGAACTGGGATCCGAGGACAATTCTGCCTCGTGTCAGATGCTTGTTGGCTATATTAGCTCAAGTGGCGGACTTACAAGAAAAGGAATCAACCAAAACCAAATTTAAAAAACAATGTTTAATAATTATAAGGCAAACAAATAAGATAAAGAAAACAGAATACTAATTGTATCTATTGGGCAACACACTGAACCAGATGAGTAGGTTTTCTGGATTCCAACTATTGTTTTCTGTGATAGCTGGGTACAGCATGTGCCTCTGTTTCCCATTTTGTTAAACAAAGATCATACTTTCCAAAAGCATACAGGAATGTTCTAAGGATCCATCAGACAATGCTCATACATTACCTGCACTATGTGAAGAAAGATCTGTACACCAACCAGAAATCCCTTTTCTATGTCACTAAAATGTTAAAAGTCATGTAGAGTTTATACAACCTTACAGATTAATAAACCAGCAGTGCTCTTTATACCAACTTGACAAACACTAAAAGATACCAGCTTTATAGTATAATGTGAAAAAATATTAACACCTCTCCAAAAATAGACTCAGCCCTAGAAGTAGATTGTTAAAAATACATAAGAAATCCACAAAATCTTCCTAAATCTTCAAACAACAAAGGTGATGAGGCAGCTAACAACACTGAGACTTATCTGAGAGGCTTCCCACTGATTTACCTAAAATTTCTCCAGTGTACAATCTTTTACTGCACCCTGTACTTTCTGGTAAAAATCAAGTGCCAGCCTAGGTACCCAAAAAACAAATATCCAAACTCCTGACTTTTCCCTAAAGAATTACCGCTTTTGCCAAAGGGTATAAATGATTTTTTTCTCAGATAAAATCTTTGTTACTTATGAGAAACATATTTCAAGGCAGCTTTTCTTAAAAACTGTAATAGAAACTCGTTACGAAACAGATGGACAAGCTAAAATGCAGAATAATTAAGCAACCCACTTACACTGTAGCAAAAACAAATGAATATTTTCTACTACATTTCAAAAGATTCTCTCTCTCTCCAAGCTTTGGAAATTATTAGGTAGGCCTTATAAACTCAAGTAATTGTGAATTAGTGAAAAGTCATAATTAAAAATATCTTAAAATACAGTTTTATTGCTGTCAAGTAGAGGCCTTCCTCTATTATGAAGGGAAGTAACTTAGCTGTTAATAGTGAGCTTTAGTGATAATAAACTGTTAATTTAGGAATAATCCACAACTTGTTAATAAGACAGAATCTTATCTTTTAATATTCTTTTTGGATGCTACACTGGTAATTGTATGAGTTGGCTTTGTCTCTACCTTACAAATGTTAAAACACAAATATGAAACAGGTTTAGGTTTCTAATGATGTTGTGGAACTGTGCTTAAACATGCTACTGAGGTCAGGTAATGAAAACTTTCAAATAAATCCTCAATAACAGAAATTTGAGTTAATATTTATTTATTTATTTAAGACAGAATCTCGTTCTGTCACCCAGGCTGGAGAGCAGCGGCGCAATCTCAGCTCACAGCAACCTCTGCCTCCCAGGTTCAAGCGATCCTCCTGCTTCAGCCTCCCGAGTAGCTGGGATTACAGGAACCTGCCACCACAACTGGTTAATATTTGTATTTTTATTAGAGATGGTGTTTCAGCATGTTGGCCAGGCTGGTCTTGAACTCCTGACCTCAAGTGATCCACCTGCTTTGGCCTCCCAAAGTGCTGGGATTACAGGTGTGAGCCACCACACCCAGCTGAAATTTGAGTTAATAAAATTTAACTTTTTGCTTGCACCTTAAATTTTGTGCTATCCATTTTGGAATGTCCAGCAACTTCTTCTGCAAAAACAGAAGTATACTGACTCTACAGGGTTTAACTGCGGTTATAAGGTAAAAAGATAATACCCATCTGAATGATAGGAACTGGGGCAACTATGGGACTAACATCAGAAATTTAATTATCTAAATCTAATTACTAACATGGCTGATAAACTTTCTTCTTAATTTTTTCTGGTGCCTTAGCTCTTGCGGAACTTTTCAAAGATCTCAACCTTTACAGGTAAAGACAACATTTGAACCTAATCCTCTCACATACTTCCTAATACATTCTAAATAAAAAAAGCAAATGATTACTATAGCCAAGGGCCATCTTACGGTAACAATTTTTTAAAGAAATTTAACACATCTCTTGAAGTAGAAAATCAATATTTTGCAACCATTAAGGTAATCACTGATTCTAGCAAGGATCATAAATAGATGACAAAACCTATTAGATGACAGATGGTCATTGAACAAGATAATCTTTGGTTACTGATAACTTTTAATTTCAAAGGTATGTTTTCTACCAGCAGACTCTACCTTAATCAAGTGATCAAATTTAACATCACCAATAACCAGGCAGGCTAACCTTTCATGCCTCCTGATATAATGCAACAGGGAAAAAAAATCACCTATGCTGTATTTCTCCAAAAATATTTAATCTGAATCTAATCATGAAACAATCAGATAAATTCAGACTGTGGACTACTCTACAAGAGAGCTAGCTTTAATGCTGAAAAAAAATCAGTATTATGGGAAAAAACTGGGAAAATTACAGAAGACTAGAGAGACCAGTAAACAAAATGCAAAGTGTTATATCTGATTAGATTCGGGAATCTGAGGAGCAACTGAAGCAGTATATACACGGTTGGTATATTAAATGATTACATTTTATAAATGTTAAATTTCTTGGGTGTGATAAAAATACATTAGCCAGAGAAACAGAGACACACAAAGAGAAAGCAAATGTGCCAAAATGTTAAGAACTGGTGAAGACAGAAGGCTATCTGTGTGTCTATTTTATAACTTTAAACTTTTCTGTGTAACCTTTTCCAGTAGGCCTCCTTTCCTTTTCTTTTTGAAGTAAAGATCTATATTTACTGCAGCATTTTTTATTTATTAAGAATTTAAAACATTTTAAAAACTGGTTAGGATTATTTTTTCTTTACAATGTTATGGGGGCAGGAGACCATTATATAGCAATAACCCACTATTAGCAAATATACAACATTCTCCTATTAATTATATACAGTACTGTAATCTGAAGTAAAAATACCTCACTTTGAAATATAAAAATAGACTGCAGACGATGTTATCCTCCTAAGGGAGGGTTCTTTTCCACTATTCCATACCACGCAGTGTGGGTTTCTGGCCCTCCTGGCTTCCCCTGTTCCCTGCACCCTGTACTGAGTAAGCTGATCTCCCCAAGTGGTATTCTGTAGCAGAGTCACACTGCCAACAGCCCAGGGACACAAAACGACCAAGGCATTTCAACTCTGGAAGCTTCCTCATTCCCCTAAGATTCTGCTTTTACTGAACATAAAATTGTAATAACCTAAAAGGAGGTAAGAAATTCACTTCCTATGAGCTATTTTTAATTTTCATTAAAACTAAAACCATTAACTAAATAATTTGTATTTATTTATTTATTTGAGACAGTCTTGCTCTGTTGCCCAGGCTGGAGTGCAATGGCGCAATCTCGGCTCACTGCAACGTCTGCCTCCCGGGTTCAAGCGATTCTCCTGGCTCAGCCTCCCTAGTAGCTGGGATTACAGGTGTGCCCCACCATGCCTGGCTAATTTTTTTGTATTTTTAGTAGAAACGGGGTTTCACCATGTTAGCCAGGCTGGTCTCGAATTCCTGACCTCAGGTGATCCGCCCACCTGGGCTTCCCAAAGTGCTGGGATTACAGGTGTGAGCCCAGCAAGACGGAAGGATTTTTAAAAGGAAAGAATAAATCAAGAGGTATGGGATATACAGTTACAAAGCACTCATCCATTATCTCATTTAGTCCTTAAAATTCTGAGGAAAAATCAGTTCACCAAGATAATTTGATGTCAAAGCTTAGAGTCAATATAATTCTTATGAATCTAAGTTGAGGATAACGATGCAAAGAAATTAAGAATATAAACTGAGAGATTTTACAATAATTTAGATATAAGGTACCATGAGTTAAAGTCAGAGAGTTAACTGGGAAAGAAAAATGAAGACAGTGGAGAGACACTTCAAAGTAAAACTTAGAAGGCTAATGAAAATTCAAAAACTTGAAAACCTGGATAAATAAAAGAATGTTGATGCCACTAGAAATAGGAAATTTGGCATGGTCAACTGGGATAGGGGCAAAAATACTAATTTCTACTCTTGCTCACCACTCACCAAAAGCAAATAAACAAGCATTAAGCAAATAAACAATCCTAAATCATCCTCTTCAACTTAACATGTCATAGAGAGGAGATACTATTAATAAGTGGTGAGGAAAGATTGTGGTATTACTCAGTTAGTCAGGTGAGGTCAATCAACAGTCCACAACCAATGGTGAAATGAGGTATCCAAAGTTCCAGCGTCAAAGACTACACAGATAATTATAGAAGTAAGGCACCAAGACCGTTAAGGGTAAAGTGAAATGTTCCACAGGTGGGAAATGGAATTGGAATTATGAGTATAAGGAAGGACTCATGAGAGTTCCCCTACTGTGGATCTACAGGCAAACAGGACAGACAATGCTCTCAAGGATCTTATACCCCACTTTTCTTCATACAGTATCTCTGGGCTCCATCCTCACTAATACCTTAATATAGGGAACCATTATTAGTTCCTGCTTAGATTTCCCCAAGAGGCTTCTTACTGGTCTCCAGCCTTTAAAATGGTTCTGCTGCCTTCTAATTTATTCTTCATACCATAGATGGTCTAGTATAAGACATAAACATTATAATAGAGTAGTAAGTGCCAGGACAGGGGAACTAAAGGATGCCATGGAAGTATCTGAGGGGGATACTGAAAGCCAGTCTTTGAAGGTCAAAGAATGTTTTGTGGAGGAACTAATACTTAAGCTATCATTTGAAAGAATTAGCCAGGGAAAGAAGTAAGACAAAGAATTAGAGGAAGAAAGAACAATATGAACAAGACCCAAAAAGCATTAAGAAGAGGGGATCTGAAAGTAGCTCAGCAAGGCAACAGCTTCAAGTTCAAGGAATGAGTGAATTTCGGAGTAGCTCAGCAAGGCAAGAGCTGCAAGTTCAAGGAAAGCTAAGAGTTTGTTGTTTTAAAACAATAAAGCTGAAGATGTAAGTAGGAGCAGACAGGCAAGGCCTTGTGAGTGAAGTTTAAGAGCTGGGACTTTTCCTGAAACTCATTAGGGAGATAATGAAGACCATTAGGAGAGTGACATGTACAGATTTTTCACTTAAAGGGTGACAGCTGATGCCAATCAAATGGATGAGTCCTCTAAGGGAGAGTATATTAAAAGAACAAGCAAAGAAATCAATGGTTGACTCCAGGAGAATAAGAATAAATTCTATTTAGATCAAGTTCCAATAATATTGCAACAAAAATATCAGTAATAAATACAAGTATCTCTTGTGACTCTAGTCAGTCTTAGTTCAAATAGTGAGAGCTCTGATAGCAAAGCTTACTGTGTCATGAAAATTTTTCTGGCTTCTGAGCTCAGATAACAAGAGTTTAGGTAACAACAGATACCTGGTACCTCAAGCCTTTATCATTTATTCATTCATTTATTTAGAGACAGGGTCTCCCTCTTGCCCAAGTTGGAGTGCAGTGGTGCGATCTCAGCTCACTGCAACCTCCGCCTCCTGGGCTCAAGCCATCCTCCCACGTAAACCTCCCGAGTAGCTAGGACTAAAGGGTGCATGCCACCATGCCTGGCTAATTTTTGTAGAGACGGGTTTTCGCCATATTGCCCAGGCTGGTCTTGAACTCCTGGGCTCAAGTGATCCGCCTGTCTCGGCCTCTCAAAGTGCTGGGATTACAGCGCTGCGCAAGCCACTATGCCCGGCCCCTATTTTTAAAGATGTTTTATTGGAAATAATTGTAGACTCGGAGAAAAGTTGCAAAAGTAGCACAGACTTCCTGTATGTACCTCATCCAACTTCCCCTTATAACATGTTACAAAATTATAGTACAACTACTGACATCAGAAAATTAACATTGATGTAACACTATTAACTAATCTACAGACCTTATTTAGATTCCTTTAAGCAAACGTCACCAGTTTCATGATTAGATTGAACTTAGGCATTTTTGGTAGGGATACCACAGAAGTGAAATTGTGCCCTTTCAGTGCATCAGGGAACACATAGTTAAGGTGGTATCTGCCATTTCCCCCCACCCACCCCATAGTTACCATTTTTCTCTTTGTAATTCATATCTTGTGGGGAGATATTTTGTGACCTTGAAAATATCCTGCTTTTCATCACAACTTCTCCATTGAGTATCTGCTCATAGTTCTTGCATGCAATATTTATCAGTGTTGTCTGCCTAATGATGGTTTTTACCTCTCTTTTCGTCTATGCTAATTGGAATTCCATGTAAGGAAGAGCTGTCCTTCCTATCCCTCCCATCTATCTTATCTACCTAAATGCCTGTACATGTGTTTTATTTTGTGGGTTACAATCTTAATATTCTCATTATTTTGTTTCTCAAATTATCCCAGTTTGGGCCATTGGGAGTTCCAACAGATTGGTTCCTGTTGTCCTTTCAACATGCCCTCATCATTTTTTGAATTACTTTCTGGCACCACATGATGTTCCAGGCACATCTTGTATTATTCTTGCCCCAGACTCAACCATTTTTCCAAGGACCCATGGTTCCCTTTACTGGAGAATGGCATTTAAAGAAGATCCGAACACTAATGTGCTTACTAGGGTATCATTCCTCTGGCTCTCTCAGGACAGAGCTCGGGAATATGTGTATGTACAGTATACACATATTCACACATCTGTATTATGTATTTTTGTATTCATACATCATATATACATATATATTAAAAACCACGACTTCATATGGATACCTCAAACTCCAGTCAATGAACACAGGGTTAATTCTAGCCTACTCCTATCTTAATCTGTAACTACTTTATACAACAATGAGAAGTCTGACTTTCATTATCTACAATATATTCACTTATTTTTAAAACTTTACACAAAGGGCAATTTCAGAATTCCTAAGCGATACCACTGTGAGAAACACATTTACTACTTACAATATTTGTTTTTTGTCTTGTGTTTAGCTTTAGAATGCCTATCAAAATACTGTTTTCCAAAGCTACTTAGTTCTTTTCTTCCCCGCTCAAGTGTTATTCATTGACTTCATAAATCAAGTTAATATTGTTCATCTGTTAGTGCTTGCATTACATTTTGGGCTCCTTTCTCCATACTTGCCAACGTCCAAGTTGATTTTATGTTATTTCTGGAGACTATGTAAAAAATTACCAGGGTTCTGAGAGTCAAAGTCATATAAAAAATTATAGTCAGAGAAGTGCTGCTCCCTATCCCTACTATCTTATTCCCATTACTCCCAATCTTTCTACCCCATTCTCATGTACTCCCTGTAAGAAACCAGTTTCAATAGTTTCTAGTTTATCATTCTGGTATTTCTTTCGCATATTAAGTTGACATCTGTGCCTGTATTTCCCTGCTTCATAGACAGTAGCATATTATACTCTTCATACTTAATTCCCTTAATTGCACTGCAAGTAGTTCAGAGATTTTCCTCATTCTTTCTTACAGTGACACAGTACTACTTCATTGTGTGGCTGTACCATCATCTATTCAATCATTCTCCTGCATGGGTATTTAGGCTACTTGCAATATTTTGCAATTACAAACACTCCTAAAATGGATCAACTTCTTTAGAGAAGATTCCTAGAAGTGGGATTGCTGGGTCAAAAGATAAGTGCATATGTCAATTTATTAGGCACTGCTCTTCAGAAGAAGGGCTATGCTAGTGTGTACTTTTACCAGCAGTATCTGAAGGTGCCTCGCACAGAATTAGCTGACATTCTTTTTAGTTTTCACTAATCTGGTAGATGAGAAATGGCGTCTAAGTGCTGTTTCACTTTTTTTTTTTGAGATGAAGTTTCATTCTTGTTGCCCAGGCTGGAGTGCAATGGCGCGATCTCAGCTCGCCATAACCTCTGCCTCTCGAGTTCAAGCGATTCTCCTGCCTCAGCCTCCCAAGTAGCTGGGATTACAGGCGCCTGCCACCACACCTGGCTAATTTTTGTATTTTTAGTAGAGACGGGGTTTCTCCACGTTGGTCAGGCTGGTCTCGAACTCTCAACCTCAGGTGATCCACCCACCTTGGCCTCCCAAAGTGTTGGGATTACAGGCGTGAGCTTATTTCTCCATATGAACTTAAAACTTTTTATGTGCTTAAGGCCCAATTTTCATTGTTTGTGAGTTGTCCATTTATGTCTTTTCCCCATTTTTTCTATCAGGTCTTTGGTACTTTGGTGCTCAAGGCTTTTTTTTTTTTTGGTCATTTAATTATTAAGAGTTCTTTATATATTAGGGATATGGCTTCTCAGCCTTTTGGCTAAAATCAAGTGTAGTATATATTAGTGCTATAAGCCTTTTGGCTATGGTATATGTTGAAAAAATTTTCTTCCAGTTTGTCAGCTTGTGTTTTTGACTTTTTTTCATGTTGGTTTTTGCCATGTAAAATTTTCTTATTTTTATATAGACATATTTGTCAATCTTTGGTTGTCTCTGCATTTTGAGTCATAGCCCAAAAGCCTTTTTCATAAACAAAGGTTAAAGAAGAAAATATCGGTTTTCTTATATGGTCTTTTTTTCTCTCTCTTTAAACATTTAGATCCTTAACCTGTTTGGAGGTTGTTTTTTTTTTTTTTTTTTTTTGTAACAGCTAATTATTGGATATAATTTATATAGCATACATTCATCCACTTAAATTCATTCAGTGTCTTGTTCAGCGGCTTTTGGTATATTCATACAGTTGTGTAGCCATCACAATAAATTTTAGAACATTTTCATTATTCCAACAAGAAACTACTGTACCTTTTATCAGTCACCCCTCTTTAAACCAAACTCCCTTAGCCCCTGGCAACCACTAATCTACTTTCTCACTTTATAGATTTGCCTATCATTGACATTTCATATAAATGAAATCATACAATCTGTGGCCTTTTGTGACTGCTTTATTTCACTTAGTATAATGTTTTCAGGTTTCACCCACATTGTAGCATGTATCATTGCTTTTCTTTTTATTGCTGAATTATGTTTCACTGTACAGACATACCACACTCTGCTTATCCAATTATCAGTCAATGGACATATGAGTTTGAATTTTTTGGCTGTTATGAATAATGCTATGAAAACTTATGTACATGTTGTATTTATTCTTATACATGGCACAAGATGTGTATCTAATTTTATCTCTTTCTAAATATCTCAGTACTATTTATTCAGTGGTATCATTTATTATCTGGGACATTCAGATATCTCGGTACCATTTATTAAAAAGCCAATTTCTACCTCAGTAATTTAACACTTTTTTTTTTTTTTTGAGACAGGGTCTCACTCCGTCACCCAGGCTGGAGTGCAGTGGCACTATCATGGCACACTGCCGTCTTGGATGTCCCGGGTCCAAGCAATTGTCCCATCTCTCAGCCTCCTGAGAAGCCACCGTGCCTGCTAATTTTTTAGTCAGGGTTTCGCCATGTTATCCAGGGTGGTCTCAAACTGCTGGGCTCAAGTCATTCGTCTGCCTTGTCCTCCCAATGTGCTAGGATTACAGATGTGAGCCACTGAGCCCAGCCCAAGATACCATTTTTATTATTTCCACTTGTACCTGTGTCTGTTTCTGGGCTTTCTATTCCACTTCTCTATTTATTTATTCATGTGACAGTAGCACACAGATTTAATTATAGACGCTTTATAGTATATGTTTTAATGTTTGGTAGAGCTAGTCCCACCAGCAGTTTTTCTTTTCTAGTTTCTTCCTGGCTATTCTTGTATGTTTGTTTTCCCATAAGACTTAGTATCAAGTTGTCTAACTTAAACAAAAAAAAAAAAAAAAAAAAAAGAGGCTTCTTGGTGTTTTTACTGTGAATGCATTAATTTCAGAAATTAAGGAGAACTGACATCTTTAGAATGATAAGCCATCCTATTCAAATCTAATTTTATGACTTAAGTATTGAAAAAGTTTCTTCCTGTAGGCTTTGCACATTTTTATGTTTAATAAGTATTTAATCTTTGTTGCTATTGTAAGTGGAGTTTTCTCTACCATTGTGACTGACTGCTAACTGGCTACTGTCTGTATATGAGTCTATTGATTTTTTAAGTTAATTTTATATCCTGCTATTTTATTGAATTCTATTATCATTTGGATTAATTTTGCCAGTGATCCCCTGTAGTTTTCCAGCCATATTACAGGTTGACTATCCCTTATCAAAAATGTTTGGGTTGGGCCGGGCATGTTGGCTCACGCCTGTAAATCCTATCACTTTGAGAGGCCAGGCAGGTGGATCACCTGAGGTCAGGAGTTCGAGACTAGCCTGGCCAACATGGTGAAACCCTGTCTCTACTAAAAATACAAAAATATCCAGGTGTGGGGACAGGCGCCTGTAATCCCAGCTATTTTGGAGGCTGAGGCAGGAGAATTGCTTGAACCTGGGAGGTCAAGGTTGCAGTGAGCCAAGATTGTGCCATTGCACTCCAGCCAAAACCAAAAAACAGTTTGGGTCGAGGTATTTTGATTTTTTTTGCATTTTGGAATTTCTTCATTATTTTCATTGCACCCTTAATCCAAAATCTGAAGTGCTTCAATAAGCATTTACTTTGTGCATCGTGTGACTGCTTAAAAAGTTTTGAATTTTGGAGCCTTTCAGATTAGGGATACTCAACCCGTATCATATAATCTGCAGAGATAGTCTTTCTTCTTTACCCAGTCTTATGCCTCAAATCAATGTATCTAACTATATTGGTTAATACCTCCATTATAATGTTGAACAGCAGTGAAGATAGTGTACATTTGCCTTGTTTCTGTATATTGTGGAAATACTTCCAGTATTTCCCATTATATATAAGATTCCTGGCTTTAGGACTAAGATATATAAATTTTATCATTTCAGAAATGTATCCCACAGTCACTATTTGAGAGAGAGAGAGAGAAATATCACAAAATGGGTGGATCTTGTGGAAGGCTCCTTCAGCACCTATGGAGATAATGAGTTTTCCTCACAAATCTATCAATAGGGAGTATGCTAATGAGTATCCTAACATTAAGCCAGCCCTGCATCCCTGAAATAAATCTCACATGGTCATGGTATATCACTTCATAATGATAATATTTAATTTAGTACTTCTGCATCAATATTATTTGTCAATTATACTTTTTAATTTTTTAAGTTTTTAAATTATTATTATACTTTAAGTTTTAGGATACATGTGCACAATGTGCAGGTTAGTTACGTATGTATACATGTGTCATGCTGGTGTGCTGCACCCATTAACTCGTCATTTAGCATTAGGTATATCTCCTAATGCTACCCCTCCCCCCACCCCCCACCCCACAACAGTCCCCAGAGTGTGATGTTCCCCTTCCTGTGTCCATGTGTTCTCATTGTTCAATTCCCATCTATGAGTGAGAACATGCGGTGTTTGGTTTTTTGTCCTTGCGATAGTTTACTGAGAATGATGATTTCCAATTTCATCCATGTCCCTACAAAGGACACGAACTCATCATTTTTTATGGCTGCATAGTATTCCATGGTGTATATGCTGCATCAATATTCTTATGGGATGCTGATTTATAGCTTTCTTTCTTCAATACTGTTCTTACCAGGTTTAAGTATCAATACTATATCTGTTTCACAGAAATTCAGAAGCTTTCCAACATTCCAATGCTCTGGAACAATTTATGCAGCAGTGGAACTATCTGGTCTTTGAAGGTCTGATAGAATTGCTCTGTGAAACCATTCAGGTCTAATGCCTTTTGGTGGGATAGTTTAGTAGAATTATTTCTTTTATGGAAATTAGTCTGTTCAACTTCTCTAACTCCATGTTGGTAATATGCATGTCCCTAGAAAATTACTCATTTCATCTAGGTTTTCAAATAACTGCAGTGAGGTCTGCTAAGTAGTCTCTTGTGATTTAAAAATTTTTTAAAAATTATTTTTGGTGGTTATTTACTGCTTTATCTTATTTTGCATATCTATGTTTTACTCCTTTCCTTTACATGATTAAGTTAGCTAAACTGTTTGTCTATTTTCATAATTTAAAATTTTCAGAATACAGATTTGTTAGGTCTTGTTTTTCTATTCCCTACCTCATTAATTTCTGCTTTTATCCTTATTATTTCCTTCTGGGTATGCTCTTTAGGTTTACTTTGTTTTCCTAAATTTTGTTTTGAGCTGGAAATTTAATTCATTTGTTTATTTTTTCAGATAAATGTGTTTACTGCCATAAATTTTTTTATTAAAGCATCATATTACTGGGATGTTTTACAAGATTCCTATTTTAATAGTGCCCTCTTCTGTTAGTATAGCAAAGTCCTGCCAATTATTTGTTTTGTTGTGGGGGGAACAGTTGGCTATGAATCCTGTAACTTTGTGGTTCTCTTTGTTTTGCTGCATTCTGAATTTCCTCCTTTGCTTTATTACCTTTTCACCACTCAACTGCCAAAGGGTGCTTCTCCTCTACTTATGTACCTTCTTTTTCTCCCCTATAAGCTACGCACTTTGAAGACTGCCTCTTCAGATTGTATGTATTTTTAAGTCCCTCCCCTATAATCCCTACTCTTATTCTATTTGGATACCTTAAAAAAAAAAAAAAAGAATTTTCAGACTTAGGGTGGACTTTTTCTGGCTGAACTAAATTTAGATAACATTAAGATTCCCTCTCCATTTTGTCTTCATTTTTCTTTGCCTGTGCTTGCCACAAAGTCTTGTGGCAGGCAGGAGCTGAATGGAGTATGAAGAGATCACATGCCAGGATCTGGTGAGTGCTCTCTTTTAGTTACAGTTATACTGAAGTCTTAAATTCTCTTCAACTTATGTCTTCAAATTCTGTATAGATTTTTGTCCTTCTTATTCTATATTTATTTGAAGGAAAATTGGGAGGCAGTAGATCGATGACCACTACTGTCTTTAGCTATTTGGAAGTCCTCCTTGAAAATTTTCTTTGGTAACAGCTTATCGACATACAAATGACATGTCATATAATTGCCCATTTAAAGTGTATAATTCAATACTTTTTAGTATATTCATAGTTATGTAACAATCACAATCAATTTTAGAATATTTTCATCATCCCATAGAGCAACTGCCCTCTTTAGCTATTGCCTCCTAATTCCTCCATTCCCCATCCAGCCCGAGACAACCACTAATCTACTGTCTCTATAGATTTACTTATTCTAGGCATTTTATATAAATGGTATCATACAATATATGGTCTTTTGTGGCTGACTTCCTTCACTTAGCACAGTGATATCAAGAGTCATCCAAGCTGTAGGATTTATCAGCAATTCATCCTTTATAGTGAAAATAATATTCCATTTTATGGATACACCATATTTTGTTTATCCATTTGTCAGCTGATAACATCTGGCTTGTTTCCATCTACTGATTATTATAAATATGCTGCTATGAACATTTACGTATTATGCAAATTTTTGTGAGAACACGTTTTCATTTCTCTTGGCTATATATCTGGGTTGACTTGTTGGGTAAAATGACAACCCTGTTTCCCTAGCAATTTGTGTACAATTTAACATTCCCAACAGCAATGTAGGACGGTTCCAATTTCTCCACATCCTTACCAATTCTTATGTGTGTTGTTTTATTATAGTAATCCTAGTGGGTATGAAGTTGTATCTCATTGTGGTTTTGATTTCAATTTCGGCTTTGATTTACATTTCCTTGATGGCTAAAATGTTGAGTATCTTTCCATGTGCTTATTGGCCTTATGTGTATCTTCTCTGGAAAAATATCTATTCAGATCATTTGCCCTTTTTAAATTGGGTTATGTGTCTTTACTATTAAGTCATAAGAGCTCCTTATGTATTCTGTATACATGTCCTTTATCATTTTTCAAAATTTTGCAGGCTGGGGCCAGGCGCAGTGGCTCATGCCTATAATCCCAGCACTTTGGGAGGCCAAGGTGGGGTCACTTGAGGTCAGGAGTTTAAGACCAGCCTGGCTAACATGGTGAAACTCTGTCTCTACAAAAACAAAAAAAATTAGCTGGGCGTGGTGGTGTATGCCTGTAATCCCAGCTACCTGGGAGAGGCCAAGGCAAGAGAATTGCTTGAACCCGGGAGGTGGAGGTTGCAGTGAGCTGAGATGGCACCACTGCACTCCAGCCTGGATGACGAAGTGAGACACTGTCTCAAAATAAAATACATTAAAATAAAATAAAATTGTGCAGGCCACATGTAGTGGCTCACGCCTATAATTCTAGCACTCTGGGAAGCCAAGGCGGGGGTAGATCGCTTGAGTCCAGGAGTTCGAGACTAGCCTAGGCAGCATGGTGAAACCCCGTCTCTACAAAACATACAAAAATTAGCCAGTATGGTAGAGTGTGCCTGTAGTCCCAGCTCCATTGGGGGTTGAGGTGAAAGGATCGCTAGAGCCCCAGAGGCAGAGGCTGCAGTGAGCTGTGATTGTGCCACTGCACTCCGGCCTGGGCGAGAGAGTGAGACCCTGTCTTAAAAAAATAAATAAAATTAGGCCGGGCGCAGTGGCTCACGTCTGTAATCCTAGCACTTTGGGAGGCCGAGGTGGGCAAATTGCCTGAGCTCATGAGTTCGAGACCAGTCTGGGCAACGTGGTGAAACCCGGTCTCTACCAAAATACAAAAAATAAGCCGGGTGTGGCGGTGTGCGCATGTAGTCCCAGCTACTCGGGAGGCTGAGGCAGGAGAATTGCTTGAACTGGGGAGGTGGAGGTTGCAGTGAGCCGAGACTGCGCCACTGCACTCCAGCCTGGACAACAGAGCAAGACGCCATCTCTAAAAAATAAATAAATAAATAATAAAAAATAATAATAATAAAATAAAATTTTGCTAGTAAACATCCTGTAAATCTTTTATCAGATACATGGTTTGTGAATATTTTCTTCCAACTGTGAAAATATTTCACTTTCTTGATGGCATTCTATAAAATATAAAACTTTTTAATTTGATGAAACCCAATTTATCTGAATCTGTCATACTTGAAAAACATTTTTCAACAAACATTTTATATTCCTCATTAACTAAAAAAAAATGTCACAACTCCAGGAATTTCTGGCAGTATAGGCATGTTTTAAAAAACAATGTATAGTTATTTTTGGCCTCAAGAAAAGTAAATAAAATATGCTAATAAGTATATTGACTTTTCTGAGGGGTCAAAATGCAATTTTTGATCAAGTCATTGCCTAAATGAGTCTTCCCACCATTAGGCTACAACACACATGTTGAAAATACTTTTGTGACACTTTAGGCTAGACGATTTTTTAAAAACGAAAATAGTTTTAAAATTAAGACAACAAAGCTAAATAAAAGAGCAAAGGACCTGGAACAATAAAATTGTACATTTGATGACATGTAAGAGCAACAAGGACTTTGTCAATACTGACAAGAAGCTTTATTACACATAATCTCTACAATGAAGTCTGTGAATTACTTAATTTCTATCTTCTTGTGCTCATTTCTACAACTTTGGGAGAACTAATTTTTATCCTAGGTCCTCAGACAGTTGTAAAGGGGAAGTGATTTTAGCATTAGGTGTGGGATGCATAATGCAATCAATAATTTTTTTTTCCAAAAAAGTTTTTCTTCCCCTTTGAGTATATAAACCAGTTTTCCCTCCTCTTTTTAGCTGCTAATTAAGTTATACAAAATAGATTCTTGAGAGGCTGAAGGTAACTGTAACACAGTCATCTAATCACTAACAAAAATCAAATGAAAGATTTTTTTTTTTGCAAGTACATGGGCCACAAAGTAAAAGGCAATATTTGCTTATGTATTCCTACAGCATACAGACACATCATTACACATAGAAGATACTTTACTACCCTACATGACATTTAATACTGAGATCATTTAACTTGTGTAGCAAATGAAAGGTCAGAGAATTATTCTAGATGCAGTTGGTGGAACACAAGCTTAAGTAGGAGAAAATAAGAATAATTTAGTTGTTTAAAATTCCTCATCTCAAATATCCTAGTAAATAAAAAAGATGTTTATAATTAGTAGTTAATTCAAAATCATCAGCTGAGGAAATCGATTTTTTCTAATTCTTGAATGAAAACAACAAATGGATCAAGAGTTAACACTTAAAAAAAGCTTACTGGCCGAGCATGGTGGCTCACGCCTGTAATCCCAGCACTTTGGGAGGCCGAGGAGGGCTGATCATGAGGTCAAGAGATCGAGACCATCCTGGCTAACATGTTGAAACCCAGTCTCTACTAAAAATACAAAAAATTAGCCAGGCGTGGTGGCGGGCGCCTGTAGTTCCAGCTATTCGGGAGGCTGAGGCAGGAGAATGGCGTGAACCCAGGAGGCGGAGCTTGCAGTGAGCCAAGATTGCGCCACTGAACTCCAGCCTGGGCGACAGAGCGAGACTCCCTCTCCAAAAAAAAAAACAAAAGAGCTTACTATGTGAAAGGTATGTTCTAAGCATTCCCTATGAGGCAAGTTGTACTAACATCCTAATCTCTGAGCTGGGAAAACTGAGACACAGATAGGTTAACTAACTTGTTTTAAGGTCACACAACTAGTGAGCGGTAGAGTCTAGTATCTGAAGTGAGTGGTCTGGCTCTATAATCCATGTGCTTAACTACTTTGATATACCACCTATTTCGCCGTGATTATGAATTTTTTTTTTTTTTTTTTTGAGATAGAGTCTCATTCTGTTGCCCAGGCTGGAGTGCAGTGGCTCAATCTTGGCTCACTGCAACCTCTGCCTCCCGGGTTCAAGCAATTCTCCTGCCTCAGCCTCCCAAGTAGCTGGGACTACAGGTGTACGCCACCATGCCTGGCTAATTTTTCTATTTTTAGTAGAGATGGGGTTTCACTATGTTGTCCAGGCTGGTCTCAAACTCCTGACCTTGTGATCCACCTGCCTCAGCCTCCCAAAGTGCTGGGATTACAGGCATGAGTTGCCGTGCCTGGCAGTAATTGTGAAATTTAAAAAAATCTTCTACATTCTTAATAGTTTTAACTGACAAACAACACCATCTACTCTGATTTATTCCTACAGAGTAGGGCAAATCTATCCTATGTATTCCAGAATACTAAACCACTGAAACTTAAATAGGCCACAGTAAAAACTGCAGGACTTAGTAAGTGACTGGACTGGAAGAGATAGAGGAGATATGATGCCCAAGTTTCTGGTTTGAGTGACTGGGTATACAGAGTGAGAATTAAGATCAGGATTTCCTGAGGTGGGGGTGGGGGAGGAGGAAGTCTTCCCTTCGCTGTCCTCTTACACATTATTTGACTTTTAGGGCAGTGAAATCTCAAGGCTGAATTGTTGGACCTCATCCACTTGAGTCTATTTCCCTTACCGGCCAAGAGACGACTCCTTATCCCTTTCTTCCGAGAGGTCACCAATACGCCCTATGAATAGAAGTGTTTTTTAAACGAAAAACTGTTTTTTTTTTAAAAAAGTATTGTTAAACTTGTATGAATACTAACTCCATTTCAAAGGTTAAAAAAACTGTGGCCAGGCCGGGCACAAGTGGCTCACGCCTGGCATTCCAGCACTTTGGGAGGCCAAGGCGGGTAGATCACCTGAGGTCAGGAGTTCGAGACCAGCCTGGCCAACATGGTGAAACCATGTCTCTACTAAAAATACAAAAAATTAGCCGCATGTAGTGACGGACACCTGTAATTCCAGCTACTCGGGAGGCCGAGGCAGGAGAATCACTCGAATCTGGGAGGTGGTGGATGCAGTGAGTGGAGATTACACAACTGCACTCCAGCCTGGGCAACAAGGGCGAGACTCCGCCTCAAACAAACAAACAAAAAAAAAAAACTGTGGCCAGGTGCAGTGGCTCACTCCTGTAATCCTAGCACTTTGGGAGGCCAAGGTGGGCGGATCACTTAAGCCCAGGAGTTTGAGACCAGCCTGGGCAACATGGTGAAATTCCCTATCTACAAAAAATTAGTGGACATGATGGCATGTGCCTATAGTCCCAGCTACCTGTGAGGCTGAGGTGGGAGAATCACCTGAGTCTGGGGAAGTTGAGGCTGCAGTGAGGCGTGATTGAGCCACTGCATTTCAGCCTGGGCGACAGAGTAAGATCCTGTCTCAAACAAACAAACAAAAAAAACAAAAAAACACAAAAATGTGGCCAGACATGGTGGCTCAGGCCTGT